>NC_056685.1:19906346-20216538 GCF_018350215.1 Panthera leo | reverse complement strand
TATCCTTCTTGACAGAGTGAATTAAGAAAATCATATTTTGAAGTGCAAAATACCATATCATTAATTATAGGCACTCTATTGTACACTTGATCTTAGCCAAAAGGCCGAGAAGCGATAGGCACTCTATTGTAAAGCAGATCTTAGAACTGATTAATCTAGAATAACTGAAACTTTATACCCAGTGAACAACAACTCCCAAACAAAACAAAAACAAAAAGACACAAGGAAATTTGGGAGATGTTGGATATGCCTATTACCTTGATTATGGTGATGGTATCACAGGTGTTGGCATATGTCCAAACTCATCAAATTATACGTATTAAATATGTGCAGTTCTTTTTTTTAAATTAGACTAAATTAAATTATTTTTTTTTTTTGAGAGAGAGAGAGAGAGAGACAGAGGCAGAGGAAAGGGAGAGAGAGAATCCTAACCAGGCTCCATGCCAGAGCTCAATCCCACGACCATGAGATCGTGACCTGAGCCGAAATCAAGAGTCAGGTGCTTAAGTGACTGAGCCACCCAGGTGCCCCTTAAAAAACAATTTTTGGGTGTATAATTGCCATACAAAGAACTGCACAGGGGTGCCTGGGTGGCTCAGTCGGTTAAGAGTCCAACTTTTGATTTCTGCTCAAGTCATGATCTCACAGTTCGTGAGTTTGAGCCCCACATCGGGCTCTGTGCTGACAGTGCAGAGCCTGCTTGGGATTCTCTCTCTTCCTCTCTCTCTGCCCCTTCCCAGCTCATGCTCCCTCTCTCAAAATAAATAAACTTAAAAGAAACTGTTTTTTAAAAACCTAGGTGATCTAAACAATCCAAACTGTTCTAATTTTTATTTACCATCTCTAAAGAGGCTTGAGTGATGTAGTATTATGTTCTATTTTAAATTGTAAAACTCTGAACTTAGGTGAATTTGTCAACCTCAGCACTGGCCCATTGTGACTGATTGATGTATCTGATTTTTTTTAATGGGTAAATTCTAATCAAGTAATGGAATTTATTGTTCTATGTAATTGAAATCACTTATAAATACAAATACTACATTTGTTATATGAATTCTTGTTACTGACGTGACACTTTCACCAAGTGGTTAGGACTTTTGCCTTCGTGAGGGAGGCCATGAACAAGCTAGTCCAAGCAGACATGGAAATTTCTATGCCCCAAGACCCAGAGTGAGGTGAGGGTGTTAATGCCCAGTGTTGGCAGGGAACTTCAAGGCTCAGAACCTCGGCATGGTTTCAGAATTATTGCCATAAATAGTTGTGCGTGTTGTTCGTGCTTATCGAATGCTGACGTGGCTGCTGGTATAAAAGCAGGAAGCACACAGGCCTGTGCCCCTCTGACCTGGCAGACACCTCACTCACAGCTTGCTTAGCCCCCCCCCCAGACCTCTAGCATGCCTCTGTAACAAACAAAGGAGCCACTGGCTGCTGTGTTCACCCATTGGAATGCTTATCTCAAGAATATCTCCTGGGGCGCCAGGGTGGCTCAGCCGGTTAAGCATCTGACTTCCAACTAGGGTACCATCTCGCCATTCCCAAGTTCGAGCCCGGCGTCAGGCTCGGTGCTGACAGCTCAGAGCCTGAAGCCTGCTTCATATTCTGGGTTTCCCCCTCTGTCTCTCTGCCTTTCTCTCTCTCTCTCTCTCTCTCTCAAAAATAAATAAACATTTAAAAAATTTTTTAAAAAGAATATCTCCTATGCTTTGTTTGTTATTGGGTCAAACCCGAAAAAGCTACTTTGAACTACAAAAAAAATCATGATCCTTTCCCACTGTCAATCTAGAGCAAGGCTCTGTGGTCCAATCCAGCTCATTCTTTTGTTTAGAAACACACACCATGGAATTAGGTCATGACAAGAATCCTAAAGTGAGGCAGATCTGAATTAAATTCAGACTCCACCACCTACTGTTTTATGGATCTAGAAGACCTACCTAATTTTTCTGAAATGTAGTGTTCTTGCTCGTGAAATCGGGACGATAATGCTTACCTCATGATATAGGGGTGAAATTAAATGTATTTGTGTAAAGAGAGAGGCCCTTAAATACTCAATATTTCAGTATTTCATTAATTACTTTCCCAACGTGTAGTTCAATTGTAAAGCAAGGTAGGGGCACCTGGGTGGCTCAGTCGGTTAAGTGTCCAACTTCGGCTCAGGTCATGATCTCATAGTTCGTGAGTTCGAGCCCCGCATCAGGCTCTATGCCGACAGCTCAGAGCCTGGAGCCTGCTTCAGATTCTGTGTCTCCCCCTCTCTCTGCCCCTCCCCTGCTCGCTCTCTGTCTTTCGCTCTCTCTCTCTCTCTCTCTGTCTCTCAAAAATAAATAAAAAATATTCATTACATAATAACATTAAGTAAATCACGGTAGAATCTTAGAGTCTTAGAAAATTATATATATAAAATGTTTTCCGTAATTGAACCTGAACAGGGGTAAAGTTCAGATACTGCTACCAATTCTTCCACTTTTCTTTTTAGTTCTCTTTTTTTCACAAGTCATTATTTCAATGTTTATTGCTTTCTTTTAAAAGTTAGTGAAAGAGACAGAAAAAATAATACATAAATAGCATCTTTTACTTTCTAAATATAAGACTACACTGGCAACAAGTTTTAAAACTGTGAGTTCTGAGTTTTATTTATTTTCCCATTTTCCAAAAATACTCTGCTATTGTGATGTGAAACAAACAGAAAGATCAACCCAAAATTATCTCTTCCTGAGATCAGGTAAATAAAATAGTCCTCTGACTGACACAAAAAAAACGTACTAACATATTAATAGGACTGTTCTTTAAATCTGGGTCTTCAAAAGCTGACTGAGGTCAGTTTCTCTGGGAAACAGACTCTGTCTGACAGAGATTTGCGTGGGGTCGTTTGCTGGGGACTGATGTGGGCCTCAACGCCCGTGTGGACGAAATAGGATTGAGTAGAGGGAGAAGCTGAAATGAGGTGCAGTCCTATCGGGAGCTCTGAGCTGAGAAGACCCTTAAGTGTGGGCCTGCCTTGAGGCGAGGGTGTTGGCCAGTAGGGCCCCAACCTGTCCAGTCCTGTACTGTGAGCTATTCCAGGAAGGAAGGTAGAGTGGCTCTTTTTGGCTGAGGGCAATTCCCAGAAAGGGTTTAGCTCAGAGCTGGGGGGGGTGTGAGGGTTGCCAGAGTCACAGCATTCACTAGATGCTTAAATCAAAATAGATTCAGGCATTCTTGAACTTATATTTTAATATTTATTTTTTAAAGTTTCTTTACTTTTTTTTTTTGAGAGAGAGAGACAGAACGAGTGGAGGAGGGGCAGAGAGAGAGGGGAAGAGAGAGGGACAGAGGATCCAAAGCAGGATCTGTGCTGATAGTAGAGAGCCCGAGGCGGGGCTTGAACTCACGAACCATGAGATCATGACCTGAGCCAGAGTCCAATGCTTAACCCACTGAGCTACCCAGGTGCCCCTTAAACTTATATTTTAGATATGTGTTGCAAACTAATGTCTACTGAGTAGTTTATAGCAACAACCAATTTAGTGGGGCAGAATACCTTTCAAAATCATCTAGAAGAAAAAAATGAAAATAGAATAAAACCCTCATTTATTAGATGGAAACAGCCTTGCAGGGAGCAATGTAATTGTTTAACATGCCAATTATCTATTAAAAACAATTTCCGAATATACATAGCCGTCTTACTAACCTGTTAGTCATGTTAGTGTATTTCCTGATATTTAATGTAAGGGTGTGTTACTGCTCACCCACTAACCGCCCCCCCCAGAAGAGAAGCATAGCTTTGATACATGTAGCTACAAGTCCTCGGGCCATCCAGGCAGAAACTCTGACTGGTCAAAGGCATGCGACTTTCAATGACTGCTGAACTTATTCCAGAGTTCAAGAGAAATGAACTCAGGCTAAATGCTGTTGGGATTTATCACTTTTTTGAATCCACACTAAGAAAATCAAGGGATGAGGGTAGAGGGGGCAAGTGGAGGAGTAGAATGTGGGAGGGTGATGAGGGAAATCTCTGTATAATAGATGTCAATTAGTAAATGTAGAGGGAAAAATGCACCATTTTGCATCAAAGTAATTATTTAGTCAAAAGACCCTATCAGTGGATGTTAAAGTTATTGGTAGATTTTTACAAAGTTTCAAAGTATGTCCCCAGAGGTTATTGATTACAAAGAGAAAATGGCAGCTACAATGAGGAAATCTGGTGGTCACCACCTTAACTGAACTTGATTCAACTTAACATGGCCAAAAATGGGAAACTGATGTAATACACCAACAGGTCATTTCATCATTCATGTAAAATTCCTGTCCCAAATGCATAGTCTTGAATCTAATCATGAGAAAACAATCAGAGCTGAAGTGAGAAACATGTTAAAAATAACTGGCTCACGTTCTTTAAAAATGCCAATGGTACAAAGAGGTGAAAAATCTACACACGGAAAAGTATAGAAAGCTTATGAAAGAAATTGAAGAAGACACACACACACACACAAATGGAAAAACATTCCATTCTCATGGATTAGAAGAACAAATATTGTTAAAATGTCGATACTACCCAAAGCAATCTACATATTCAATGCAATCCCTATCAAAATAACACCATTATTCTTCACAGAGCTAGAACAAACAACCTAAAATTTATACGGAACCACAAAAGACCCTGAATAGCCAAAGCAATCCGGAAAAAGAAAACCAAAGCTGAGGCATCACAATCCCGGATTTCAAGCTGTATTACAAAATCATCAAGACGGTATGGTACTGGCACAAAAACCGACACATAAATCAATGGAACAGAATAGAGAACCCAGAAATGAACCCACAAACGTATAGCCAACTAATCTCTGACAAAGCAGGAAAGAATATCCAATGGAATAAAAACAGTGTTGGGAATGGTGTTGGGAAAACTGGACAGCAACATGCAGAAGAATAAATTTGGACCCCGTTCTTACACCATGCACAAAAATAAAATGGATGAAAGACCTAAACATAAGACAGGAAACCATCAAAATCCTAGAGGCAAAAGCAGGCAAAAACCTCTTTGACCTCAGCTGCAGCAACTTCTTGCTTGACATGTCTCCGGAGGCAAGGGAAACAAAAGCAAAAATGAACTATTGAGACCTCATCAAGATAAAAAGCTTCTGCATGGCAAAGGAAACAATCAGCAAAACTGAAAGGCAACCAATGGAATGGGAGAAGATTTTTGCAAATGACATATCAGATAAAGAATTAGTATCCAAAATTTGTGAAGAACTTATCAAACTCAACACCCAAAACACAAATAATCCAGTGCAGAAATGGGCAAAAGACATGAATAGACACTTCTCCAAAGAAGACATCCAGATGGCCAACTGACACATGAAAAAATGCTCAACAATAGTCATCATCAGGGAAATACAAATCAAAACCACAATGAGATACCACCTCACACCTGTCAGAATGGCTAACATTAACAACTCAGGCAACAACAGATGTTGGCGAGGATGTGGAGAAAGAGGATCTGTTTTGCACTGCTGGTGGGAATGCAAAATATTCTGGTGCAGCCACACTGGAAAACAGTATGGAGATTCCTCAAAAAAGTAAAAATAGGGGCACCTGGCTGGCTCAGTTGGTTAAGCGTCAGACTTCAGCTCAGGTCATGATCTCACGGTCCGTGAGTTCGAGACCCACGTCAGGCTCTGTGCTGACAGCTCAGAGCCTGGAGCCTGCTGCCGATTCTGTGTCTCTCTCTCTCTCTGCCCCTCCCCCGTTCATGCTCTGTCTCTCTCTGTCTCAAAAATAAATAAACGTTAAAAAATTTTTTTTAAAAAAAAAGTAAAAATAGAACTACCATACAACCCAGCAAATACTGAGTATTTATCCAAAGGATATAAGAGTGCTGTTTTGAAGGGACATATGCACCCCAGTGTTTATAGCAATGCTATCAACAATAGCCAAAGTATGGAAAGAGATCAAATGTCCATCGATGGATGAATGGATAAAGAAGATGTGGTATATAAGTATATACAATGGAATATTACTCGGCGATCAAAAAAGAATGAAATCTTGGGGCGCCTGGGTGGCTCAGTCAGTTGAGCGTCCGACTTCTGCTCAGGTCATGATCTCATGGTTTGTGGGTTCGAGCCCCACATTGGGCTCTGTGCTGACAGCTCGGAACCTGGAGCCTGCTTCGGATTCTGTGTCTCCCTCTCTCTCTGCCCCTCCTCTGCTTCCACTGTCTCTCTCTCTCAAAAATAAATAAACATTAAAAAGAAATTTAAAAAAAAGAATGAAATCTTGCCATTTGCAACAATGTGGAGAGAACTACAGTGTATTATGCTAAGCGAAATTAGAGAAAGACAGATACCGTATGACTTCCCTCATGTGGAATTTAAGATAGAAAACAGATGAACATAAGGGAAGGGAGGCAAAAATAATATAAAAACAGGGAGGGGCATAAAACATCAGAGACTTAAATATAGAGAACAAACAGAGGGTTGCTGGAGGGGTTTTGGATGGGCAAGCATGTTAAGGAGGGGATCATCTCATTGGGATGAGCACTGGGTGTAATATGCAGGTGATGAAACATTGGATTCTACTCCTGAAATCGTTATCGCACTGTATGCTAACTAACTTGGATGTAAATTTTAAAAAAAGAAACAAATTTTAAACAAAGAAAAAAATGCCAACGGTAGTGTCCATCCATAGATGAGTATACAAAGAGATGGTGTGTATATACAATGGAACATTATTCAGCCATAAAAAAGAATGAAATCTTGCCATTTGCAACAATGTGGATGGAGCTAAAGAGAATAATGCTAAGTGAAATAAGTCAGAGGAACACGAATACCACGTGACTTCACTCATGTGGAATTCAAGAAACAAAACAAATGAACAAAGGGGGGAAAAAGTGAGAGACATACTAAGACACAGAGTCTTAACTAAGAAACAGAGTCTTAACAAACGGTCCTGGGGTGGGGGTGGGGGGATGGGTGAGATAGGTGAAAGGGATTAAGAGGACACTTACCGTGATGAGCACTGAGTGACGTATAGAATTGTTGAATCACTATATTGCACACCTGAAACTCACGTAACACTGTATGTTAACTTTACTGGAATTAAGATTTTAAACTTAATAAAAAATGCCAATGGTAGGAAAATAAAGAAGGGTTCAGGAGCTGTCCCAGATTTAAGGAGCCCAAAGTACAGGAAGGCACAATCCTAAATCAGGATCCTGGATAAGAAAAAGAAAAATTGTTGTGAAAGATATTAGGCCAATTTGAAAATTGCAAACATGCGCCTTATACCAGATGAAAGTGCTGTGTCAATGTTAAATTTCCTGAATATTGTAATTGTGCTGTGTAATGAGCCTACATTCTGAGGCTAGCTTATATTAGGCCTTTGATAATTTGTTAAGCATTTTAGGCGACTTCTTTTTCCTAACTTGCATAGCTTCCAGTGTCTGCCCCGGGTAAGCGTCTCTCTTTGGAGGCACCTGTTTTTCCTTAGATTTGGGGTGAATTGGCTGCCTGCAGTCTTAGCTCTCTGATGGGGTGTTAGTCTCCTGTGGCCGTGATAGCCAACTACCGCCAAGCTGGTGACTTAAAACAACAGAAATTTATTCTCTTGCCGTTTTCTGGAGGCCAGAAGTCTGAAATCAAGGTGTTGGCACAGTCGTCTCCCTCTGGAGGCCCTGAATGAGAATGTATCACATACCTGCATTCCAGTCTTTGGTGGTTGCCACAGACCCTTGGCATTCCTTGCCTCGAAGCTTCATAACTCCAGTCTCTGCCTCTGTCTTCACATGGTTTTCTCTTCTGTTTCTTTTTCCCCCTCGTCTTTCTGTTAGAATTTCCTTTTCTTACAGGGTCACTTGTTAGACGTAGGGCCCGCCCAGATAATCCAGGATGGTCTCATCTTGAGATCTTTCATTACATCTGCAGAGACCCTTTTTCCACATAAGGTGACGTCCACAGGTTTGGGGAGTCAGGACAGAGATAATGTCTTTTTGGAGGCCCCTCATCAACGATAGATTCAAATAACGTTAGGATTTTTGCAAAAATCATCTGGCTCTTCCTCTCTTTCTTTCTTTTGGAATACTCAGAGTGTGGAAACAATCCTCTTTCTAGATTTCTACATCCTAAACAAAAACTGGGCATCCCCCATGCCAATATTTAATAGTCAAATATATCAAAAGTCTTAATATAGTTTCCGAATGTTGTGGCTTGCTCGCTTACAGGTCTGGTACCTGTGCTGGAAAGACTCCAAAGGCAGAGGTCTGGAATACCTAAGGCTTCCCAGAAGCCTCTATGTGTGTTTTCTCCATGTGATCCTTCTAATGTGGCAATTTCAGAGAACTGGATTTCTCACATGGGAACTCAGGGCTCTAGAGTAGGCCCGGAGAGAAACTCTGTTGCTTTCTATGACCTAGATTCAGAAGTCACACAGCAGTGCTATTAACAGCCCGTTAGCTGGGAAAACCACAAATGTTGCGGGCATAGACTTCTCTTGATGGGAGAAAGGTGGCAGGGTTCTAGAAGAGCGTGTGGAACCAGAAATATTGTTGCCATTTGGGTAAAGAGAATCTGTTACAGTGAATATAATCCTTTATATTATACTTCATTTTTTCTTCTGTTTTATTGCACTGGCTAGAAAGTTCCATGTATCCTTGAACAAGAGGCATAAGAATAGACATCTTTACCTTTTTAATAACTTTAATGCACATATTCTATATAGATTCCCCAGTTAAGTAGCCCATTAAATGTGATATGCGAACCCATGAACTTTGAGATCATGATCTGAGCTGAAGTCGGATGCTTAACTGACGGAGCCACGCAGGTGCCCCTAGAATTTTCTATAGTTTTCATAGATGTGTCTCTCCAGTTAATTTTGACTCCAGGATTTCCTCACCTGGGCATGGGAGTGCTTCTGGCTCCCTTGCAGGCTTCAAGCAGGGCTTGGAGAGCCAGAGACACTGACTTAGGCTCATACATACAACCACCTCCCTCACTGTCTTTGGGTCTTCACTCTTATGCTTACTGGGGTCTTGCTTCCTCCCCCTGCTATGCCAAACAAAGCAGACACTGGCTTCAGTTTTTCTCAAGCTTCCAAACTAGGGTGACCATATAATTTATTATCAAGTCCAGTATATTTGGAAGTCAATAGGAGAGCTAGTAATAATTATACTGGGGTAACAAACATAAATCAGGACAATCCTAGACAAATTGGGACTTATGGTCACCCTACCTATAACAGTCTAGATATTTTAACCACATAACCCTACCTCCCACTAGGATGCTTTCCTAGAAAACTATGAGATAAATGCCCTAGGATCTTTGATCTGTCTCCACTGCCTTCCTTCTCTTGAGATACCATAGCCAGAAAAGACAGGCTTTCCTTCCTTCCATTCTATCTGGATAGGACTTTCTTGCCCAAGTAATTTGTAATAATTGGCCCGATTATATATTTGCAGATAATAAGTTAATTTTTTTAATGTATCAATTCAATTGATAAATTTGATTCAACTAAAAGACAGTTTTTAATGTATCAATTCAATTGATAAATTTGATTCAACTAAAAGACAGTGTCCATCTTTTCTAGCAAAAGAATATCAACAGCCCAGGCAATCTCTCCAACACGTGGGCCAAGAAGCAGGGCTGCAGGGAAAGCCTCTTCAGTTTGGCTTACACCTTTTGGAAGGAGGGTAAGAAAAATATAGAGAACTGTGACAAAGACTAATTCCTCCCCAATATTTATTTGCCCTCTTTCCCTTATCGAGATAGGGCTGCGGAGTTTTAGTTGGGGAAATGGCCACCCAGAATAAAGACTATATATTCCACCTCTTCCTGCCCCTGGGCATAGTCATGTGATTGAGTTTTAAATGGGAAGTGAGTGGAAAGACGGAGTGCTACCTCGGACCATTCAGACAGAGACAATACTCTTTGGGGAACATGAGCAACAAAGTAGGGGAAGCCCGGTTACCTGGACAGCCTCGTAGAGCATTGCCCTGAAACACCTACCTCCAGAATTTCAGATAATAAAGAAATTAATTTGTCGTGAAGCTGCTGTTATTTACGTGTAGTCAAACATAATTCCCTTTTATGTTTTAATTTTTTCTACAAGCTTTCACCTAAATTCCAGTCAACATACAGTGCAATATTATTGTTAGGCGTAGAATGTAGTGATTCATCACTTACGTACAACAGCTGGTGCTCATCACAAAGTGCCCTCCTTAATCCTCATCACCTATTTAACCCATCCTCCCGCTCACCTCCCCTCCAGTAACCATCAAACATATATTCTAATCAATAGAAGGACATTACTTAAAAGCTCTCATTTTTCAAAATCTTTTAGAGTAGCCCAAGTTCATTGATTTATTCACTCAACAAATCTGAAACTACTCTGTGCCAGGCAATGTTCTGCACACTGAGGATACAACTGTGAACAAGACACGCAAAGTCTGCTTTCATAAGTTTACATTCTAGCAGGAGGAGGCATTCAGTCTACAAATAAATATGAAATATGGCAGGAGACGGTAGCACAGCCACCCAGTAGGAAAATAGAGTTAAGGAGTGACAGAATGCTTTTCTAACAAGGTTATAGCTGAGCACAGACCTAAAAGAAGTAGCAACATTGAAAACACTTGGTTATCTGGGGAAGGAACATTCCAGAAAGAAATACCAACAACTATTAAGTGAGACGTGGGAGCAACATTGACGTGCTTGAAGAATAGTGAGGCCATTATGGTTGGTGCCGAAGAAGCAAGGGGGAAAAGTGTAGGAGATCTGAGGGCTTGTCTGGTAAGGGCCTACAGTTTTCCTAGGAGTGAACAATCAGAGACATTTGAGCAGAGGAATAAAGTGAGTTTGGGTTCTATTTTAAGAGCACCTCTGTGGAAAATAAGAGGGCAAGTGTGGGAACAGGAAGATGAGGCGTAAGTTGAGGGTGGCATGGATCAGGGCGCTAGTTGCAGGGAAGTGGTCAAATTCTAGATAAATTTTGAGTGCGGAGTAGCTGTGATTTGCTGAAGAACTGAACGGGAAAGGTGAGAGAATAAGGACTTGGGGATGACTCTTAAGAATGGGCCTGATACAGGCTGTCTTCATAAAATCCTGCCATAAATCCTAGTGTGGGGCAGCAGTTTGGGGAAAGTGAAGGCTTTGTGGCTTTCCTAAATGATAGTGGGAACTATGTTCACTGTGACCGGGCATATGCTAAACATGTTTATGGTACTTCATTTAATTTTTTCACAGTTCTATGGAAAAACTATCTCCAGACTCATCTTACAGATGAGGACGTGGTTTTAAGCATGTCACATAACTTGTCCAAGGTCACACAACGAGTGGATGGCAGATCCGATATTCAAACCCATCTCTGCCTTGGAGACTGGATGTTTCCACGCTTCCATCAGAGTATGACTCTCAAACTAAGTCCCACAGGCCCAATCTGGCCCCTCATCTGTTTTTTTTTTTCACGGCTCATAAACTAAGGAATTTTTTTTTTTTTAAAAAAGAATCGAGAGAGAAATATTTCATGACAGTTGCAAATTGTATGAAATTCAAGTTTCAGTGTCCATAAATAAAAATTTTTTTGGAACACAGTTACGCTCGTTCCATTACATAGCGCCTATGGCTATTTTCATGCTACAGCGGCAGAGTTGACTAGTTGCAACAGAGACCATTTGGCCCACAAAGCCAAAAATACTTGTAATCTAGGCCTTTACAGAAGAAGTTTGCCAACCCCAGGTTTCGAGAATGAACTCTATTCTAACATTTGTGAAGTGCGATACTTGTGAAACATGTCTATTGTAGTTAATTTTTCTAGTGTCGGAGAAGCTACAGACAGCTCTGTGGAAGGGAGTTTGTTCAGCCGGTTAAAGATTAATTACTCATGTAGCTTTGTTCTAGAATGAAAGTGCAGTCCACCATGGAAGAGAATCCAGAGCCAGAATAATCCAATAACCTTTGACAGCTCAATCTTTCTCCCCACCCTCTCTCTCTCCCCCTCTCCCTTTCCACCTCCCTTTTCCTCTCTCTCTTCCTCCCGCCCCTCCTCTCTCCCTCCCTCCCTCTTTCTCTAACCCTCTTTCTCAAATAGGGATTAAACATACTCAGATAAACTATGTATTTCAGAAAATTGAGAGTTCTTGTTATTTCAAAATCATTAAAAGATTTTCTTCCAGGAACTCTGTTTGAAAAATTTAGGTTCCCAAATTTCTAACTTTGAAATTGTATCATACAGTGGTATTTCATAGACCTAATCAAGTTCATGTCTACTGAATGCCAATGGTGAGAAATTACAGTAACACTGATCAAGGAACAGCGTTCCATAAATGAACAAAGCCTTTTGTTTCGACCAGAGAATTATATAAGGTCTACAAACATGTCTTGCCCAGTAGAAAGCTTTGTAATGATCTCATATGGACGGAAAGAAGAATATGGAAAACAAGAGGGACATATGAAAGAAGAATGTTCAGTCTCTATGCCACGTATAGAAAGGCTCTCTTGGCTACAGCTTTTATCTGGGAATCTAGAAGCAGCTGATATTGTGAAGCTTTGTGTGAAGCTTTGTGTGTTTCTGTGTTGCTATCATTGCTGCTGGATTTCTCTTTCAATAAAAATCTATCTTATCTGAATTGAGCTGAAACGGTTTTCATCCATCCCATTTTTGGCTCAGAGAGAGGTGGGAAATCCCATCCTTGGAGTAGACTGGAAAAGAGATCCACCTAATTACCCTTGTGTGTGAATGGTAATGCTACCCAGACTCCTTGAAGAGCAAGGACTAATTCTCTTCTTTTTGATTATGCCCAATTGCCTCTTGTCATGTCCAACTATTATATCATATACATAAACTTTTCTGTACTGTAGACATTATGTATACCTACTATTTCTGGTAACAGATATTTTCCTTGGGACCAAACTTTTGTTTAACAACAATAGAACCAGCCTTGAGCGGGGAGGGGCATTGCATATTGTGTGATTCCCTTTATATAGCATTCTCGTTTTTGACAGCTTTATTGATCTATAATTCGCATGCCCTACAATTCGCCCGTTTAAAGTGTAAAATTCAGTGGTTCCCAGTATATTCACAGAGGTGAGCGACCATCACCACATTCACTCTTAGAACATTTTTATTATCCCAGAAAAGAAACCCTGCACCTTTTTAGCCATCACCAACCGCTCTCCCCCACCCCCATCATCCCACCCAGGCCTCATCAACCACTAATCTACTTTCTGTCTCCATAGATTTGTTTATTTTGGACACTTGGTTTAAACGGAATCATCCAGAAGGTGGTCCTTTGTGGTTGGCTTCTTCTTTCATGTAGCATGTTTTTAGGTTTCATCCATGTTGTGGCATGTGTCAATACTTTACTTCTTTTTATTGCTAAATAATATTTTGTTCTGACCTACTCTATGACATTTTTGAAATGACAAAATTATAAGCATGAAGAACAGATCAGTGGCTGCTAAGTGTTAGGAGTGGTGGTCGTGGGGACAGTGGGTGGTGATGTGACTGTGGCTATTAAGTGATAGTATGAGGGATCCCGGAGAGAGAACTGCTAGGTGTCATGACTATGGTGGTGGTCACACAAATATACATATGTGTTAAAGTTGCATAGAACTAAATACACACACACACACACACACACACATACACACACGAACACAAATGAGTACATGTAAATGGCAAATCTGAATAAGGTCAGTAGATTATAGCTGTGTCAGTTTCCTGGATAGGATATTATACTCTGGTTAAGCAAGATGTTACCATTGGGAGAAACTGGGTGAAATGTATCAGATCTTTTTTTTTTATTATTCCCTGCCAACTGTATGTGAATATATAATTATCTCAAAGTAAAATAAAATAAAATAAAATAAAATAAAATAAAATAAAGTAAAATAAATAGATTAGGAGCCAGAGGCCCTTCAGGAATGGCAGAGGAACGTCCTCTGAAATTTTACTTCTCCATAAAAGCAACAAAAATACTAGCAAAAAAATGGTCAAATAAACCTTGTCAGAACTCTGGAAATTAACCACAGACTTGGAACAATTTGAGGAGTGTTATTCAAGAAAAACATTGAATCATAGGAAAAACAGTGAGCTTTGTTTCATTTTTACTTACTCTGTCCCCATCCTTCTCTCCCCAGCTCCAGGATAGCCTTGAAAATAGACTTGCAATCATGGTGACAAACAACAGCCTACCATTCATCAGTTGATGGACATTTAGGCTCTTTCCATAACTTGGCTATTGTTGATGGCGCCTCTGTAAACATTGGGGTACATGGGCCCCTATGTATCAGCACTCCTGTATCCCTTGGGTAAATTCCTAGTAGTGCTATTGCTGGGTCATAGGGTAATTCTACTTTTAATCATTTGAGGAACCTCCACACTGTTTTCCAGAGTGGGTGTACCCGTTTGCATTCCCACCAACAGTGCAAGAGGTTCCCCTTTCTCCACATCCTCGCCAACACCTGTTGTTTCCTTAGTGGTTAACTTTAGCCACTCTGACTGGTGTTTGGTGGTATCTCAATGGGGTTTTAATTTGTATTTCCCTACTGAGTGATGTTGAGCATCATTTCATGTGTCTATTTGCCATCTGGATGTCTTCTTTGGAAAAGTGTCTATTCACGTCTTCACTGTATTATTTGTTTTTTTGGATGTTGAGTTTAGTAAGTTCTTTATAGATTTTGGATACTAACCCTTTATTTTCTCCATTGGTTGCCTTTTAAAGTTTCGTTGATTAATTCCTTTTCTGAACAGAAGATTTGTATCTTGGTGAGGTCCCAATGGTTCATTTTTGGCTTTTATTTCCCTTGCCTTCAGAGACATGTCAAGTAAGAAGTTGCTGCGGCTGAAGGTCAAAGAGGTTGCTGCCTGTTTTCTCCTGTAGGATTTTGATGGTTTCCTGTCTTACATTTAGGTCTTTCATCCATTTTGAATTTATTTTTGTGCATGGTGTAAGAAAGTGGTCCCGTTTCATTCTTCTGCCCAGTTCTCCCAGCACCATTTGCTAAAGATACTGTCTTTTTTCCATTGGATATCCTTTCCTACTTTGTTGAAGATTAGTTGGCCATATATTTCTGGGTTCTCTATTCTATTCCATAGATCTATGTGTCTGTTTTTGTGCAAAATACCATACTGTCTTGATGATTACAGCTTTGTAATATGGGCTAAAGTCTGAGATTGTGATACCTCCAGCTTTGGTTTTCTTTTTCAGCATTACTTTGGCTATTCAGGGTCTTTTGTGGTTCCATACAAATTTTAGGATTGTTTATTCTAGCTCTGTGAAGAATGCTGGTGCTATTTTGATTGGTATTACATTCAATGTGTAGATTGTTTTGGGTAGTATTGACATTTTAACAATATTTGTTCTTACAACCCATAAGCATGGAATGTTTTTAAATTTCTTTGTGTCTTCAGTTTCTTTCATAAGCTTTCTGTAGTTTTCAACATGCAGATCTTTTATGTCTTTGGTTATGTTTACTCTCAGGTATTTTTTGGTTCTTGGTGCAAGTATAAATGGGATCAGTTCCTTGATATTTCGTTCTCTTGCTTCATTATTGGTGTATAGAAATGCAACTGATTTCTATACATTGATTTTTATATCCTGCGACTTTGCTGAATTCATGTATCAGTTCTAGCAGTTTTTTGGTGGAGTCTTTCAGGTTTTCCTTGTAGAGTATCATGTCATTGGTGAAGAGGGATAGTTTGACTTCTTTGTCAATTTGGATGCCTTTTATTTCCTTTCATTGTCTGATTGCTGAGGCTAGGACTCCCAACACTATGTTAAACAACAGTAATGAGAGTGGACATCCCTGTCGTGTTCCTGATCTCAGAGGGAAAGCTGTCAGTTTTTCCTCATTGAGGATGATATTAGCTGTGGGCCTTTCATATATGGCTTTTATGATGTTAAGGTATGTTCCTTTTATCCTGACTTTCTTGAGGGTTTTTATTAAGAAAAGATGCTGTGTTTTGTCAAATCCTTTTTCTGCATCTATTGGCAAGATCATATGGTGCTTATCTTTTCTCCTATTAATGCGATGTATCATGTTGATTGATTTGCAAATATTGAACCAGCCCTGCAGGCCAGGAATGAATCCCACTTGATCATGGTGAATAATTCTTTTAATAATATACTGTTGAATTCGATTTGCTAGTACCTTGCTGAGAATGTTTGCATCCAGGTTCATCAGGGATATTGGCCTGTAATTCTTCTTTTTAGTAGGGTCTTTGTCTGGTTTGGGAATCAAGGTAATGCAAAGCCTCATGGAATGAGTCTGGAAGCTTTTCTTCCATTTCTGTTTTTTGGAACAGCTTGAGAAGAGTAGGTAGGCATTAACTCTGCTTTAAATGTATGGTAGAATTCCCCTGGTGCCTATGCCACCCGTTTTATCTCTCCTAATTCTCATA
This sequence comes from Panthera leo, assembly GCF_018350215.1. Taxonomy (NCBI): domain Eukaryota; kingdom Metazoa; phylum Chordata; class Mammalia; order Carnivora; family Felidae; genus Panthera; species Panthera leo. Next base: position 20,200,176 of record NC_056685.1, on the reverse strand, counting down.
CACGTACCTCTGTCCCATCAAGCTGTCTCCATCCACCTGTGGAGATCTTTCTGTCACTCCACAGACTGTATGCCTGAGTATTCCAAGGATATAGTTAAATATATCAACATAGGAATAATGGAAATCCCACAAGAAGGGGACAGAGAAAAGGAAGCAAAAAGAATATTAGTAGAAATAATGGCTAAAATTTTCCAAAATTTGATGAAAAACAATCTATACATCTAAGAAGCTACACAAACTCGGGACGCTAAATTCAAAGAGATGCACATCTAGATTCATCAAAATCAAAGGAATCTAAAGCCACAGAGAAAAAGATCATCTTGAAAGCAACAAGAAAGAAGAAAATCATCACATATGAAGGATCTTCAATAAGACTAACAGCTAAATATTTATTGGAAACCATGAAGTCCAGAAGTCAGTGGGATGATATATTCAAAGTGCTGAAAGAAAAGACTGTCAACCAAGAATTCTTTGTCCAACATTACTAACCTTCAAAAATGAAGGAGAAATGAAGACATTCTCAGAAAAATAAAAATTGAGAGAATTGGGGCACCTGGGTGGCTCAGTCAATTAGGTGTCCAACTTCGTCTCAGGTCATGATCTCGCAGTTCATGAGTTTGAGCTCCACATTGAGCTCTGTGCTGACAGCTCAGAGCCTGGAGCCTGCTTCAGATTCTGTGTCTCCCTCTCTCTCTCTGCCCCTCCCCCACTCATGCTCTGTCTCTCTCAAAAACAAATAAACATTAAAACTTTTTTTTACATTTTTGAGAGAATGTTCATAGCAGCATTATTTATAATACCAACAAGTAGACATAATCCAAATGTCTATCAGCTGAAGAATGGATAAACAAAGTGGTGTATCTCCAAATGGAATCTTATTCAGCCATCAGAAGGGATGAAGTCTTGATATGCTACAACAAGGAAGAATCTTGAAAACATGCCAAGGGAAAGAGCCAGTCACAAAGAACCACATGTTGCATAATTCCATTTATGTGAAATGTTTAGAATAGGCAGATCTATAGAGTTCATAAGTAGATTAGGAGTTGCCTAAGGCTGCAGGGTGGAGAAAAATAGGACATGATAGGTTAACAATGGTAGGGTTTTTTTTCAGGGTCTAATTAAAATCAATTCAAAAATTGGTTGTGGGGGCACCTGGGTGGCTCAGTTGGTTAAGCGTCTGATCTTGACTTCAGCTCAGGTCATGATCTCATGGTTTGTGGGATTGAGCCCCATGTGGGACTCCATACTGACAGCATAGAGTCTGCTTGGGATTCTCTCTCTCCCTCTCTGTCTGTCCCTCTCCCATTCACATGACCTCTCCCTCTCAAAATAATAAATATTCATAAATAAACAAACAAACAAACAAATAAAATTGATTGTGGTAATGGCTACACAGCTCTGTGAATATGCGAAATATTATTGCATTGTATACTGTAAATGAGTGAATTGTATGGTATGTGTATTATATTTCCATAAAGCTGTTACCAAAAAAGGGGGGAGGCTAAAACAATTAAGACTCTTAGAAGAAAACATAGGCCTAAATCGTAATGACCTTGGATTAGGCAACGGTTTCTTAAATATGACATTGGAAGCACAACAACAAAAGAAAAAAATAGCTAAATTGTACTTCATCATAACTAAAAATTTTAGGGACATCATCAAATTCAATGACAAATTCAAGGGACATCATCAAGAAAGTGAAAAGACAAGCCACAGAATGAAGGAAATGTTTGTAAATCACATATCAGATAAGGAAACTTATGTAAAGGATCCAGAATTATTAAATCACTTTTACAAGTCAATAACTAAATGACAACTAACCCTATTAAAAATGGGCAAAGGATTTGAATACACATTCCTCCAAAGAAGATACACAAATAGCCAATAAATACATGAAAAGGTGCTCAACATCATTAGTCACTGGGAAAATGCAATCAGAACCACGAAGAGATATCACTTCACAGCCACTAGGATAGCTATAATTTAAGGAACAGAAAATATTAAGTGTTGATGGGGATATGGAGAAATTGGAACCCTCATATACTGCTGGTGGGAGGAAAGGTGATAACAACCACTTTGGAAAACAGTTTGGCAGTTCTTTAAAAATTTAATGGTAGAATGGTTAAATGACCCGAACATTTCACTGCTAGTTACATTTTGGTTTTAGGATGTGCCATGAATCACATTTTGGCCAGCCAGATGTTGGGGATATAATGGAGTTTGCTGGTGATATGCCATGCGGGCCAGAGGGCATGGTGGAAGAATTTGGAAAGACAGAAAGGGGTGGGAAGATAGGCCAATTAGTAGAAGCACAATAAAGTTAATACAGTTACTGTTCTTACCATTTTAGAGTTTCCAGGGGGCAGAACGTAAATGTTCAACTTCTCAGGAAAATATATGGAGAAACAGAAGAAAGGTGGCTTTGGGGGAGATGGGGGCGGTTGTCTCACGAAGGTGGGAGTGGGTCTTCCTGACAGGCAGCTGAGCCTATACTCAAGTCTATGAGGAGAACAAAAAGCTGGGGTTGCCCTGAGGAGCCCTTCTATCCTCCTCTTCATATTTCCAAAGAAGGGAGAATATGTCCACTCAGCAGCAAAGGAAATATCAAAGGAAATTCCCAGGTTTTTTCAGTCTCCTCATTCACTTCTCCCCAAAATCGGGGAGTAATTTGTATTTAAAGGGACAGAACATATATGGTCCAACTTTTCTGGGCTCCTTTTTTCGATGCCTGGCATTAGGAGACATACTCCCTGCTCACCTTTCTCCAAGTTTTCCAGCTTGGACATATTTGACATAATTTGGTGGAGTAGGGGACTTTTTAGGGATCCTGTGAAGGGCCATAACTCAGATTAGGATCTTTAAACCTACTAGGTCTAAAGCTGACGTTTTTATTTCAGTCTATTTGATCCCAGCATCTATTTCTCATTTGATGTTAACCTAAATGGGGAATAACGGTTTATTTGTTGGTGGCCCTGAAGATTCCCCCAAACTCTAACAATGGAAAGCCAAATCAGTCCGAAGGGCAGGGAACACTTGGGTGACTCTTTTCTCCTGTAGCTTCCAGTGGTGAGGTGAGCAGAGGGTATACTCAAGGCCAGTTCTCAGGGCTCTGTTAGGTGCCAGGGACACAAGATGCTGTGAGGATCCTTTGCTTCCCATGGCAGTCACGTATCCCGGAGCAGGAAGCTGGAGACTGCCACTTATCCCCAAAGAGGGTAGGGTGGTGGCATGGGATTTAATTGCAGACACCGGATTCAGTTACCTCCACTTCCATTGATTCAACACATGTTTGTTGAGCACACAGTGTATACTCACTGCACCGTCCAAGACATAGGATGTCTTGTACATGGAATGAAGAGGTGAAGGTGAACATGGCAGACGTAGGATTATGTTGGCGCTTACAGACCTTTCATCTGGAATGGAAAGCTGTCTGCTCCCTGAAGACAGAATTTCACCACTGGAGTGGAGACTGGTTTTCCCTCTCAAGCCTCATGTACCTTGGACCTGAAGGAGGGGAAAGTCTTCCTTGCTCTCTAAATGCCATTTCCAGGGCTTCTCCCCGCCCCCCCCCCACCCTCCGCCACCCTCCTTCAAAGTTCTTGTCAGACTTTCCACCTGCTATCTCTCTGTCACTATCTTGCTGTCCTGATCACCCCACTTCCGTCGCTGGTGACTTTCACACCTGGCCCACTCTCTTCTCTTCCACCTCTACTCCTGTCTTCATTGTTTGGACGACTTTGACAGTCTCATGGATAATCAGTCTGACACAGGGTGTATCTCTAACTTCCTACGTGCCTTCTGTGAATTCTGTGCCTCTCTAGAAACCTGAAGGATGGTTCTACCCCTGGCCCAGCACACGGTGAAGGAGAAGCAAAGACTCAGAGAAGCTCCGCTGCGAACATAGGACAGAAAGATACAGACACGGGCTTGCTGAGTAAGTTGGGGCTCCAGTAAAAAGAAAGAGCAGGTAAAGGGTTGGCTCACAAAGAAGAAGAAAACCTTGAAAGAGCGGAGTTCTTAAAATGGGAAGGGCAAGAAAGACCCTTCGTTGAGGGAACCAGGAAACGGAGCGGACAGGACTCCTGAGCTATCCTCAAGTGGGAAGGAAGTTTCCACCCACTGGGACATCCTGCTGTTCCCAGAGTTGAATTGTGCCCTTGATCCGAAGGTGGGGCACTGGGTCATCTCGTGTGGAAATAGAGACACAAAGGGAAAAATCACACTTCCTGCCCAAGGTGGGACTGAAGAGAATCAGATTAGAGTTTCCTAAACTCTGCACAGAAGTGACACGTCCTCACTGCCACATACAGGCCCACTTCGAAGATATTGAAGGTTTGGTTCCAGACCATGCCAATAAAACTAATATGGCCATAGAGGGAGTCAAACGAATTGTTTGGTTTCCCAGAGCAAATAAAAGTTGTGTTTATACTATACTGTGAAGTATGCAATAGCATTATGTCTGAAAAAAAAGGACCTGCCTTAGTTTAAAAGTTATTGTTTAAAAAATACTAACCATCATCTGAGCTTTTCAGCAAGTTGTTTTCAATGATCACAGGCCACCATAATACGTAATAATGAAAAAGTCTGAAATATTGTGGGAATTGCCAAAATGTGCCACAGAGACACGAAGTGAGCAAATGGTGACCATCAACTTGCTTGCCACAAGGTTGCTACAGACCTTCAATTTGGAAAAAGCAATTTCTGCAAAGCGCTCTAAAGCAATGTGCAATAAAATGAGGTATGCCTGGGGTCTCCTGGGTGGCTCAATCCGTTAAGCGTCTGACTCTTGATTTTGGCTCAGGTCATGATCTTGCAGTTTGTGAGATCAAGCCCCACATCAGGCTCAGCACTGACAGGAGAGAGCCTGCTTGGGATTCTCACTTTCTCCCTCTCTCTTAGCCCCTCCCCAGCTCTCTCACTCTCTCTCTCTAAATAAATAAATAAATAAAGTCTTTTAAAAAATGAGACATGCCTAGGGGCAACTGGGTGGCTCAGTCGGTTAAGCTTCCAACTTGGGTGTAAGCCATGATCTCATAGTTCATGAGATGGAGCCCTGCATGGGGCTCTGTGCTGACAGCTCAGAGCCTGGAGCCTGCTTTCGATTCTGTGTCTCCCTCTCTCTCTGCCACCCCTCCCCTGCTCGTGCTTTGTCTCTCTCTGCCTCTCTCTCTCTCTCAAAAGTAAATAAACATTAGGAAAAAATTTTAAACATAAATAAAAAATGAGATATGACTGTATCTGTACCATAACCTCTCATTCCTTGATTCTCATCTCCAGTGATCATTTCCTCAACCCATTTCAGACACCCACTATCATGGTGATGATCTTGTCATCAGCACTGAGCAAACCTGATCCGAACCCAAACATTCTCTCGCTGCCAGTCACCAACACACGCCTTGCAAACCACATTAATATCATCCTCCCTTTTCCTTTGTTGTGCTTGGGCAAAGCCCCAGTCTGCTGTGTCCCTGTCCCTGAGCAGCTGAGTGGTGCGAGAGAAAATGCACAGCCCTTCGGAACAGTCTTACTGTGAATGTATGACCTTAAGTCTCAAAGGGGTACTCAGTACTGTCCGGGGTCCTGTTTTACAATCCCGGTGTATTTCCTTTCTCAACTCCAAAATGGTTATTCTGTACCTTCTTTCCCATCAAATTCTCTGTGCACACCCCATCCCCCCTCACCTCAGTTCCCCGGACTAGAGCTTTCTCATCCTTCCTTTGCCAAGGTTACCTTACCTGCACACACTTCACCCCCCAACTCTCCCTGCCAACTCTTCCACACGGGCTGTGGAGCCATCCATTTTCGTGTTCTCAGGGACTGTGCTCCTACAGTTCCCCAACCCCTTCTAGACTTTTCCGGCCAGCATCCAAAATGCTGCAGTCTGTCCTGTGAAAGAAACAAAACTAAAACATCTCATTTGACCCCATGATACCTTTCAAATTCCCATCTCTTTCTCTACTCTTCTTCAAAACATTTTGAAGGCAGTGACTCTAATGGCTGTTTCCACTTCTTGATTTTAGAATCTCTCTTCAACTCACTCCATCCAGTTTCCATCTACACCAGTCCATCAAGACTGCTCTTGTCAAGGTCTCCCAAGATCTTCATGTTGCCAACTCCAGGATCGAGTCTCTGCTCTTATCGTACTGCCTTGCCCAGCATTGGACACAGCCAACCATTCCAGCTTTCCTTCTTTCCTTGGTTTCTCTGGGCACACATCCTTTCAGGTTTCCTCATACCTCAATCACTGTAGCATCTCAGTTGTTCTAAGCTTCTCTTTCCTTCCCTTCCTTTAAACAAGTAGTCTCATTACAAAGGTATGGTCTGAGAAGACAATATTAAAACCTCTATTTTCATTTATTTTTTTCTTTAAAAAATAAGGAAGGGGGCGCCTGGGGGACCCAGTTGGTTACGTGTCTGACTTCAGCTCAGGTCATGATCTCACAGTTTGTGGGTTCGAGCCCCACATCGGGCTCTCTACTGTCAGTGCAGAATCTGTTTCAGATCCTCTAGCTCTGCCCCTCCCCCACTCGCTCCTGCACTCTCTCTCTCTCTCAAAATAAACTTAAAAAATAAAAAAGAAATGAAACTTCACTAATATACGATACACACTTCTATACTCATGCCCTCACTTGGTTGGTATATTAGATGATTAAAAGCCACATATGCAACACAGAACATGCTGAGGAAACAGTGAACATTCCACAATCAGAGAGGTTACTGTTTGCTATATTTTATTTGTGGCCAGTCATGTGGTTTTATAGATTATATTGTCTTCTAAAATATTTTTTTAATGTTTATTTATTTTTGAGAGAGAAATAGAGCATGAGCAGGGGAGGAGCAGAGAGAGAGGAGACACAGAATCCGAAGCAGGCTCCAGGCTCCGAACTGTCAGCACAGAGCCCATGCGGGGCTCAATATCATGAACCACAAGATCATGACCTGAGCCAAAATTGGACCCAGGTGCCCCAGATTATATTATCTTCTTAAAATTTTTTTATTGTGGTAAAACATACATAACACGAAATTTACCATTTTTTAAAAGATTTTTAATGTTTATTTATTTTTGACAGAGAGAGAGAGAGACAGAGACAGAGCATGAGTGGGGAAGGGGCAGAGAGAGAGACACACAGAATCCGAAGCAGGCTCCAGGCTCTAAGCTGTCAGCACAAAGCCTGACATGGGACTCGAACTCACAAACCGTGAGATCATGACCTGAGCCAAAGTCAGACACTTAACTGACTGAACCACCCAGGTGCCCTCCCCTGCCCATTTCAACCATTTTTTTAAATATTTATTTTTGACAGAGAGAGAGAGAGAGTGCGAGCGGGGGGGGGGGGGGTGCAGAGAGAGAGGGAGACACAGAATCCAAAGCAGGCTCCAGGCTCCGAGCTGTCAGCACAGAGCCCAACGCGGGGCTTGAACTCACGAACTGCGAACTGCAAGATCATGACCTGAGCTGAAGTCGGATGCTTAACCGATTGAGCCACCCACGTGCCTGTCATGTCAGCCATTTTTAAATGCACTGTTAAGTGGCATTAAGTATTTTCACATTGTTGTGCTGCATCACCACTATCCATCTCTGGAACTTTTTTATTTTCCCCAGTTTATCCATGAAACAGTAACTTACCATGTCCCTCTGTCTCCAGCCCTTGGAAACTACCATGCTACTTTCTATGTCCATGAATTTAACTATTCTAGGTACCTCATTTAAATAGAATCATACGTTATTTGTATTTTTGTGACTGACTTATTTCACTTAGCAGAATATCTTCATAATGGATAAGCATAATCCATACAATCCAATGGATAAAGTTTATCCATATTGTAGTATGAATCAGAATTTTGTTCCTTTTAAAGGCTGAGTAACATTCCATCGTGTGTCTATAGCACATTTTGTTCATCCATTCATCTGAGTTTTTCCACTTTTTGGCAATTGCATGAACAAGGCTGCAACAAACATTGATGTACAAATATCTGTTTGGATCCCTGCTTTCAGTTCTTTTAGGTTATATACGCAGAAGTGGAATTGCTGGGTCATATGGCAATTCCAGCTTTAAGTTTTTGAAGAAGCATGATGCTAATTTCGACAGCAGCTGCACCATTTTACGGTCCCAATGTTTTCACATTTTCACAAACACTTGCTATTTTCTGTTTTGTTTTGGTTGATGATAGCCATCCCAATGGGTTGTGAATGAGTGTCTCACTGTTGTTTTGATTTGCATTTCCCTAACTATTAGTGATGTTGAGCATCTCTTCCTATGCTTTCTGACCATTGGTATGTGTATATCTTCTTTGGAGACATGTCTATTCAAATATTTTGCTGATTTGGAGGAAGTCATTTTGTTGTCGGTGGTGGTGGTGGGTGGCGTTGAGGTGTAGAGTTCTTTATATATTCTGGGTATTAATCCCTTATCAAATATATAATTTGTAAATATTTTCTTGCAGTATATGGGTTGCCTTTTCACTCCGTTGACAGTATCCTTTGATGCCCAAAAGTTTTTTTAAATTTCGGTGAAGTCTATTTATTTTTGCCTTCATTGCCTGTACTCTTGGTGCCACATCCAATAAATCATTGCCAAATTCAGTGTCATAAAGATTTCTCCCCTATGTTGTCGTCTAGGCGTTTTATGGTTTCGCGTCTTAATGTTTAGGTTTTTAATCCATTTTGAATTAATGTTTTATATGATGTCAAGTAAGGGTCCAACTTCATTCTTTTGCCTATGGACGTTCAGTTTTCACAGCACTATTTGTTGAAAAGACAATTCTTTCTCCATTAAATGGTTTTGGCACCCTTGTCAAAAATCATTTTACTGTATCTATGAAGGTTTATTTCTGGGCTCTATTCTATTCTGTTGATCTGTTTTAGTTGTTTCTGTTGTTTTAGTTACTGTAGATTTGTAGTAAGTTTTGAAATCAGGAAGCATGAGACCTCCAGCTTTGTTCTTTTCAGGACTGTTTTGTGTATTTGGAGTCCCTTGAGATTCTCTATTTAGGATGGATTTTTAATTCCCCCCCCCAAAAAAAAAACTGTAAAAAAACCCAAAAAAATACAAACCTTGGGATTTGATTGCATTGAATCTGTAGACCACCTGGGTAAGATTGCCATCTTCATAATATTAAGTTTTCCAATTCATGAAGCCAGGATGTCTTTCCATTTATTAATGTCCTATTTAATTTATTTTAGCAATACTTTGTTGTTTTCAACGTACAAATCTTTCACCTGCTTGATTAAACTTATTCCGAAATATTTTATTTTTGATGCTATTGAAAATGAAATTGTTTTCTCAACTTCCTCTTCAGATTATTCATTGTTCCTGTATAGAAACACAACTGATTTTTTTAAAGGTCTATTTTTATGTATGAGAGAGAGCACAAGCAGGGGAGGGGCAGAGAGAGGGGGGGACAGAGGATCTGAAGTGGTCTGTGCGATGACAGTAGTGAGCCGGATGCAGGGCTCGAACTCAGGAACCCTGAGATCCTGACCTGAGCATAAGTGAGATCCTCAACTGACTGAGCCACCCATGCACCCCGAAACACAACTGATTTTCGTGTGATAATTTTATATCCTGCAGCTTTGCTGAATTCGGTAGTTCTAACAGATGATTGTTGTTTGTTTGTGAACTCTTGGGTTTGCACTTATCTTTGACTCTTCTTTTTCTCTTTTGCTCTCTGCCTGCAAACAGCCACCAACACAGTTCGTTTTGATTTCACGATGTTTCTGGTATTTGACACTTTCATTAGGCTCATTATAATTCAATGTGATGGAATGAGTATTTGAATCCACAACCGTCTAGGGCCCTGCGGGAAGCATTTGTTATCTAAAATAGTCCTTTAACTCACTATCTCAGTCAAACCTCTAAGAGTTCCGTATAAGAGCAGAGGTCTCATCTCAGAGGAGGCCCTGGTGGCTAAAAGTCAGGAGCACCCAGGATGGAAGCAGACATCCTGCTTACTAGCTGTGTAACCATAAACGTGAAAGGCTCACTTTTTCAGCGGGAAACTGGCAATGAAAATAATATCCACTCCACAAAGTTGTGGGAGGTGTCTTAACCTATTTGGGTTAAAATACCACAGGCTGCCTGGCTTATAAACCACAGAAATTTATGGCTCATAGTTCTGAGTCCGGGAAGCCCAAGATCAAGACAGTGGCCTGGTCGTGTTTTAGTGAGGACACTCTTCCTGGTCCGTAGCCACACCCTCTTGCTGTGTCTTCAAGGGATCTCTTTTATAAGAGCACTGACCCATTCAGGAGGACTTCATCCTCACAGCTTAACCACCTCTCAGACACCCATTTTTTAACGCTATCCCGTGGGCATTATGATTCCAGCGCGTGAATTTGGGGCTGGGGACACAAACATTCAGACCATAGTGGGAGGCTTAAACAGGCTTAAAGCACTTGGTAAAACACCCCCTTTCTCCTCCTCTCTCCCTCTGAGGCCTTTAGGTTGGGTCTTTCTACAAAGACACAGATGGAACTGACTCTTCTTATCTATATCACTCCTTTGACACTTACCATCGTCTGCCTTGCACTGTTTTATTTTATTTTTTTCTGTTGTGTGTTGTTTTTTTTGTTTTTTTGTTTTTTTTTTTTTTTGAGAAAGAGGGAAAGAGAGGATCCCAAACAGGTTCCGCACTATCAATGGTGAGCCTGACTTAGGGCTTAAACTCATGAACCATGAGATCATGACCTGAGCTGAGATCAAGAGTTGGACACTTAACTAACTGAGCCACCCAGGTGCCCCATGTTTGTTATCTTTTTATATGTATACATATTATCTTCCTTATCAAATTATAAATTTTCCAAGGGCCAAGAGCTTCTCATTTTTTCCTCTTTTTCCCTTCTCCTGTGTTTGTGGCATGTTGTAATACAATGCCTTATGTATCGTAAATGCTTGGTCAATATTTGCTTTTTAATTGTTTGACATAATGAAATTCTGCATTGCCTGATTTCCAATGTCTTGAGAACCAACGTTTCATTTATTTTATGTTTTTTCAGCAGTTTTCCCTTTTTGATTTTAAAAGAGCTGACATTTTAAAATAGCCAACAAGAAAGTAAGGAAGACATCACTACTTCCTAGAAGACCATCTGAGTGTATTTCAACCTATGTCTCCATAAAGAGTGGAAAAATAAATACTGGCCAGGGTTGCCAGGTAACATACCCAGTTAAATTTGAATGCCAGATAAACAACAAATAATTTTAAAAATTTTTTAATTGTTATGTTTATTTATTTTGAGAGAGTGAATGGGGAGGGACAGAGAGCAAGAGAGACAGAATCCAAAGCAGGCTTCAGGCTCGAGCTGTCAGCACAGAGCCCAACGTGGGGCTCGAACCCACAGACCGTGAGATCATGACCTGAGCTGAAGTCGGACACTTAACCGACTAAGCCACCTAGGCACCCCAACGACAAGTAATTTTTTAGTATAAGCATGTCATATGCAATATTTGTTGTTTATCTTACATTTAAATTTAATTAGGTATCTTGTATTTTTATTTGCTAAATCTGACAACTCTAGCATGAAGGCTTTAATTAAAAAAAAATGAACAAGCATTATTCTCTCTGGAAATGAGAATATTCCTATGTGCTTAAAACAAAGTGTTTTTGTGTCAGAGGTATACAGCCTGAGACATCATTATGAAACGATCCTTAAACACAGCTATGACCCTATGTGGAAAAGATGTGTAACGAAAAAGCTAATGAAGGGTAACATTAACTAAAATATCAACATGTGTTGCTTTGAATATAAATGAAAACAGTGATGCTTCTGTGAAATGCAATCCTATACTAAATGCAAGAATTGATTGGGCTTGTTTTATAGTGAGTGTATAAAATTATTGTAGTATTTTCATATCTGTGTCTTCCTGGAAATACTGTTGCTTTGCAGGTTGAAAACATGGCTCAGAATTTACAAGAAAAAGCTTGAAAAAAAATTTGAATGATCTGTGGAATATCCTATTGCAACTGAAGAGAATATATATAAAAATCGTACCTCTCCGTAGTATTTATTCAAGATGTAAATAAGGATTTTTATGCGACCGAAGAATTTTTAGACATGGTCATCATTTTGGTGCCATGTTAGAATCTGATTTGTTTTTAAAAGTCATGAATAGTTTGGGGAGACTGGGTGGCTCAGTCAGTTAAGCGCCCAACTCTTGATTTTGGCTTAGGTCATCATGTCACAGTTTGTGAGATCTAGCCCCACATCCAGTTCCTGCTTGGGATTCTCTCCCTCCCTCTCTCTGTGCCTCTCCCCGACTCGTCGTCTCTCTTTCTCTCAAAATAAAAGAAAACATTTTTTTAAAGTCGTGAATAGTTTAATATATAGTAATCAAAACGAGTAAGTGTAGCTACAAATGGTATACCTGAGGAAACACTTACCTCAGACTTGCTGCAAATAATGCAACCAATTTATATCCAAACAGCATGTAGGTCAATTCATCACATCCTCCATCTTGAAACACTGGGTTCTACAAGGTGAAACACCAAATGGGGTACACAAGTAGCAGGTTACCCTGAGAGCTGGGTACTTTCCGATGGCTTGAACGGAGGCAATTTTCCAGGTTACGTGATTGTTTTGTCTTAGGAATCTGATCCACGATATGGTAAGTTATGACCCTCAGAGAAGCAAAGGTGTTTTCGTTTTTAAATTCAACAGTGTTTCTTGAAAGCCTAATATGGGCCACACACTATTTGGAGAAATGAACAAGAGAGATGAAGTTCTGCTCTCACGGAGCCTGCATTTTAGTGAGTAGAGTCACACAACAAACAAATGATGAATAAACAAGGAAAATAGCTAAGAGTGGTGAGTGCTATGTAGAAAATCGACTAGGGTGGTGATTTGAAAGAGAGCAACTGGGTGACCTGGTAGGTCAACTGGATGCCTTTTTAGGTTGGGAGATTGAGACAAGCGTATTAAAAAAGAAAAAAAAAAAAGGTGGTAGAATATCAGTGCAAGACTGAATGGAGGGAAGAAACCAGCCATTGGCAGATCTGGAAGAGTAAGGGGAGTGCAAAGGCTTTAAGATGGAATGGGCTTGGTGTGCTCTGAAGGAAGACCCGTGTGGGGAGAAGGAGGACGGTTTGAGGCGGGGCTGCAGTTAGGAAGGGGCCTGATTATGGAGGACTTTAAAAAGAAATGTATTGTAAGCTCCAGGGAAGCCATGAGACTTTTCCATCAGAAAGAAGAAAGAAAGAAAGAAGAAAGAAAGAAAGAAAAAGAAAGAAAGAAAGAAAGAAAGAAAGAAAGAAAGAAAGGGAAGGAAAGAAAAGGAAAGAAAAGAAAAAAGAAAAGAGGGAGGAAGTTAATTCATTTCTTTGAGGTAAAGGTAGTATTTTAACAATGAGGAAAAAGTAAATATTTTTAAAGAGAATTAAGCAACAGATAAAATATTTTAATAAATTAACCTTACTATCAGCCTCCTAATTATTGCATCATGAAGTATTTCTTATACCAAGATGTTCCCCCAAAATGAAGAATGTTATTACTCTCTACTTATTGAGAGAAACGCGATGTACAACAATGTCTCGAAAGCTGGTTTAACATTTTGTGATAAAATGAAGGTCTGATTCTAATTTCAATTTATTTAGGTGCTTAGTTTTAATGGATATTATAGGTGAGCATATTCCTCACAAAAAGATCATAGATCCCAATGAAGTATGTATACAGATGGCTCTGGCACTAAGTCATATCTAGTTTTTCAGTTCCATTCAGCAATTGTACAAAGGCTTTTGCTAGAATTTAGATTAGCAATTTTCTGTCCTTGCTGATGTCAAGATAATTTTTCTTGCAAACAAATGGAAAATTGAAGGGTTTTGGGGGCACCTGGGTGGCTCAGTCAGTTGAGCGTCCGACTTTGGCTCAGGTCATAGTTTCATAGTTTGTGGGTTTGAGCCCCGCATCAGGTTCTGTGCTGACAGCTCAGATTCTGTGTCTCCCTCTCTCTCTGCCCCTCCCCGGCTCGCGCTCTGTCTCTCTCTCCGTGCATCAAAAATAAATAAATGTAAAAAAAAAAAAAGAAAGAAAGAAGGAAAGAAAGAAAGAAAGAAAGAAAGAAAGAAAGAAAGAAAGAAAAGTTAAGGGTGTTTATAATTTTAACCAATGGATTTTAGGCCCACTGAAAATTTTCATTTGGAAGATTTCAAAGGAGTTTTTAAGAATCCACAGAGGAGAATTTTAATTAGTGAACAAATAATTTTTGGCAAAAGAAAAGAAGTCATATTGATACAATGATGGAAAATTTCCAAGCCTTCTTTCCATGCTTTCTTTCTGGTATGAGCTCCTTTCTCGGTCATTGATGAAGTATCGCTTTTACCTTTAGTCGATCCTGTATGTGTATTCAAATATTTTTAGGAAGTGCTGGATAGCATACTGTGGACAACCCCTTGCCATTCCAAAAAAAAAAAAAAGATCCGAAAATTTGGCCCGAGGCCAGATGATGGCGGAACGCAACTGTGGGAAGCTGGTTGAAGTCAGCGTGAGGCTGGTGACTTGGCTGACGGTAGTGTCAGGTGGAGAGGATTTGAAGGGACACACCAAGGTGTCTAATGCCAGTTGTAATGTATCAGAGTGAAAACCTTAGTCTTTACTGGCTGGTCACAGCTGGAGGGCAGTTAGTGAAAAAGAAGTTGTTTTCGTCAATTCACATTAAACACAAATTAAAAATAAAAAAGCAAATTGACAACAGTAAAAAAAAAAAAACACAAAAAACACCTTATCTCTAAATGTTATCACTAATATACAAGGGCTGCGTCATAGAATGTTCTTTAGTGTGTCTTAAATGGACGCTTCGTGCAGACTTTTTGCAACTTCTCTTTCTTTCTTCAGCTTGCTTTCAGTGTTTATTTCAGTACGATTTCATACGGATAAAAATGTTCTTTCGGTGAACACATGGTGATGTCTGGTCCAATTCTGTACCCCCTGGAGACAGCCCCGGTGGTAAGGGCTGACAGTGCAGATAATGACCAGGCTTATGGTGAACAGTTGAGGGAAGGAAAATAGTAGATCTTGCCAGACCACTGCGGTGTCTTCATTCTACTCCAAGCCTAATTTGAAATAGTGGCATCATTATAATTGATTCAGGGAAATGTGGTCTCAGCAGGTACTTAGGAGCAGGAAGAGGGGAGAGAAAACAAGCCAAGAGAAATAAAATCTGTTTGTTTGTTTTTTTTCCTATACCACCCATACTTTCATTTCAATTAGCTGAGTTTTTACCAAGTCAGAAATTATCAAATATCCAGAAACTTCAGAACACAGGACTGATGCGTATTGGGCCACATTTTCCACCTCTTACCAATAAGGTTTGCTGTAGCCATAATTGTGTTACTGTCCATTAGTTATCCATAGTTCTGGTACTTTGCCAAGTAAATTCAGTGATACCAGGTTCATAAAAGAGATCATTTGTGAAACGATGTGGCTATCAGTTATTAGCATCATTTCACAGTTATAAAATTAACGAATGGCAAAGTATTAATCAAAACAAGAGTCAATAAATCCAATTTTAGACGGAGGTAAGGACCTGAGTACAATTAATCACACTGAGTTAACAACAAGCAGAGCTGAAATAAATGCTTGGGAAACCATTGGTTAAAAGAGAGCACGTGCTAAACGCAGTTGAAAGGCCAGCATAGACAAAAGCTAGGTTAGTATTTCAAAAATTCAAGTTCTATTTCTCTTCCGCATGTGCAAACATATGAAAGGAGAGGGAGAGGCAGAAATTTCTGTTCAAGTGTTTAAAAATGATAGTAAATGAATGGGCACCTAGTTGTTGGTAACTTGTACACTTTTTTATAAACATGATTCTTCTTTAAATGTATAGATTTCAGTTAGAATCTGTTATCTCTTCATTTGAAGCAACTGAAATCCTAACAACAACAACAATTATGTTCACACAAGGTAATTCCTTTAGAATGTTGAAAATAACCTTCGCCTGTAAAACTGTTCTTTGCCCCCTGGTGGTGAAATTATTATTATTCAAGTTTTTAAAAGTTAAAAGAGTCTAATTATGCAGTCTTGGCACTAAGAAATCCTTCCGTGGTGAACAAAAATAATAGAGAATTATGTATCGGAAGTAGAGAGAGATGACGCTGGGCCACTGGTGTGGTAAAATAATTTAAATTTCCCATATCCTCCCATTCGGAACTAAGTTTTCCTGAGTCTATCTCTATTTGTTTCCCCGTTGATCATACTGCTAATTTGGTATTATTTTAAAATTCTGCCTCCTCTTAATAAATTAAATCATGGGCACATGTGAGGCATGGAATTTCTGTGCGTAAACTAATTCCTTAGCGATGGCCTGTTGGCCAAGGTGAACAGCAACTTTGTACTGTTTTTTCCTTTGTATTCCAATTTGGCATCACAAACAATATTAGGACTCTGGCAGAATGCCAAAACCAGGCTGTTCAGCCTGAAAGAGTAGATGATGAAGGGGTCTGTGAAAATTTTTCTTTTGCAGACTAATTGGAGCCTCTGTATATGAGGAAAATACAATGATTGGTGTGCTTCAGCTGAATTGAGGAATCAATCGGAGAGAATTTATTTCTTCCTTGCTTGGCTAAAGGAAAAAGGGGAAAAACTAGTTTTCAAATTTTAAAGACTGACTCAAGTGAGTTACTAGAAAGCTTTGAAAAAAAATCAATGATAATCTTCAAATTGTAGAAGATGAGAGAAGAAAGAGATTTTAACATGGATTCTGTGGTGACACACTCAAGTCTATGTAAAGCGGAAAACCTCATTATCTGAAAATACAAGGCTACTTCAGGGTAAGACAATGACCAGTGACTCTTTAGGGACTAAATCATTGAATGTGAATATTTCCCCTTCCTTTTGTCCAGTTGGGTTACATGCTTTTAATTAGGTATCTATTGTATAACCTTAAGCCGGATTTAGCCCCAAAATCTTGAATAATGTTTTATAGAGTTGGAACAACAACAACAAAAAAAAATTAAACTGGCTTTGAGAACCAGTCATTAAAGACAGTCTTGTCTCCCACCATTTTGGGCAAGCCAGTATTGGATAATTTTCCGGTGAAGTGGGCAATCACCACCTAAGTTTAATAACAAATGATTTAAAAATAACATTTAAACATTTAAAGATTTATCTAGGAATCTTTAATACTAGGTAGATGGAGACTTCCCATAAAATGATAGTAACATTTGAGTAGCAGTCACTATTCTAGGCACTAATTACCTCACTGAGTTCCCACAAAAACCACCTTATGATTTTGGTAGTAGTATTATCTTAATTTTACAGATGAGGAAACTGTGAAACAAAGGTATCACCCAACAGGAGATCCAGGTGGTAGAACCAAGATTCAAATTTAATCAGTCTGGATCTAGAATCTGTGCTTTATATACTGTGAGATTATTAAAGTAAATAGTGGGGCGCCTGGGTGGCTCAGTCGGTTGACCATCCGACTTTGGCTTAGGTCATGATCTCATGGCTCGTGGGTTTGAGCCCCGCATCAGGCTCTGTGCTGACCACTTGCTCAGAGCCTGGAGCCTGCTTCAGATTCTGTGTCTCCTTCTCTCTTTGTCCCTCCCCCACTCATGCTTTGTCTCACTGTGTTTCTCAAAAATAAATAAATTTTAAAAAAATTTAAAAAATAAAGTAAATAGTACATTATTCAGAGAAATGAAAACCATGTGTCAACATGTTACAAATAAATTTATTATTTACAATATGAAGAAACTCTGTATTTATTCATGAGGAACTTCCAAATGACTAAAATTCAATACTGTAATTAAAAAGGAACTATTTTCCAAGGGGGTGCTTCCCCCAAGCATCTTGAGCTTTTATCAATTTCAATATAAGTTTGTGGGTGTTATTTGGATAAACAAATTACTGAGTGAAGATAATGTTCCATTAAAGAGCAATGATATTGGGGCGCCTGGGTGGCTCAGCTGGTTAAGTGTCCAACTTCGGTTCAGGTCATGATCTCATGGTCTGTGAGTTCAAGCCCCACGTCGGGCTCTGTGCTGACAACTCCGAGCCTGGAGCCTGTTTCAGATTCTCTGTCTCCCTCTCTCCGTGACCCTCCCCTGTTCATGCTCTGTCTCTCTCTGTCTCAAAAATAAATAAACGTTAAAAAAATTTTTTTTAAATAAAGAGCAGTGATATCTTAGAACTCAAGTCCTATATTTAAGAAATAGTTAGAGGGGGGCAAAGAGAAAATGTCAAGATTTAATGAGAGCCAGACATTTCTAAATCATAGGATGAATAGGTCTAACTACTAAATGGCAATTTTAAGAGAGGTTTGGGTTTTTACTATAATAGGTATTATATTAATTCTGTTGGTAAGGTTAAGTCTGATCTTACCCAAAAGTGAGGGATAGACTACTAGATGGCTTATTTAAACCTCTTTGAGTCCTACTGGTCTATGAAATCACCAGTGCTCTTTCACACTGCTCGGAAAGCAGGGATTGTTATGATGTTCAAGTTCATGTACAACAAGATCATCACATAAATCACATAAATCTAGCTGTTTCTCTAGATTTCTCTGCTTTCCTCACTGCCAATGGCATATTTTTTTAAGACATTTCAGCCACACGCCATCACGATTACATCTTGAACCTTGTCAACACCAGAACCTGCAAACTAATGAAATTAAAAAAAAAACCAAAAAACTTTTTTTTGTATATGAGCTAATATGCACCCCACTCAGATTGCATAAGTGCCATGTTGAAAACAATTAGGTGTCCTTGAGACCCTCACTCTGGGTTTATTTTGTCGTTATTTATGTACCCCCTCATGTTGAACATTTAACTCATGAATTTTCTGTCTTCCTAAGACATCTAAGGCTTCAAATGGTCTTTAAAGTCACTACCTTCACTATGTCCCACAAGCTTTTCTACAGTTTGCCTATGATATACTAAGGTATGATTTGCTTTTTTGTTGTTGTTTTTTGTTTTTTCATTTATCCTTTGTGGGATTTGCTGAGCTCATTGCATCCGTGGGGTTGTTTTTTCTTTTTAAGTAGCTTTATTGAGACATAATTTACCCATTCAAAGTATACAGATGAATATTTTTTAGTACATCCACAGAGTTAATCAACCACAATCTAATTTTAAAACATGTTCATACCCCCTAAAAAAAATTCTGTACCTATTAATTGTCAATCCCCAACCTCCCCGACATCCAGTCGTAAGTAACCACTAACGTACTTTTTGTCTTTGTAAGTTTGCCTATTCTGGACATTTCATTTAAATGGAATCGCACAATATGTGGTCTTTTGTGACTGGCATCTTTCACTTGGCATAATGTTTTCAAGGTTCATTCATGTTATAGCATGTATCAATATTTCATTTTGTTTTATTGCTGAATAATATTCCATTGTATGGATATATCGCATTTGGTTTATTCATCCGTCAGTTGATGGACATTTGGGTTGTTTCTAACTTTTGGGTTATTGTGAATAATACTGCCATGAGCATTTGGGTACAAGTTTTTGTGCAGCAAAACTTTTTTCATTTTTCTGGTGTACATACATAGGAGTAAAATTGTGTCATGTAGTAACTCTGTAGTTTTTTGAGGAACTGTCAAAGTGTTCCCAAAGGGCTTCATCAGTTTGCATTCCCACCAGCAATAAAGGAAAGTTCGAATTTCTTCATATCTTCACTCACACTCTTTAGTATCTATTTGATTATAGCCATCCTACTGTGTGTAAGGCAGTGTCTCTTTTTAGTTTTGATTTGCATTTTCCTAATGGCTAATGATGTTAAGCCTCTTTCCGTGTACTTACTGCCATTTGTACATCTTCTTTGGAGAAATGTCTGTTCCAAATCCTTTGCTTGTTTAAAAAAAAAAAAATGTTGAGTTGTAAGAATTCTTTCCATATTCTGGATATAAGTCCTGTATCAGGTATATGATTTGCAAATATTTTCTCCCATTGCCTTGGTTGTCTTTCTGTTTTCTTGGGATAGTCTGTGACACAAAAGTTTCAAATTTCTATGTAGTCCAATTTATCTATTTTTTCTTTTGTCACATGCTTACGGTGTTGTATCTCAGGAGCCATTGGCTAACCAAAGGTCATCAAAATTTACCCCCATTTTTTCTTAGAAGAGTTTTATAGTTTTAGCTCTTACATTTAGGTATGATCCATTTTGAGTTAATTTTTTCATCTGTGGTTTTAGGTCTTTCTAGTTTTACAAAATAAATGACAACATTATTTTATTTTATTTTACAAAATAAATGTCTGTCTATGGTATTTTGTTATAGCAGCCCTAGCAGATGAAGACATCCCTGCTCTCTTACCTGTCAAAGGTAAGCCTCATGATGAAATTAAAATGTGATGAATTCAAGCATATACATTTTATTTTATTATTATTTTTTAAAATATTTTGTTTTTAATGTTTATTTTTGAGAGACAGAGTGAGAGCGGGAAGGGGCAGAGAGAGAGAGGGAGAGGGAAACACAGAATCTGAAGCAGGCTCCAGGCTCTGGGCTGTCAGCACAGAGCTTGACATGGGGCTTGAACCCATGAACTGTGAGATCATGACCTGAGCAGAAGTCGGATGCTTAACCAACTGAGGCACCCAGGTGCCCCAAGCATATACATTTTAAAGCAAGATATTCTTGCATTCATTTAGGACTATTTAAAAATTGTTTTAAGCTGTATACTAATAAAAGGATTTCTTAAGATTTACTTCCTAGATACTGTTTTTCTAACCTTTATCAAACATATTCTTACTGTAAGAGTGCAAGTAGTTTTATCATTCCCCTATTGAGCTTAACTTAACTGGCCAGGTCTAAGATGGGAAAAATGTAGTGTAAAATTTTCCAAACTGGGCAAGCATCCTGTTATACAAGCATTTTTTTGTTCCCTTCTACTTCCTCAACAAGAGTAGGGGGTTAGGGAAGAGAAGTGTGAGATGCCGAAGAAAATAAGGTTTCATGCAATAGAAAGCAATAGTGGTAGAGGAAAAGCATTTAAAAGATACCGAACAGAAGCAACATAGGACTAGAAGGTAAGACACTGGTGGGAAAGAGAAAGGAGATTTTAAGCCTTTTTGTCTTTAAAAACATCTCAGTTGGGAAAGGAACCCCAATTAGAAATGGACTAAGTAGATAAATTGCACTTCCCTTAAGACCATGATTGCCCATTATTAATTCTACCAATCTGCCTATTTTATGGTATTTTGCCTGTAAATCTTCATTAGAAGTGTAGTTTTTGTGTTGGTCTGAATTCCATTTCTGCTTTACCTCTGTCATAAAGAACAATCTAGACAACGCACTAGATTTGCCCCTTCTATAATTTTATGTTGGCGGTATCATGAAATGCATGGAACAGGGGCCATAGTCAATAAATCAGTCTTCAAATATGTTCTTAGTTTTCAGTTTGGGAGGGGGACTAAAAACGTGGATGTTTCGCGGGAAATTTATAATTAGTATGTTCCAGGTACACGCGTGATGCCTATGTGCTTTAATCTGTGTGCTTCTCAGTGAGCGCGAGCTACAGAAAGGCTTTTCTCACAGGCCCCGATCTGGGGCGCCCGGCTTCCCTACTTCCGGCTCCGCCCACCCACCCGCGGTTGCTAGGAGACGTGATGTCACCGGAAGCGAGGCCTGGGATTGGCTGAAGCGAGGGGAAGCCTCTCCTCCTCGGCAACCACGGCGCCCGGCGTTGGCTTCACAGCTGTTTGTAGGCCTAGGGGTGAGGGTCTGCGGAAGGTAGAGCCTCCTGCGGCCCCGCCCGCCCTCCCGCCGCTGAATCCGCAGGCTCCTGCCGCCCTGCCTCGCCCAGCTTTGCCCTGCCGCTGGGGCGGACCGCCGGGCGGGCTTCTCCGGTGCGGCTGCCAGTGCTTCTGACTGACAGGCACTGTTCCCACAGCCCGTGGAGCTCGCCACGTCCCCGGTCTCGGCCGACGGCACATTGAGGCGGGTGACCTTTCCGAGCCCAGCGCGATGACGGCTACCTGCTCCCGGCCGGCCCGGCTTCCTCGGCGCCGCCGGCGTCGGCTTGTGCGGTTCCCTCCGCCGCCGCCACTACTGTTGCTGCTGCTGCTGCTGCTGGCGGCTGTAGGGCCGGCACACGGCTGGGAGAGTGGAGACCTGGAGTTATTTGACTTGGTGGAGGAGGTGCAGCTCAACTTCTACCAGTTCCTCGGAGTGGAGCAGGTAAGCGGGGCCGCCGGCCGGCCCAAATGCTGCGCTTCCTTTGGCCGCTCGAGGGAAGAAACGTGCAGGTCGGGGCGGAAGGGAGGGGGCGGGGAGGGCTTTGACCCGCTTTCCTCGGAGGGAGCCGGGCACTGCGGCCAGGGCTTGGTTAGCCTGGGTTCTGGCTGTCCTCCTCTGCTCGGCCCACCGGGGTCTCTTCGGAACCCTGACCGCACGATTTGTCCCCCTCCCCCAGTTCCTCTTCGCCGTGCTCCTCTTGAGTTCCGGTCTCAGTGACAGGTTGGACGGTGCCCCTGGGCTGGTGATACCTTCTCTTTCCTCTGCCATTCTGCGGGGGATCCTTCCACCCAGCTGTGCTGGAGGAAGAAGGAAGAGTGGTATAAGTAGACCTTTGACACCTTTCCTTTCTTGGCCCCTGAATGTGGAAAGAAAGTCGTGTCTCCCCTAAATTTTCACCTACCCGGTTACACTTTTTATTTTAGCTGCTGCCTTGCTTCTTCCTTTCCGGGAAGATTGGGAATGCATTTTGGTTGGGGTCCGTGCGGCAGAAGTTTTTCTTGCGCTGTACTTTGGACTTTTTAGCCTGTTGGGTAGGGGTGCGTATCACAATTTGGAAACCTGGAGGATCTTGAAACCTCCGCCGTGTTGGTCCTGGAATTAGATTAGAGGGAGCTATTAAGTTTTCTGGGCATTGGAGGCGCTTTGGGTGCTACAGGAAGAGAGAAGCCCAACCAGTAGCACAGGATTGTTTTCTTTCTTTTTCTCTTCCTTTTCTTTTTTAGCTTGAGACTAACTTGTAAGGTCCGTTTGTTGATCTTTACTCCTACCTTGGGAGTCGTGAGTGAGCTTGTATATCCAATCTCTGTCTGAAACCTACTGTCAAATAAAATGACATTTCACTGATTTAAGGATTATGGGGTGAAAGACAGGATTTCACACGATCTGACTGAACCCTTCAAAAAATGCTGTGAATAGTTACGTGGGTTAAAAAAAAAAATAAGGTTTACCAATAATTGTCATCAGGTACACTTCGACTAGATATGAAACGTACATTTTCCTCCTATAGGTTATCATAAATTTGTATGACCTGTTGAACTTAACACTAAATGGAAATTTACGTTTAAATGAAATGTAATGGAATATAAAATTTTGCCATGCCACCGTGATTTTAACGATTTCATTTGTGTAAGAGTTACAAAGCGTAAGCATTCACACTTCAGATTCTTACATGCAAGTAATTCATTATCTTCACTTGGTGCCAGTTCCTACTTATGGAGACAAAATATACCTCTTTTTCAGAGTAAATGATCATACAGTATGTTTAAAAATCATTGGTGAAAATATAACTCTGAAGACTTTTAAGAATGCCTTAAAAATCAAGAATATTTTTTAGAATTTATCATGATTGGTTAAACTCCGTACAGGGTTATATATAACCTGTTATACGTAACCTGTCCAAAGTTATTGAAGATGCTTTCCAGTTACTTAAGGAAAATTAAGCCCCTTTAAAAGAATACAGAAATTTAGTAGCAGTAGTTTAAAATTTAGATTATATAATCTAGCTTGCATGTGAACCCTCATAGAATTTTCATTTATAGTTTCATGCAGTTTAATTTCAGAGTTAATTAGGCAGTGTGAACAACCAGAGCACTTAACTATATCGGCAAAGATGGGAAAATAAAGAAGCATAGATAATCAAGAAGATTCTATGTGAAGGTAGAATTTGAAAAGAAGGATCCTGAAAATTGTTTTCATCTGTGTTTCTCTATCTAGTTGTGTTGAAATTGGAAAGAATGACAGAAGAAATTTTATTCTACCCAAGCAGAGACACTGATTGGAAGAAGTTCCTTACATTACATTGAATCTTAACGTTCTTGGAAGACTTTCAGGGGACCAGAAGTTTGGTAGAGACAAATGCAGCCTCTTTTCGGTCCTGAATGTGTAATTCTCAGAGCCAGTCAATCTTTTGGTGACTAGCCAGACATGAGGGACCAGGACAAAGTAGATAGGTTACTCAGAGTTGCAACCTGGCTGTATACACTCATCAGTTTTGTTGTCTATTCAACAGAGATTTATTTGGTGCCCGCTGAATTTTAAGCACTAGTCTAGTATATAAAACAAAACCCCCTAGCCTCATGAAACTTACTTTTTAGTAGGGGGGGGGGGGGTTGGAATTAATGGTAAATGGCCAAACAAGTAAATATAAATGTCAGGAGGTCAGAAAAGGCCTCTGAAGGAGGAAGGGAGTGAGTCATGTTCACAAGTTGGGGAAGAACATTCAAGAAAGGCAGGCCATAAATGCTAAGACCTTGAAGCAAGAGCATGCATGATGTTTGAGGAATAGCAAGGCAGCCAGCGTGGCTGGAGCAGGGTGAACCAGGGGGACGGTAATAGGAGATGAGATCAGAGTCATGGACTTTGGCTATTACTTATAAGTAGGTTGAGGATCCATGTTGGAGAGTTGAACAGAAGAGGTACATGATTTGACTTAAATTTCAGAATGGTTGTCACGTTGAGGATCGTTTGTATATATGTCGTTTCTTAGTGGGATACTTTGTGGTATGGAACGTAGGAATGAATCTGGTCACATTCTGGATTTAATTTGAACAAAGTGCTGACAGAATTTTACTGATTGTTTGAATGTGGGATATGAGAAAGAAAAAGTTGAGGATAATTCTAAAGCTTTTGGCCTCAGTAACTAAATAAAATACTTGTCTAACTGCAGGTGCTATCTACTGAGACGGAGAAGCCTGGTATAGAAGCAGGTCTGGTTGGGGGAAAATCAGAAATTTGGCTTGGGTCATGCGAAATTTAAGGTGTCTTTTAAACATTCAAGTGGACCTGGCATATAGACAGTTGGTTATGTAAGTCTGGAGTTACCAGGAAAAAGTTCCAAACTTTGAGTCAGGGAGAGGTGGGAGAACCAGCAAAGGAGATGGAGAAGGACCAGCCAGTGAAGGAGGAGGCAAACCAAGAAAAAGATGGTCTCTTTCAAGTCAAGTAAAGAGAGTATTTTAAAGAGGAGAAAATGATCAAGTGGGAGAAATGCTGATGTAATTAAAATAAGGTTAGTTCGGAGAATTGACTGTTGAATATGACAGTGTGGAGACCATTGGCTACCTCAGCAGGAGCTGTGTAGGTGTGGTGGTGAGATCAATAGCCTGGTTAGATTGGGTTTAGGAGAGAAAGAAGGGCAAGAATTGGAGACAGTCAATATAAATTGTTTTTTTGTGATATCCATATGCCAATTAGAAGCCAGGGGTGATAGAGACTGAATGTAGCATCCATTTTATCCCCTTTTCCACCAGCTCTAAAATAGTTGGCTCAGTCACTCTCTAAACTCTGTAATTGGAATGACTGATGACTTTTAGAACTTGACTAGGCCAGTTTCTGACTTATAACCTTGGACAGTTAGTTGCCTCATTTTTAGGACAAATGGTATGGTATCTTTATTTACTTCATAGTTAGGTACATAGTAGACACTTAAATATTATCTTGTATAGAAATGTGCAGAGATGGAAGGAGAAGAGTTGTGAAAAGAGAAACTTTTGATTGGAAGCAGTACCATAGCCCATTTTACAGTGAAACTGTAGTTATAAATGTTTTTAAAAACCTTTTTTTATTTTCATCAAAACACTTGTGAAAGTGAGTTCTATATTAATGAGTGTGAGAAATGATTCCTGTGTTTTAAGTTTTTATTTAAATTCCAGCTAGTTAACATACAGTGTAATATTAATTTCAGATGTACAGTTTAGTGATTCAACACTTCACAACACCCGGTGTTTATCACAAGTGTGCTCCTTAATCCCCATCACCTGTTTAAACCATCCCTCTACTCACCTTCCTTCTGTAACCATCACTTTGTTCTCTATAGTTAAGAGTCTGTTTCCTGCTTTCTCTCTTTCTCTTCCCCTCCCCCCCACTATGACCATTTGCTTTGTTTCTTAAATTCCACAGATGGGTGAAATGATCTGGTATTTGTCTTTCACTGACTTACTTCACTTGGCATAATACTCTGTAGCTCCATCCATGTTGTTGCAAATGACAAGATTTCATCCTTTTTTATGGCTGAGTAATATTCCATTTGTGTGTGTGTGTGTGTGTGTGTGTGTGTGTGTGTGTATCTCACATCTTCTTTATCCATTCATCAGTCATAGACATTTGGGCTCTTTCCACAATTTGGCTATTATAGATAATGCTGCTATGAGCATCTGGGTGCAAGTATCCTTTTGAATTAGTATCTTTGTATTCTTTGGGTAAATACCTAGTAGCGCAGTTGCTGGATCATAGGGTAGTTCTATTTTTAACTTTTTGAGGACCTTCCATACTGTTTTCCAGAGCGGCTGCACCAGTTTGCATTCCCACCAGCAGTACAAAAGAGATCCTCTTTCTCCGCATCCTCGCCAACGTCTGTTGTCTGAGTTGTTAATGTTAGCCGTTCTGACAGGTGTGAGGTGGTATCTCATTGTGGTTTTGATTTGTATTTCCCTGATGATGAGTGATGTTGAGCAT
This sequence comes from Panthera leo, assembly GCF_018350215.1. Classification (NCBI taxonomy): domain Eukaryota; kingdom Metazoa; phylum Chordata; class Mammalia; order Carnivora; family Felidae; genus Panthera; species Panthera leo. The sequence goes on along the minus strand of NC_056685.1, from coordinate 20,173,553 downwards.
CTTTACATGTGCCTGTTGGCCATCTGGATGTCTTCTTTGGAAAAATGTCTTTTCATGTCTTCTGCCCATTTTTTAATTGGATTATTTGGGTTTTTGGGGGGTTGAGTTGGTAAGTTCTTTATATATTTTGGATACTAATCCTTAACTTAATATGTCATTTGCAAATATCTTCTTCCCTTCTATAGGTTGTCTTTTAGTTTTGTTGATAAATTCTTTAGTTGTACAGAAGCTTTTCATTTTGATAAAGTCCTAATGGTTTATTTTTGCTTTTATTTCACTTGTCTCAAGAGACATATCTAGTAAGAAGTTGCTACAGCCGATGTCAAAGAGGTTACTGCCTGTATTCTCCTCTAGGATTTTTAATGGGTCTTACATTTGGGTCTTGAATCCGTTTTGAATTTATTTTTGTGTATGGTGCAAGAAAGTAGTTTAGTTTCATTCTTTTGCATGTTGCTGTCCAGTTTTCCCAACACCATTTGTTGAAGAGACTCTTTTTTCCATTGGATATTCTTTCCTGCTTTGTTGCATATTAATTGCCCATATAGTTGTGGATTCATTCCTGGGTTTTCTGTTCCATTGACCTATGTGTTTATTTTTGTGCCAGTACCATATTGTCTTGGTCACTACAGCTTTGTAATATGACACAAAGTCCAGAATTGTGATGTCTCTAGCTTTGCTTTTCTTCTTCAGGATTGCTTTGGCTATTAGGGGTCTTTTGTGGTCTCATACAAATTTTAGGATTGTTTGTCCTAGCTCTGTGAAAAAATGCTGGTGTTATTTTGATAGGGATTGCATTAAATATGTAGGTAGCTTTGGGTAGTGTAGGCTTTTTAACAATATTTGTTCTTCCACTCCATGGGCATGGAATGTCTCCATTTCTTTGTGTCTTTTTCAGTTTCTTTCAACAGTGTTTTATTGTTTTAAGAGTCTTTCACCTCTTGGGTTAGGTATATTCCTAGGTATCTTATGGGTTTTGGTGCAGTTGTAAATTGGATTGATTTCTTGGTTTTTCTTTCTGCTGCTTCATTATTGGTCTATAGAAATGCAACATATTCCTGTGCATTGATTTTCGTATCCTGAGACTTTACTGAATTCATGTATCAGTTCTAGCTATTTTTTGGTGGAGGCTTTCGGGTTTTCTATGTAGTCATATCATCTGCAAATAGTGGAACTTTTACTTCTTCCTTACAGATTTAGATGCCTTTATTTCTTTTTGTTGTCTGATTGCTATGACTAGGATTTCCAATACTTCATGTTTTGTTTTTAACGTTTATTTATTTTTGAGACAGAGAGAGACAGAGCATGAGCAGGGGAGGGTCAGAGAGGGAGGGAGACACAGAATCCGAAGCAGGCTCTAGGCTCTGAGCTGTCAGCACAGAGCCTAACGCAGGGCTCAGACTCACGGACTGTGAGATCATGACCTGAGCCGAAGTGGGACGCTTAACCAACTGAGCCACCCAGGCGCCCCCCAATACTTTGTTAAATAACCCTGGTGGAGGGGACATCCTTGTCTTGTTCCTGACCATAGAGAGAAAACGCTGTTTTTCTCCACTGAGGATAGTATTAGCTGTGGGTTTTTTGTATATGACCTTTATGATGTTGAAGTATGTTCCCTGTAACCTACTTAGTTGAAGGTTTTTATCATGAATAGATGTACTTTGTCCAGTGCTTTTTCTGCATATACTGAAAGGATCATATGGTTCTTATCCTTTCTTTTATTAATGTGGTATATCACATGGGTTAATTTGCAAATATTGAACCACACTTGCAGCCTAGGAATAAATCCCACTTGATTGTGGTAAATGATTCTTTTAATGTGCTATTGGATTTAGTTTGCTAGTATTTTATTGAGATTTTCTGTATGCATGTTCATTAGGGATATTGGCCTATAGTTTTATTTTTTTTTAATGTTTTTATTTATTTTTGAGACAGAGAGAGACAGAGCATGAGCAGGGGAGGGTCAGAGAGAGAGGGAGACACAGAATCTGAAGCAGGCTCCAGGCTCTGGGCTGTCAGCACAGAACCCAACGTGGGGCTCGAACTCACAGAGTGTGAGATCATGACCTGAGCTGGAGTTGGACGCTCAACTAACTGAGCCACCCAGGTGCCCCTGTAGTTTTCTTTTTTTAGTGGAGTCTTTGTCTGGTTTTCATATAAGGGCAATGCTGGCCTCAGAATGAATTTGAAAGTTTTCCTTCCTTTTCTATTTTTGGGAATAGTTTGAGAGTAAGTATTAACTCTTTAAACATTTGGTAAAATTTGCCTGTGAAGCCATCTAGCCCTGGACTTTTGTTTATTGGGAGATTTTCGATTACCGATTCAATTTCTTTGCTGGTTATTGACCTGTTCACGTTTTCTATGTGTTTCTTCCTGTTTCAGTTTTGATACTTTATATGTTTCTTGGAATTTATCTATTTCTTCCAGGTTGTCTAGTTTGTTGGCATATAGATTTTCATAATACTCTCTTATAATTGTTTGTATTTCTGTGGTGTTGGTTGTTATTTCTCCTCATTGTGATTTTATTTACTTAGGTCCTTTCTCTTTTCTTTTTGGTAAGTGTGGCTGGGGATTTATCAGTTACTTTTTTTTAAAGAACAACTTCCTGGTTTCATTGATCTGGCCTATCATTTTATTTATTTTATTTTATTATTATTATTTTTAGTTTCTATATCATTTATTTCTGCCATAATCTTTATTATTTCCTTCCTTCTGCTGGTTTTAGGCATCGTTTGTTGTTCTTTTTCTAGCTCCTTTAGGTATAAAGCTAGACTGTTTATTAGCTTTTTATCTATATTGCTATATACTTCCCTCTTCGGACCGCTTTTGCTGCATCCCAAAGATTTTGGACTGTTGTGTTTCTGTTTTCATTTGTTTCCATGTATTTTTTAAATTTCTTCTTTGATTTTCTGGTTGACCCATTCATTATTTAATAGTATGTTGTTTAACCTCCATGTATTTGTGGTCTTTCCAAATTTTTTCTTGTGATTGTTCTCAAGTTTCATAGTGTTGTGGTCAGAAAATATGCATGGTATGATCTCCATCTTTTTTGTACTTGTTGAGGTTTAATTTGTGACCTAGTATGTGATCTACACATCCCATCTACACTTGACAAGAATATGTATTCTGCTGTTTTAGGGAGGAATGTTCTGAATATATCTGTTTAAGTCCATCTGGTGTAGTGTGTCATTCAAAGCCATTGTTTCCTTGTTGATTTTCTGTTTAGATTGTCTGTCCATTGATGTAAGTGGAGTATTAAAGTCCTCTACCATTATTGTATTATTATCTATTATTTATTATCTATTTCCATTACGTATGCTATTGTTTTATGTATTTGGGTCCTTCCATATTGGATGCATAAATATTTACAATTGTTATATCTTTTTGTTGGATTGTCCCCTTTATCATGGTACAGTTCTTATATACAGTTCTTATAACTCTTGTTATAGTCTTTGTTTTAGAATCTAGTTTGTCTGATATTAGTATTGCTACTCTGGATTTTTTTTTTTTTTGACATCCATTTGCATGGTAAATGTTTTTCCTTCCCCTCACTTTCAATCTGCAGGCATCTTTATGTCTAAAATGAACCTCTTGTAGGCAGCATGTAGCTGGGTCTTGGTTTTTTTATTTTTTGTTTTTGTTTTTTTTAATCCATTCTGATACTCTGTCTTTTGATTGAGGCATTTAGTCCATTTGCATTCAGAGTAGTTATTGATAAATATGTATTTAATGCCATTTTATTACTTGTTTTGTCATTGTTTATGGAGATTTTCTCTGTTCCTTTCTTGTCTTTGTCACTTTTGGCCTTTCCTTTCAGATAGTCCCCTTTGGTCTTTCCACTCAGACAGTCCCCTTTAATATTTCTTGCAGGGCTGGTTTAGTGGTCATGATTTCCTTCAGATTTTGTGTATCTGGGAAAATCTATATCTCTCCTTCTATTCTGAATGTTCTTGGCTACAGACTTTTCCCATTCAGTGCTTTGAATATATCATGCCACCCCCTTCTGGCTTGCCAAGTTTTGGTTGAGAAATCTCCAGTTAGGCTTATGGGTTTCTCTTGTAAGTTAGGGATTTATTTTGTCATGCTGCTTTTAAGATATTTTCTTTATAAAAATTTTTCTTTATCACTATATTTTGCAAATTAAAATAAGTTTATTTTTGAGAGAGAGAGAGAGAGAGAGTGAGGGAGGGGCAGAGAGAGGAAAGAGAGAGGATCCCAAGCAGGCCCCCCACTTTAAGTGCAGAGCCCGATGTGGGGCTCAGACTCACGAATCTGTGAGACCATAACCTGAGCTGAAATCAAGAGTTGGACACTTGCACTCAGCATGAGCATCCCATATATTTTGCAAATTTAATTATAATAGGTCTTGGTGTTGGCCAGCTTTTGTTGATTTTGATGGGAGTTCTCTGTGCCTCCTGGATGTGTGTGTTTCCTTCCCCAGACTAAGGAAGTTTTCAGCTATTTTTTCCTCAAATTTTCTGCCCCCTTTTATCTCTCTTCTTCTGGCACTCCTGTGATATGAATATTATTACATTTGGTGGAGTCACTGAGTTCCCTAAGCCTATTCTTGTGTTCCATAATTATTCTTCCTCTCTTTTGTTAGCTTCATTATTTTCCATTTCTCTGTCTTCTATATCATTTATTCATTCTTTTGCTTCTTCCGGCCTTGTGTTCATCGCATCAAGCCTTTTTCCAGTCTCAGTTATTGCAGTTTTTCACTTCTGACTGATTCTTTTTTAACTCTTTTATCCCTGTGGTTGGTAAGGGTCTCCCTGAAGTCTTCGTGTCTCAAGCCCAGCTGAAATGATTACTGTGTTTTAAGTAACATCATAGTATTCTGTTTTAAGAGCTAAATGTTTGGATTTCTAACTTATATTTACTGAAATTTTGAAGAGTGTCATTAGGACTTAATTAGAAACTTAATCTAGAATTTGGATCTCATTAAAATCCTTGTTAACATTAAATTAGGTAGAGGGGAGCCTGGGTGGCTCAGTTGGTTAAGTGTCCAACTTAGGCTCAGGTCATGATCTTGTGGTTTGTGAGTTTCAGCCCCACGTTGGGTTTTGTGCTGACAGCTCAGAGCTTGGAGCCTGCTTGAGATTCTGTTTCCCTCTTTCTCTGCCCGTCCCCCACTCATGCTCTGTCTCTCTCTGTCTCTCAAAAGTAAATAAAAACATTTAAAAAAGGTAAGTAAGGTTAGGATTCAACAATTCATTTAGTAGGTGTTTCTGCTTAATATCATCCATGAACTGCAATCTCATTTGTAATGGGGCATGTTGCAAAAGCAAGGGTATGCCACATTCTACATTTCTGGTTAGAGAGAATATGTGTTTCATTATTAGACACCCATTTTAGTGCCAGTGAGGCAGTAAGCATAAAGTTCTGTGTAGCTACACAGTCAGCTAATAGAATTTGAATTGTTAAAGGTAAAGAGTAATTGTTGAGGATAAGAGTCTGAGGTTAAGAATTAAATAAAGGGTATCATAGTGTAAACAGCAATATTAAAATGCTGCTGAGTGCAAACACTAAATTCTAAGAGGGAATAATTTCCTTAGTTAAACAAATTCTGGAACACACACAACTCCTGATCATTAAAGTCACAATAATTTTAAAAAGCTACTTTACAAAAAAAAAAAAAAAAAAAAAAAGCTACTTTACTGAGTCTTTACTGTGGCATGTATAATGAGCAGTAGTCAAAACAAGTTAAGACCAGAAAGATCATTGTCATTTACTGGGAAGGTCCAAAGAGATCATAGGGAAATCATAGGGTACATCTACATGCCTACGAAGGAAGGTAGAGACTTCTTATTTCCAGTCAATTTTTAAAGACTTTATTCATGCCACATTAAAATGGATCAAGATAAGGATACTATCCCATGACCATTTATACATTATACATTTATACATTACCAGGAAGCCTCTGACTTTTTGTAATTAAAAAATATTGCAGGGGCGCCTGGGTGGCTCAGTCGGTTGGGCGTCCGACTTCAGCTCAGGTCACGATCTCGGTCCGTGGGTTCGATCCCCGCGTCGGGCTCTGGGCTGATGGCTCGGAGCCTGGAGCCTGCTTCCGATTCTGTGTCTCCCTCTCTCTCTGCCCCTCCCCCGTTCATGCTCTGTCTCTCTCTGTCTCAAAAATAAATAAAACGTTAAAAAAAAAATTAAAAAAAAATATTGCAAATCTTATATGACCACACTTTTAGTTAGCAGATAAAAAATTAGTATTTAGGTTCTTTTCTGACTTTAAGTGGTGTTTTGGTTAATAGTTGGTTTCTAAATTCGATTTGAGAAAGATAACATGTACGTATAATGTAGCTGGAAATTGTGATTTTACTTGTAGAGATTATATCATATCTTACGGTATTTTTTAATGGATCTTTAATTTATGATGGGAAATAGACTTCTTGTGTTTAAAGCATTTTAGCTTAGACATTTAAATGACTGCCATGCTGTGTAAGATCTGTAGTAGTTCACAGAATTAATGTGTGACTTTTTATATCATGCCTTTAGAAGTAGCATATGAGGTTTAACTTAGAGTAAATTAGATTGATCTTAAATTAGTTGTGGGAAGTGTCAGAGGTCTTCAGTAATGCTGCCATCTCTCAAACTATTGTTGAAACCACTTATTTTGAATCACCTTCAAAGCCTGCAGCATATTTGGCAGATTATTCTCATTAGTGGTAAGTTTTTAAGATGGATTTGATTTTTAGCTATACCTAATAGTCATTTGGAGCTAAGTTCAGTGACTAAATTGGGTTAGCAAGCTTGGCTAACTACAGTTTGGACTGATAAAAAGATCTGAATATAAATTTAATGTAAGATTCATAAACTGATTTAAGGACTGTTCTCAAAGAAGTGTTCCAGAGAAGTTTGGAGCAATATCTACATGAAGTAAATCCATATAGCCTTACAAAGTAACAATGTATTCTAGTAAATGACTTTTAGAATGCTTATTACTTTGTGGGTAGCAAATTTTTAAAAGATTTTCACCTACAGGAGAAAAATATATAAAGATTGCCTTAATTTTAGAGAGGTAGAAAAATAGAGCTAGAAGAAAATAATTCGCCTGCTTTTAGTATTAAGAAAAGTATTCATATAATACTCATATAATACTTCTATAACAAAAGCTTGTTACAGCAGAGTGGCAGAGGAATCAGAGTAAGTGTTAGGGATAGGGACAATAGCTGGCAATACCACTGAGGTGAAAAAAGTAGGAAATACATGGCGGGGGGCGGGGGGGAATGTGGAAAAATGCATAAATTACAAATAAAAATGGTGATGGCGTAATATCTCCATCTTGTGGCCTTCTTTGGATATTGTCAGTAAAAATGTTGAGGGGTTGTGTTTTCACAACCGTAGGCATAAGTAAAAATAAAATTTGAGTCAGGTGAAAATAAAACATGAGTCAGAGATTTTTGCAGTGTTTTGGGTGAACCTTTAAAACCAAGCTTCCCAACTGGTGTGCTACAAGCAACTGTGCTTAGATAATGGTGTTTTCCCTTGGGTGGCCTTAACAGTTTACTCCAATGTGTCTTTACAAATACAATTTTCTGTGAAATGCCATGAAATAAGAAAGATTGGAAAAGCACTGTGAAGGCACCTAGCTCTGATGTTTTTCTTCCAGGGGAAAATTGTAAGCCTGTGTGTGTGTGTGTGTGTGTGTGTGTGTGTGTGTGTGTGTATGCAGATATGCACACACATACGTACGTATAATAGATGTGTAACATTCGCCTTACTAAAATCTTTGCTGTACTAAAGATCCTTATTTAGCTCTCATAGATGCAAAAGCATTATTTATTGTATCAGTGTGAAAATCTGAATATTAAAGGAATCAGTAAGTCTTTGACGAATTCGTGTCCTTCAGATACTTGGTTACTTACTCATTCTTAATGATGGAATAACCATTAAACATTGCCATGGTTTGCAGTAACACAAAGAATTTGTACCAATCCTCTGTGTGAAGGGAATACAAAGAACTTTGGATATATAAATATAAAAATTCTGAGTAGGAGTGCCTGGGTGGCTCAGTCGGTTAAGCATCTGACTTTGGCTCAGGTCATGATGTCGTGGTCCGTGAGTTCGAGCCCCGCGTCGGGCTCTGTGCTGGCAGCTCAGAGCCTGTAGCCTGTTTCACATTCTGTGTCTCCCTCTCTCTGACCCTCCCGCGTTCATGCTCTGTCTCTCTCTGTCTCAAAAACAAATAAACATTTAAAAAAATTTAAAAAAAAATTCTGAGTAGTCTAAAGTAATATTTGTGACATTGGGAGATAGGTAATATTTTACTTAAAAATCCTGACCTATATTTCAAATTTTTGGCATTTGACACTTTTTCAAGCCACTGATCCCTTAGAGCAGCACTGTGCAATAGATATATAATATAAGCCACATATGGAATTTTATATTTTCTGAAAGCTACATTTAAAAAGTAAACAAGGGGGCGCCTGGGTGCCTCAGTCGGTTAAGCGTCCGACTTCAGCTCTGGTCATGATCTCGTGGTTCGTGGGTTTTAATCCTGCGTCAGGCTCCATGCTGACAGCTCAGAGCCTGGAGCCTGCTTTGGATTCTGTGTCTCCCTCTCTCTCTGCCCCTCCCCTGCTTGCACTCTGTCTCTCTCTAAAAGAAAAAACATTAAAAAAATTTTTTTAAGTGAAAAAGAAACATTAAAATAATTTTAATAGTATTTTAATCCAGTGTATCAAAAATATTTTAACATGTAATCACATTTTAAATGATCATTAATGAGATAGTTCACATTGTGGCTTTTTACTGTCTTCAAAATCTGGTATGTATTTTACATTTATACTTCTATTATACTTCAGATACTAAATTTTGATAGAAAATACTTGATCTGCATGAGGTTTCATAAAATGTACAGCTAACAAGTAGATTCATGTACTCATTTTTCCAAGCATCCTTAAAAGCTTTCCAGTAACTGAATCAAATACATTTTAAATTTAAATGTAAATTAATCAAATAAAATTATAAATTTGGTTTCTGCATTGTAACAGCATGTTTTAAGTGCTCAAATGTGGCTAATGGCTACCACTTTGGAAAGCGCAGGTTTAGAGAATTAGCATTTCTGTGTTGTAGAGATAGATTTAAATATTTTTGGATAAAATCGCTAATTACTACTTCCATTTTGTCAGGATATAGTTTGTAGTTTTCTTTTTTTCTTTCTTTCTTTCTTTTTTTTTTTTTTTTTTTTTTTTTCTTTTTGCATTTTAACTGAGCATAGTTTTTGTTGCTTTATTTTGTTTTTAGATTGTTTGAGTTGTGCTAAATCTCATTTTCCTAGTTAGTTATCTGTACATTTTTCCATTCTTTTCTTTGGCCTATAAAGGCTATCAGTATAGTCAATGCTGCTTTTCTAAGGACAGTGGGTTCTGAACGTCCATGCATAGAGGCCTGCCTACTAATAAGGGTGTTTTAAAGTAATCAATCTAATTCAAATTGGTTATTTACTTTTGCTGATTTGCCTGTTTGATAATTCTTCAAGTATTATTAACTTAATGGATTGTCTTCAATGTTGCTTTAACCAGGAATTCACCAGTGTTCTGTAATTTTAACCTTTGCTCATTCTTTCTATTTATGTTGAAACTCATCCATCAAATATGTTGCTAGCTATGAAACAGTCACTGTATTCTCTACTGGCATCTATTTTGATTATTTTGTCTTTTTATTAAACGGTTTTCAAAGGAGATTTCTAGATGCACCTCTGTTCGTTTGCCAGTATTTTGGCTCTTTAAATATCAATCAGGGATTCCAAGTAACCCTGTTTTACTAGATGCCTCTGCCTCCTCTACATAGTTCCTAATAAGTATTGCTTTCCTTTAGACTGCATAATTAATTGCTGATCTTTTTGACTTTACCTTTTGTAATTTCATACACAGTTGAGGAAAAGAAGTAGATCTTAATGTTGATGATTCTCATATCTAGCTATTGTTGTTTTAAATAATCTTGGTACAAGAAGGAAATTACACTGAGGTCAGAGATGTTAAGAATTCTATGTTGAGTGAAAAAAACCCAACAAAAACAAAAATGAAAAAACCAATAATAGAATCCTGAAGTTGGAAGGGATCTCACCAGTATCTAACCTATTTCCTCATATAGGACTCTCTTCTATAGGTCTCCCAACAGATGGTCACCCACCCTGTTTTATTTATGTCTAACAGTGGGGTTATGAAACAACCTGTTAAGTTTTTAGATAATAGTACTCAGTGGAAATGTTGTTATGTAAAGCCAAAATCATAATTCTTATATCTAATTTCAGCTTCATTTGCATTTTTCCTTTGGAGCTCCCCTGAATATATATTCCCTCTAAATTATTGCTCTGAAATGCCTTAAAATAAAATGCACAAGGAAAATAGTTATTTGTTGATTCTCTCTACAATCGTAGGGTTACTTAAAAAAACACATACACACAATTCTTTGTATGTCAATTATACCTCAATAAAGCTATTACAAAGAAAATATACAGGCAACCTTGGGGTCTTCTTGTTTTCATGGTCTTTAGATATGTACCACATCCACCCTAGAGAAGACCTAAGCCACCATAGTTATGTTCTCTTGGAATTACATCCAGCATGATTTGAGATGACTATAAATGATTTGCTGGGCTCATCAAAGTCAGCAACAGAAAATTTCTAAAAGTTGAAAACATGATATGATTTGGGGAATGCCAGCCTTGATAATATGGACCACAAGATTAATTTAATTAAAATTGTACCCAGACGTTGTTACAGAGTACTAAAGCAGGACCCATGTGTGCAGTTGTGCGGGTTGTGTGTCTACTTCAGACTTCCTATCATTGTGATACAAAAATCTTTTAGACTTGGAGATTATTATAAAGAACTACACATAGGTAGTTCAACTTGAAGGAAGTAGTTTCTCTTTCATGATTAAAATGTTATTTTTCTTTCAATAGTATTTTAGTTTTTAAGTTCATCTTGAGTGGGAGTTTCTCCTTTCTATGCAGCCCTCCCTAGGGGCTTCGCTGTGGCTTTTACTCCTATAGGCAGCTTAGGGCTCCCTCCTGAGGTTATATTAGGGCCACTGCAGATCCAGCTACCAGCCCTGCGGATCGCTTGCCCTGGTCTCCGCTGCGGGGCTGAAACCATGGCGTCTTACCATCTAGGATACGTGATATTTTATAAGTCGTAGCCTCAGGTAGTCGCCTTTTCACTTTTTACCTTTTTCCCCCCACAGGTGGTAGAGTCCACTGCAACTCTTGGTCTCAAGCATTGAGCCTGGCTCTGATCCCAGGCCTTTTGTAGAGTATGTTTAGTCCTCATTACTCTTTGAGAGTCCGTTTTCTCATGTACTGCCTACTTGTAGGTATGGAGTCCGGTAGGACTATACCTTAAGCTCTAATTGGGGCTACAAGTTTCCATTTGTTTTTGTCTACAGAGATACTTAACTAGGTTTTATCATGGCTATGTGTTGGTCGTTTTCTCTTTTTAAATCGTATCATTGGTATGTATTTGGAGTGGGGTTAGGGAGGAAGTCCCTCAAGTTCTTGCAGTGCTCCTTTAACCCTGGAATATTTTTAAAAGCGTCATTTCTTTTATAATAATTATTATTTTTAATGCCAGTTTTCCTGTTATCTAAGAACATTTAACCATTTATCATCCAGAACTATAATCAGGCCTATTATTCACAGCACTATAAGAGACTATTACTTAGGTATTGAAAGGGACAGTAGACAGTTCACTTTCTGACCACTGTTCCTGGATTTTATTCCAAGTCTGGGTGCTAAAACAGTCAAGTAACATTTCTAAAGTACTTGAATCTCACAAGGTTTTGAATATGGTAATAAGTAGATTCTGTGACCTCAGAGTGATGTATATGGCCCTGTTATTAGAGATGCTCACAGGAGAGTTCTCAACTTTGTCTTGAACCTTAGCGAGAAAAATATGCCAGGTGGAGAGAAAGATAGTGAAAGTCAAGATACATGTCATCAAAACCATTGTTGGGGGAAATGAATGGTCCTAAAGTTAAATCATATGCACGTATATATGTTGGCTATAAATATATGCTACTTGCAAGCCTCTTGAATTCTTTCTCTTTCTGGGGGTGTCTGGGTGGCTCAGTCAGTTGAGCATCTGACTCTTGATTTCAGCTCAGGTCGTAATCCCAGGGGCGTGGGATCTAGCCCCGCATCGTACTCCATGTGAGTGTGAAGCCTGCTTGTGATGCTCTCTCTCTGCCTTTCTCCCCTACTTGTGCGCGCTCTTTCTAAAATAAAATAAAAAATATTCAAAACCTCTTTCTGGGCCTGAATAACTTTATGTTCTCTTATATTCAGTCTTCAAAGATGCAAAAAACAAACCATAGGACAGTGAGAGTTAACCTCACTGAAAACTGTTTTAGTAATTAACTTGATGACAGTACTAAAATCATAGAATTTCAGTGGATATTAACTTCATGGAATTGAATGATCCTTAACCGAAGCTTCAATAAATGATTTATTTTAAGGAAAGAAATATACAATTCAGATTTACAAGGAAAGGTAAAGAGTCCTTCTTTTTGGATTCATAGCACTTAATTATAATCAGTTTACACATAATTTGAGGAGTACGTTTGTTTTGTAATTATTATATACATTTAATACTTAGTTGTTAATCTGAAGGATGTATTTAAAGACACAAACATGGAAGGCAACCGTGGTATAATGAGCTTTTTAAAAGACGTTTCACTTACAGACAATCATTGTTGGTTTTCTGATGTGGATAACAACCCTGTCTCTGCAGCAATGTTTCTTGACCTTTGTTTTTGTGATAGCATAGAATATGCAAAACTATCTAGATTATGTTACAAAACTGATAACAAAGCCTGTTTTTTATATCTGTTAATTCATTAGTTCTTTTGATAGTATTACTAATAATAGTAAAGAATTGGAAACAATCAAATTTTAACCAGAGAATGTTTCAGTAAATACTATATGTGAAAAGCACGCAACAACATGGAAGAATACTTATAATATAAGTGAAAAAAAGCCAAATACCAAGTTATATTCACATTTAGTTATAATTTTGTAGGAATTATATATGTGCACAAAAGTGGGACAGTAACATGGACTAATGGGAACAGTGAGTTGTGGGATTAGTAGAATTAATTCATTTAGGGGTGAATATTTCCTTTTAGAGTTCTGTTAATATTAGTAATATATAGCCACGTACATTCTATTTCTTTGGAAAAAGAATGCTATATAATTATATCACAGATAAACTAAATTAACAACATATCTTCATATTTATTAGATAAATTGAATGGGTATTTTTAAGTTGCCTTTAACCTATAACCTATTTATAATTATAAGTGGGAAATTGGACAGACAACTTTAGACTAAAAAAACCCATCCATTTATTTTGTTATTTTAAAAATATCAAATAATTTCTAATATTTATTTCAGTGAATCAAAACCTATTTCATCATAGTTTCAGATGTTAGTCACTTGAGAAATTAATAGCTTGGGTCAAAGTAGCTTTATGGTTGCAAATATACTTAGTATGGTGTGGCTATAGTTCTTCATTTTAGCAAACAAACACCATGATGTCCTAGCCAAGAAAGCCAACTAATACGTCTTGAGGATGAGACCACACTTTGATGCCTCTTAACTTATTATTTTTCTGAATGCTTACACACACATATACAGCATATTGTTGGTACTGTTGAACAACCAGCTACATTATAGGCTTATTATAATTTCTTCAATCCGCACAGTGCATACAGTTTAGAAGTGTGCTGTCTAGTACTGTAGCCCATAGCCACATATGACATCAGGCACTTGAAATGTAGCTTGACTAAGAACATTAATTTTACGTTTTATTTAATCTTGATTAACTAAAATTAAAATTTTAAAACTGAACGAGTAAAAAATATTTTCCTAGTAAACACAGTTTTATTGTTTGGGTAGGACCACATTTCGCTTTAGCCATCAAAAATTTGGCTTATTCATTGAGATGTCCTGCACATATAAAATATACACTGGGTTTTGAAAACTTTGTAGAAAAAGTAGTGTAAAATATGTCAGTAATTTTTAATATTGATTACATGTTGGACAGAATATTTTTATATATTGGTGTATATAAAATATTGTTGAAATTAATTTTACCTATTTCAAAAATTTTCCCCTTTTTAATGTGACTACTAGAAAACGTAAAGTTACATGTGGCTTGCATTATATTTTTATCGGACAGTGCTGGCTTCCTGCAGGCATCAGCAAAGTATGACCTGTCCCTGGTTTAGATTTCTGGGTGGAGGAGCACGTACTTACCTTGCCCAGGGTGTAAAAGATAGTTATTGGGCTCAGGAAGAAAATGTTAAAGCTTTATTCACTTATATTTCTTTTACCCTTTAAAATTTTATGTCTTCATGTGTGTTTTATAATATACCATATATTGGTATACTCATGGCTACATGTAAGTTAGAGAATAAATATATATGACATTTAAATATAAATATTAAAATTAAAAATTTTTTTACAGATAGTTTAATGACCAAAAATATTTGGAAGCCATAGTTTAGAGGCTCCTTTAAAAGAGAAAGAAGGTGAAAGATAAGAGGCAAGGCTTTTGGATTAATGGAGTAAGGAGCTCAGCAAGTCTCCTCCCGCCCCCCCCCCACCCCCCTCACCAAATGATGAAACAACTATTTCAGGACTCTGAAAATTGAACAAAGGCACATGACAAATTGAGAAGCATTAATTAAAAAATAAGCTGGTGAACTTCAGGTAAAGTAAGTGGAATTTGGTGGCATTTTTGCTCGGGATTACACTCACCCCTCCTTCCAGTTCTGTCTGTGAGGTAGTTCTACCAAGGCAGAGCAAGTTTCCACCACTGCTGGTGGAAGAGCTGACTTGATTTGGAGTGAAGTGCAGAAAATTCTCTAGCCATTGAGTACCGTCAGGAGTACTGGCTATCTCGGTGGCAAACAAATGGGGAAGGCCAAGATCACAGCCTCTCTGAGATTGTGATCCTAGATAGAGAAAGCAGTAACCCAGCAGAGTAGTCAGAAAATTAACCAGGAGATCCAGAGAATAGGACAGTCACGTGGGCCTTGATAACATCCCGCCTCTTCATTATAATCTGGAAGGCTGTGCATATCCACAAGGCTGCATGCACATTCAGGAGGGAATGGAGAAGGCCCCACCTTCACACATTCCTGGCTGAACAAGAGGTCTTGTGCATGTGCAGATGAGACACAAGGGGTCAAACAGAAAGTAAGAACCTCAAAAGACTTATAAAATGCTTAAATTATGAATGTGTTCCTTTGCTGACATGCAGACCCATCATCAAAAAGTGGAAGCTTTACTGGCTTGAGATGTTTGAGCACAACCTCTAGCTAATGATTGACGAATCATTACTATGCTGAGCAAGCTTAAAAATAAAAACAAGGGAGGAAAAAAATCCTGAGCAGATTTCAGTAGCAGCACACCACACAGAAGACAGACTCCATAGAATAATCCCTAGCTGGTCACTAAACAAACAAAAACAGAAGAATAAGCCCCAGTGCAAGGGGGGAAATCAGAATCTAAGGTTGCTCCAGTATATTATCAAATATCCAGTTTTCGATAAAATTTGTGATACAAAAGAACATGAAAGTGACCTGTATTCAGGGTAAAAAAGAAATCAATAGAAACTGTCATTAAATGGGCCCAGCTGTTGTACTTAGCAAGCAAAACTTCCAGGATGCTGTTGTAAATATTTTCAGAGAAATAAAGGAAATCGTGTCTAAGGAAAAGTATGATGACAATGATTCAGCAAGTAGAGAATATAAAAGAAAATAGAAATTAAAAAATGAAAATTCTGGAGTTGAAAAATACATTAGCTGAGAAGAAAATTCACTAGATGGGATCAACTACAGATTTAAGATGACAAAAGAGTAAGTGAACTTGAAGATAGATTAGTAGAAGCTATTCAGTTTGTAAAACAGAAAGAAAAAAGAATAAGAAAAATAAACAGTCTCAAAACCTGTGGGACACAATCAAGCATATCAACAATATGTGTAATGAAAATCTCAGAAGGACAAGAGAGAAAAAGAGGGAAAGTATTTTGAATGCTTCAAAATTAACCAAATTTGATAAAAATTATTAATGTGCACATCCAGGAAGCTCAACAAACTCCAAGAAGGATCAATATAAAGATATCCATACCTAAGCAAATCACAGTAGATTTTGGCTGTAGAAAGCCAAAAATAAAGAGAAAATCTTGAAGGAGAATTTAAAAACCATACAGGATGACAGTATGATTAAAAAGTGACTTCAATTCAGAAACAATGGAGACCAGAAAACAGTGTTATATTATATTCAAAGTTCTGAAAGAAAAAATGTAACCAAAAATTCTATATCCTACAAACTTAACTTTCAAAAAGAAGGCAAAATAAAGAAATTTCCAGATAAGCAGAGATTAAAGGAATTCATTGCTAGGAGATCTGCCTTACAAGAAATACTAAAGGAAGTTCTTTAGACTGAAAGGAAATGAAACCAGAGAGTAATGTGAATCTATGTAGAAAATATAAATATGTAGATATACGATTACATAAAACAATAACTATAAAACTATATTATTGAGCTTTAACATATAAAGATTACTGTATATGATAGTGACAGCATAAAGAAAGGAGAAAGGAACTATAATAGAGCAATGTTTCAATATATTTTCAGTAAAAGGTTAGTATTAATCTGACGTAGATCTTGATAAGTTACAATATATACGGTAATCCTTAGAGCAACCATTAAGAAACTAAAAAACTGATATAGTGTATATTAACTAAAAAATTAATATAGTAAAAATGCTAACAAAGTAAAATGGAGCACTAGGACATATCTATAGCTATGTAAGTAAAAAGAAGACAATAAAGAAGAAACAGGGGAAAAAAGACATGAGATATATAGAAAACAAATAGTAAAATGGCAGATGTAAATCCGACCGTATCAGTGACTAAATTAAATATGACTAGCTTGAACAATAAAGTCGTAGAGAATGTCAGGCTGGATTAAAAAAGACCCAACTGTATTCTTTCTACAATAGACACTTTAGATTCAAAGATACAAGTAGATTGAATGTAAAAGGATGGTATAAGCAGTAATAATATATTAGTAATATACTGAGATTAAGCAATGTACCAATATACTGATATATTAGGCAAAATTGACTTGAAGACAAAAAATATTTCCTACTATAGATAGCGAGGGACATTTCCTAGTGATAAAAAGGACAGTTCATCAAGAATTTACAACAGTAAATTCAGTAAACAGTAAACACATCTAACAACAGGACTCCAAAATACATGAAGCAAAAACTTACAGATTTAAATGGAAAAATAGATAGCAATAATTGTTTAGTACCCTGCTTTCAATAAATGATAGAATACCTAGACTGAAAATCAATAAGAATATACAAGACTGGAATAATTCTGTCAACTAACTTGACCTTACTGACATCTATGGAACACTCCACCCAAGAACAGAATACACATATTTCAAGTTCACATAGAACATTTGCAGGATAGTTCATATGGTAGATCAGAAACCAAGCCTCAGAACACTTAAAGGCATTAAAATCATATAAAGTATGGTCTCTAATAATAATGGAGTTAAATTAGAAATCAACAACAGAAGCAAATCTGGGAAATCCCCAAATATTTGGGCCTCAACACATTTCTCAAGCACCCTTGGATCAAAGGAAAAAACCACAGGGGAAATTAGAAAATATTTGAACTGAATGAAAATGAAAAAGGGACATATCACCATTTGGGGGATGCAGTTAAAGCAGTACCTAAGTGGAATTTATAGCTTTAAATACCTATTTTAGCAAAGAAGACAGATTTCACATCAATAGCCTTAAGCATTTACCTTAAGACAGAAGGAGGAGAAAAAAGCAAATTCACAAGAAAAAATGAGGGAAATAATAAGATTAGAGCAAAATATGAAACAGAAAATACATTGGAGAACCAGTGAAACCAAAAGTTTGCCTTTTGAAAAGATTATAAAATTGATAAACTATTAGCTAGATTGATCAAAGAAAAAAAGAATAAATTACCAACTTCAAGAATGAAAGATGTGTATCAGTACCAACCCTACAGAAGTTAAAAGGATGATGAGAGAATACTATGAAGTTTGCCAACAAATTAGGCAACATAGGTAAAATGAACAAAATTTATTTCCCACAACTGTCTGAATAGAAAATCTGTTAAAAACACAGAGGAAAGCAAACCATAAGAGACCTTTAAATACAGAGAACAAACTGAGGGTTGCTGGAGGGGCAGTAGGTGGGGGGATGGGCTAAATAGGTGATGGGCATTAAGGAGGGCACTTGTTGGGATGAGCACTGGGTGTTATAGGTAAGTGATGAATCACTGGGTTCTACTCCTGAAACCAAGACTACACTGTATGTTTAACTTGAATTTAAATAAATAAATTCAATAAATAAATTTAAATAATAATAAAAAAGAAAATCTCAACAGACCTATAACAGGTAAATAACTTGCTTTAGTAATTAAAAATTTTCCATGAAGAAAAGCTCATACCCAGATAGCTTCATTAGTGAATTCAATCAGATATTTAAAGAATAAGTAATTATAGTCTTCCACAAACTTCCAGAAAATAGAAGAGGAGAGGAGGGAATACTTCCCAACTCATTCTGTGAGGTAAGTATTACACTGGTAACATAAAGCCAGACAAAGATATCACAAGAAAAGAAAATTACAGACCAGTTACCCTCATGAATATAAATGTAGAATTTCCAGCAAAAATGTTAGCCAACTGAATCTTGCAACATATAAAATGGATGAAACATCATGATTAAATGCGACTTATCCCAGGAATGCAAGGTTAGCTTAACATCTGAATGTAGTGTGGCATACTAATAAAATCAATAACAGAAACTATGTGATCATCTCAGACACTTTTAGAGAGAGAGAGAGACAGAGCATGAGAGGAGAAGGGCCAGAGAGAGGGAGACACAGAATCGGAAGCAGGCTCCAGGCTCTGAGCCATCAGCCCAGAGCCCGACGCGGGGCTCGAACTCACGGACCGTGAGATCGTGACCTGAGCCGAAGTCGGACCCCACATGCATCTGCTTTTAAAAACCAACTCTAGGGGCGCCTGGGTGGCTCAGTCGGTTGAGCGTCCGACTTCGGCTCAGGTCACGATCTCACGGTCCGTGAGTTCGAGCCCCGCGTTGGGCTCTGGGCTGATGGCTCAGAGCCTGGAGCCTGCTTCCGATTCTGTGTCTCCCTCTCTCTCTGCCCCTTCCCCGTTCATGCTCTGTCTCTCTCTGTCTCAAAAATAAATAAACGTTAAAAAAAAAATTAAAAAAAAAAAAAACCCAACTCTAGTTTGCATTAATAAACATTATAGTAACTTAATTATAGAAGGTGAGAAATATTACACAGTCTCTCAGTACATTATGTACAGTCCTGGTAATATATTACCAAATGGAGTTTTTTTAAGGGGGAGTTACAAATATAATAATGGTTCTAGGAATCTTGTCCAATGAAGAACATATTTAATGTGGAAAGGAGAGGCTAAAGGGATGAATGATCACTAACTTCAAAATTAGAAAATATATTTTTAAACTATTTTTACTTATTATCTTTCATTTTGGAATAACTTCAGACTTAAAAAATAGCAAAAATAATACAAAGAGGTCTTTGTACCCCTTTTACCTAGCTTTCCCAAATGTCTGGGAATAACCTAAATAAAATTATCAAAATCAGGAAATTAACACAGATAAAACTGTTAACTAACCGATACTCTTATTCACATTTTGCCAACTGTCCCTCCAACATTCTTTTTCTGGTCCAGAATCACACATTTAGTTACCTCATCTCATTGATGTTTTTTACTCTGGGACAGTTCTTCAATCTTTGTCTTTCTTAACACTTTTCAAGAGTTATATTTTAGATAGTTGTGTTTTAGAATGTCCCTCAATTTGGGTTTATCTTGTATTTCCTAATGATTAAATTCAGGTTATGTATGTTTGGCATGAATATCCACAGAAGTGATGTTGTGCCCTTTCTGGTATATCAGTAGGAACATGATATTGATGTATCTTATTACAGGTGATATTAATTTTGATTACTTGGTTAAGCATCTGCCAAGTTTTCCACTGCAAAGTTACTCTTTTCCCTTTCATATTTTTCTTGTGGGAAAATACTTTGAGACTATGCAAATATTTTGTTTCTCATCATACTTTTGCCCAGTAATTTTAGCATCCATTGATGACTTTTGCCTGTAACCAGCATTACTGTGGTATTTACCAAATGGTGATTTTCTATTTCCATTATTTGTATATTTATTAGTTGGTCGTGTACTGTAAGGAAGAAGTATCCCTTCTTGTTATTTAATGAGTTACTTATATCAGTATGTACTCGTGAATATTTATTTTGTTTTATGGATTATACTCCATCACCATCATTATTTCCTTGCTAATATTATATCACATTTGGCCATTGAGAGCTCCTTCATGTTGGCTCCTCTGTGCTTTAGCTTATACCTACTATTTTGCAGGATACTTTCTTCTTTTCTGGCAGCACAGGATGTTCCAGACTTATGTGCTTCCCACTGCCCTAGCCCTGGAATCTGTCATTTCTCCAAGGAGCTCTGGTTCTTTTCACTGAAGAATAGCATTTAGAAACTAAAATATGGTCACTAAGTGTGCATATTACTTCTGTGGTGCCATTGCATGTAATATTCCTCAATGGAAAGAACTAGGAAAAATGTGTATTTATATGGTTTGTTCAGTGTCTAGATTTTGTGTCTTAGGTTGCTTGCTGCCATTTCTTTACTATCTAGCACAGTGTTTATTTAGCATTGTGGTCAATAGATATTCGTAACTAAGAACTTTCGAACCCCCTAAGTCTATTATGTTTTGATTCTGAGAAAGGATGGTAAGCTGGGGAACTAGACAGAGAATCAGAATAAAGAAAATCAAAAGCCATGAGAGAAGTTTTGATCGTTATCAAAACCAGTGAAGGCGCTGAAGGCCTAGAACAAACTGCTCAGAGTAGTAAGCAAGAAAAGATTGAGAGTCTTTTTATTCATTATACCTTAGTCTGACGGACTTGGAGAAGATTTTATCAGTAAGCCATGGTGAAACAAGTAAATAAGGACATCTCCTCTACAGGAATCCTGTCTTTAATTTGCTTTCCATTATTTTCTACTTTATTCAGGTAGACCGGATCCAAGAACAGTTATTTTTGCTGTAACTCAATTTATGGCTTTCTTGTTCTGCAAAATCACACTCTAAGAAAAACAGTGTATAGGGGAAAAGGATTGAATACAGCCTTCTATGGAAGGCATTAACTACAACCATACTTTTAAAAATTTAATTAAATCTTCATCAGCATTTTTACCTAACATTATAGTCAGTCCTTAAAATCTTTAACTTTTGTGCTCCTGCTTTCTTATTTGAGATAATAGGTTTTTAAAAAAATTTTTTAAATTTTTTTCTTATGTTTATTTTTTGAGAGACAGCAGTAGGGGGCGGGGGTTTGGGGAGCAAGCCGAGGAGGGGCAGAGAAAGAGGGAGAGAGAATCCCAAGCAAGCTCCACGCTGTCAGCACAAAAGCCTGACATGGGGCTCAAACTCCAGAACTGTGAGATCATGACCTGAGCTGAAACCAAAAGTCTGCGCTTAACCGATTGAACCACCCAGGCACTTTGAGATAATAGTTTTGTTTTGTTTTGTTTTAATTTTTTTTATATTTATTTTTGAGAGAGACAGCGTTGTTGTTTTTTAATTTTTTTATGTTTATTTTTGAGAGAGAGAGAGAGAGTTGGGTTTTTTTAAGTTTTATTTTGAAGTAATTTCCAAATCCAACTTGGGGTTCAAACTTATAACCCCAAGATCAAGAGTCACATGCTCCACCGAGTGAGCCAGCCAGGCACCCTAAGATTTCCCTCTCTTGATGGAGATATGCTTCTAGGTAGCTAGTGGCTGTTTATGTTTTATATTCTTTAGTACTTCTTGAATACTTTATTACCTATTAAAAAGAGTTAATCAAGAAAAAATCTCACTCTATTCATATATAATTTGGTTGATGTGGAAAGAGAAAAGTAGAAGGACTTTCTTCTGAAGAGAAGAGCTTTAGGGAAAAAAAACCCTGAAGATTATCTAAATTACAAAATAAGCAAGGGTGCCTGGGTGTCTCAGTCAGTTAAGCACCCAACTTTGGCTCAGGTCGTGATCTCACGGTTCGTGTGTTTGAGCCCTGCGCTGGACCCTGTGCTGACTGTTCAGAGCCTGGAGCCTGCTTCAGATTCTGTGTGTGTCTCTCTCTTTCTTGCCTCTCCCCCCACTTGCACTCTGTCTGTCTCTCAAAAATAAATAAACATTAAAAAACAAAACAAAGTAAGCGAAATATTCCTATATACAAACTAGACCTCCTCATTTAAAATTTAAAAGCTTTTGCAGTTAAATTTATCATCTAAATGTTGGCTTAATGTACAGAATGTACCAAAATAATTTGGGCATGAGTTTTTTTTTTACCCCCCTTGCCACCTTGAAAAATAAATTTCATTTATTTATTAGTTTTCTGTAGACTTTTTAAAGAATGTTTGTATTAGACAATCTGATCAGCTTTTCTAGAAGAGAGAAAAGATCTATTATCAACTTATCAACCTACATTATCCGGCTGGGGAAGTAGAGATCCAGAGTGATGTAATGATCATATAGGGTCAGCACAAGAACATAAGCCTCCTGACTCCTAACTTAAATGTTATATTAGCTATATTAAAGTGTATTTGTTTTATTTAATGTGAAAAAAATCATCATAATTGACAACCTGCTCCTGGGCATGTGTATTTTGGTCCTCTGCCCTGGGGTTCAATTCTAAACTCAAGTCCAAATTGGCTCCAGGGCTAGAATGTTGAGAAAAGAAATAGGAGGAGATAATGTATACTTCTTCAAACCACATAAATAATTACTACTTTTAGAAATTATTTCTCCTTCAGAATCTTGATTTTGATTCATATTGTACTTTGTGTGCTTATCTACAAAACAAGAAAGTAAATTCCTGAAGAAGACCTTGTAACAATTGCTTTAGAGAAACTGAGCTTTGTAAGTTATTAATTACACTATCTATATTGCAACTTTTAGGTAAATAACCTACATTTACTTGGCATAATCTCCCATGGTATTTTTCTTTTCATTTTTGAAATTTGATAGTTTTCTTTTTTAAAAATCACTTAGATAAAATCCTGAATTTTGTGTGGCATTTAAGTACTAAGATTGGCTTTTGTCCTTGTGAGTGTCCACCATAGTCTCTACCTACCTACAAAGAAGCATCAGGATGCTCAGGGTCATTCATGAGACAGATTTGGAGTTATCACTGTTTCTGTCTTCCGTTGGTTACCATTGGTCCTAATTTCTCTTCACTGATGTTGCTTGTTTTGATGGTTGCTTTTGCAGTGGTTATGCTGGTGGTGTTATGGAAGAAAAGAGTAATAGGGGAACCTGGTGGGTCGCCCGCATTCAAGAAGAGACTTGGAGAAAAGCAGAGGCTGTATCCTTCTCTTCCTCCACTGATTTTAACTTAGCTGTAGAAATCAATAAACATAACCTGTGTAGCATGATGCAGGCCAAATTCTCTACCTCTTTGTCTTTTACTATCCATTAGGAAGAACTGAGAAAAGCCAGAACTAGCAAAAGTCCCTTGCTCCTAAAAGCAAGCGTAACCTTTTCAGACTGGTATTGATCTTTGTTAGGTTAGGAATTCTCAAAAAAATCTGTTGGCATTTCCCCCAATATGTCAATAGCATTTTAAAAATTGTTGCTATTAAGATTCAGTGACAAATAACATGGCCAGAAGATTTGACATGGAATTTTGTCTGATAGTGGGATGATACTGGTTACCCAGAGCTGTGGGTAGTAGGGACAAGAGAGTGTTAGGATTAATGAATAAGTGTTTATATGGATTGTCTTAACTTACTATTGAACAATGCATGTTTTTATTATTGGCTCTTCTACATGATAGAAGGGAGCCTTTCACATATGCCAACATTTCACAACATTGGTCATTACTAAATATTTGCATGCCTATAATACTAAATATTTGCATGCCTATATAAAGTGTATGATACTTTTCTAAGTTTTATAGAATGTGTGGAAGATACGATCCTTGTTCTCGAGTATAATGCTTCAACGAAGATACGTGACTTTTGGAATCAGGAAGATGAATACAGTTTTCACCAATAAACCTATTACTGTCTTTTTAGAAAATCATATTATAATATTATAATACACACACACACACACACACACACACACACACACAGACATATAGCCTATATATAGGTATATAGCCCTTCAAGATGCTAAGTTCTCAGAAGTAGTAAGTCATAAGTACAGATATAACTGCTTATATAGCAGCTGGTTGGTTTATAGAAGTCTTCAGTGCATATTAGGATTTCCCTATTAGAATTTTGCCCATTTAAATATGTTTCTCTTTCCCTAATTTTCCCCTAATTTATCTAGAAGAAATTTGAGGTGAATGTAACGGGAAAAAAAAATCCTTTAGGCCAAAAAACTTGAGTAGTAATCAATTCATAGTTTAATAAAGGACATGTGTAGTTTGAGTTTTTGGATAACCTTTCTTCCTTTGAAAGCATTCTTCAATTAAAACCAGATGAGAGTAGCAAAGAAGGTATTTAGAGCACTAAAAAATGGATACGCTTCATGGAATTTGCAGAATTCATCAATACATGTAACAGTGATTTATAATTACATTTGGTTCTAACACATCAGTGTAGATCTAACGGAGGCACAGTAAGTAAGATAGCTAGTATAAAACGCTAAGGTGAAAGGGTTAATTGGCCTTCCACAGTTCAATTTGCCACTCTAGTGGCACTTTCTGTTGTCTGTGTAAACAGAGTTGCTAAGTACTTTCCCACTAATCTGCCACCCTTTTATTTATACAGTTGAACCTCCAATGAGGAATGGATCAGTTTACCAGTTGTTAGGCCTTTTCTTCCTGCCTTTTCAATCCACTTCATGCTTCCCCTGCCCGCCGCCCCCCCCCCCCCCCCAGCTGTTGCTACATACCTTCCTGATCTTTCCTTAGTCCTTATGATTTTGGTCTTTCTCCCCCCCAGCTTGTTTCACTCTTATTCATCGATGCAAGTATATGGATGTGTATACCTGGTTCTACTCCTCTATACCTCCTTATTCCTCACCTCTACTCCCATTCATTCATTCTACTCCTTCCTATCTCAAAACTTGCTGCAACTCTTCAAATTTGTTTTCAAGTAACATTTAAATATTCTTTAAAAATTGAAAAATAATGAAAATTAAAAGCATATCACTAAAAGTCTCTCTAACCAGCTTTATTGTCTGAGAGCCTTCTACTTCTCTGTGAATTAATATAGTAATATATATATATATTATGTATATATATACACACCTCTGGCCATATTAGTAATTTTATATATGTATGTATACATATTCATAATCATAATATGGTATTGCTGAAAATCTACATAATTCTGGAAATACTGTTCTTTTTTCACTCTATTTTTAAGGTCTGTACATATTTCATAGCTAATTTCAACTGTTAACTGCTTCATAATACTACATTGTATTTTACATTTTAATTATCTACCTATCAGTGGACATATAAATTATATCCATTTTTTTCTGTTTTAAACAATGCCATAGCAAACAGTCTTATAGATGTTGTCTTGTACATATTGCTATAGTTTTTTAGGGCAGTGTTTTCCACATAGCAGGTGGTAGAATCAATTTAGGTAGGTTGGAATCTGCATTTTGAAAAAAAAATAGAATGTAGAAGTGTCAGAGTAAAGGGCATATATTATTTTCATGAGACATGTATCACAACTCAGAACACAATTATAGAAAATGTATTTCCTACTTCAGGTCTCAGTCAAAAAGTTTATAGTGTGATACAAAATGTATTTTGTAATGTGTATCTAAGTTTGTTTTGGGTTATATACCCAGATGTGGATTAACTAGATCATAGGCTACATAATATTTTGAATTTTGTTGGACATAGCCAAGTTACTTTCCATAGTGGCTGCACTAATTTACCTTCCCTACACCCTAATCAGTATTTGATATTCTAGTCAGAATTTTACATATTCTATATTCTTTTTCTTTTCTTTTCTTTTTCTTTTTTTTTTTTTTTTTGATAATGCTTATTTTTTAGAGGGAGAGACAGAGACAGAGACAGAGTGCTAGAGGGGGAGGAGCAGAGAGAAAGGGAGACACAGAATTGGAAGCAGGCTCTAGGCTCTAAGCTGTCAGCACAGAGCCTGTCATGGGGTTTGAACTCACGAACTGCGAGATCATGACCTGAGCCAAAGTCGGACGCTTAACTGACTGAGCCACCCAGGGCTCCTACATATTCTGTATTCTTAAGGATGAAAAATTCCATTTTATTTTAATTTTCATTTTAACTAGTGAGGTTGAGTATAGTATTCTTATTGCTAAAAAGAAATTGTCAAGAACATCTGGTTGGTGGGATTACTATTCTTGCAAATCCTGCTTCAAACTAGAGAAAACTTCACCTCCACAATCTCTGCTAATAACACTTTCCTTTCAGTTTTTAAAATATTTATTTTGGGGTGAGTGTAAGCAGGGGAGGGGTGGAGAGAGGAGGACAGAGGCTCCAAAGTGGACTCTGCACTGACAGGCTGACAGCAGCGAGCCCAGTTGGAACTCAAATTCATGAACTGTGATAACATGACCTGAACCGAAGTCCGAAGTCGGACTTTCAACAGACTGAGCCACCCAGGTGCCCTTCCTTTTTTTTTTTTTTTTTAAAGTAGTTAGCCTACCATGCTGAGCATGGAGCCTGGTTGAGATTCTCACTTTCCCTCTCTCTCTGCCCCTCCCCCGCTCATACTTTCTGTCTCTCTCAAAATAAATAAAATTTAAAAAAAAATAAAATACAATAATAGCATAAAACTGTGTGGCCTTATGAAATAATTTCTCAAAATAGTTTTGTCAAGCGTGCCACATTATGTTACATTTAGGTTTGTGTCAAATTTGCTTTGAAACTCTTTTCTTATTCACTGTGAGTAACTTTAGGTATGGTAGCATATATTTGAAGAATACTGATATCCCTCAGTATATGAATTTAGATTCATTTCAGCAAAATTCCATCTATCGTGTATTTCTTCTGTTGTACAAGAGAAGATGAGTTCCAGCCAAGTGCTAGGAAATATTTCATCCCTTTGTTAAGACCACTATGGGTGGATAGAATCTTAGTACTGAGCAGAACATTAGAAAATAATTTTGGTTTAATTGTTGGTTATCTACTATATTAGAATGATTTATAAAAAGTATATACTTAGTTACTTAAATGGCCAAAATCTATTTCTCAGATATGTTTGGCCTTTATTCACAGCTCCTGAAACTACTTTGGAGCCATAAAGGTGACATAGATGTCTTCTTACTAATGAAGGTGACTCTCGGACCCCACCCATAGGTAGGACCTGGTTGTCTGGAGGACTAACCGTGTGATTAGAAGTTTGGAACTTTCAGCCCCACCCCCTGACCAGAGAGGGGAAAGGAGCTGGAGGTTGAATCAGCCAATAGCCAATGACTTAGTCGTGTCATGACTATAATGCAGCCTCTCAGTAAAAACCCAAAAAGATTGGATTCAGGGAGATTCCGGGTTGGTGAATACATGGAGGTGCTGGGAGAGTAGTGTGCCTGAAGAAGGCACGGAAGCTCTGCACCCTTTCCCCACACCTTACCCTGTGTATCTCTTCATCAGACTATTGATTCGTATCCTTTATCATATTAGAAACTGGTAAACGAATGTGTTTCCCTGAATTCTGTGAGCCACTCTAGCAAATGAAAAGAACCTAAGGGGAAGTTGTTGGAACCTCCAATCTGAAGCTGGTGGGCTAGAAGCACAGTTAACAGCCTGAGGCTTGCGACTGATATCTGAAGTAGGGGGTTGGAGGGCAGTAAGGACTGAGCCCTTAACCTCTGGAATCCGATACTGTCTCCAGGTGACTAGCGTCAGAACTGAGTTGAATTCTTAAATACCAGCAGGGTGTCCAAGAATTGGTTGGTGTTGTAGGAGTGGGACCCCACCCCCCGCCCCCCACCATGTTGGAATTGGATCTGGGAACCCTAAAAAAGTTGCTGTTGGCAGATCTACCTTCTGTTTGATTTTCTCTGGTAATAGAGATGTAGTCACTTTCTTCCTAGATAGCCATTTTCATTGTTAGTGTTGGTTATTAAAATTTAACCATGGGGGCACCTGCATGGGTCAGTCATTTGAGCATCTGACTTTGGCTGGGGTCATGATCTCCTGGCTCCTGAGTTTAGACTCCACATTGGGCTTTGCAGTGGCAGCATGGAGACTGCTTCAGATACTCTCTCTCTGCCTGTCCCCCACCCCCTCTCTCAAAGGTAAATAAACACTCAAAAAAAGAAATACCTGTCAGTTGCATTCATTGGTGCTATATTTGCCTTCAGAAGTCACACAGGAAAGAGTATACAGTACTTCTTTAATTGTGACAGTTTAACAAGACTTCTTTGTTATGGGAATGCTGTTTTTTAGATAATTGAGAAAGCAGAACACATACTCAGTAATCCAACCAACTACAAGTAGCCCTGTTCTTTAGGTTATGTTTACGTATATGTATATGTATATATATACACACACTAATTAATTTTTGGTTAATTACTTTGCGAGGCTTATTCCATAAATTGCCGGTTTTAAGTATTTCTATACTTTAGTTAACTATGTGGTTGATAAAGCTGTTAACAAAGTTGGAAGCCGATTTGAAAAATGTCATCTTTTGAAGAGGCTTTCAGTTTTTGATTTTTTTTTGAAGCAAAGACTTTTTACTGGAATGTGTCATAATATTTAGGTACTCCATTTCTGTTTTCAGCCTAAAATTACCCTGTTGCCATTTTCTTAATGTAGAACATGAAATATACCAGCAACTATTCTCAAGTAGTAGAAATAGGTCAGAAGTAGTTCTGGATTAAAACCAGTGGATGATCATCAGTCCATTTTATGCTGCCCATACCTGTGTCCTCCAGAGCACTTATTTAGCAAGTACTGTTTTATATCGGATAAGTAGGAATTGGTTATAGGACTGCGTTGACAACCAGTGTTACTCTTGAGGGAAAATAGATTAGATTAATTTGTAGTTTGTTATTTTCGAGATTCACGTTTTTTTTAATTGCATGCTCAGGTGTCAAACTCTGAACTTCAAATGTGATAAAGCTACCTCTTAAGAAACAAAAAAGTTAGAATTCAACCCTTTTATTTTATTTTATTTTTATTTATCCATATATCATCTATTTATTTATTTTTAAAGATTTTATTTTTAAGAAATCTCTACACCCAACGTGGGGCTCGACCTCACAATCCCAAGGTCAAGATTCTCATGCTTCACCCACTGAGCCAACCATGAGCCCCCAACACATTTATTTTAGACTTTTAATTTTTTTTCAATGTTTATTTATTTTTTAAAGACAGAGAGAGAGAAAGCACAAACAGGGGAGGGACAGAGAGAGAGGGGGAGACACAGAATCTGAAGCAGGCTCCAGGCTCGGGGCTGTCAGCACAGAGCCTGACGCAGGGCTCGAACCCATGAACCGTGAGACCATGACCTGAGCTGAAGTCGGACCCTTAATCAACTGAGCCACCCAGTTGCCCCTATTTTCAATTTAAATATATCCTCTTTAACCATAAACTTGTTTAATACCTAGCACTTGAATAAAGCTTCAACCACTAATTCCTAATTATTATTTTTTGTTTTATGTTCTTTCTTGGTCTCTGAGATAATGCTATTCAAATTGTGATCTGGGGACTGGTGCTTGTTTGCAAATTGTTACCTTGTTTGCAATGTGATAAAGAAATTGAGAGCAAACGTTTAGAAATTTTTATGGCAATTTGACAAAGATATATATGCCCGTTGACTCTAATAATAACAAATTTGGGAATTATATTTGATGTGTCCTTGTTTTAAAATGCATTTTTCCAGTAATTCATTTATATTATATTTTACACAAGTCTCCTTGAAAGCAAAACTCAGACTGGGTCATGCTCCATGTTAGTAAATAGCTGCAGCAGAGTGAGGTTCTTAATTTATGCAGGTATGTGTTAAATAAAGAAGTTAAAGGGAAACGGAGAAGATGGTGAACTTATAGAGTCAAATTCCTGTTTCTGAGAATAGCAGGTTTTTTGTATTGGAAATCTACTGTTTATATGCCATATATGCCTTAGTTACTCTATGCAGTTACAGTACTATCCAGGTTGCTTGCTCTAAAATTCTGAAGTCCTGTCAATGACTGAGGGATCTTTTATGCTATACATTTATATTTGTACCACTTCCTCTTTAAATGATTAATTTTAGTTGAAGTAATTTGGATTGTGATGTTAGACTCTCTGTTCAAGACATTTCCCATGTAACTTTTAGGAGTTTCTGACATGTGCAGAAATTGGTTGTAACAAGTTATATATATATACAAAAAAATGTATAGCATATCTGATGTTTCTCAAAATAATGGGGCTTTAAGAAATTTTTAAATGACTGTTATGTTTTTCTTACATCAGTTTTTCTTATAACAGTATTTATTTCTTTTTTAAAAGTTCAAATTGTATTTCTCGATGTCCTTTTCTTTTGATTTCTCCTAGAACTTAAAATTTTCTCTTAAGCTGGTCCTTATAAATATATAGCAAAGAGGGGCACCTGGTTGGGTCAGTCAGTTAAGCATCTGACTTTGGCTCAGGTCATGATATCATGGTTCATGGGTTCAAGCCCTGCATCAGGCTCTCTGCTCTCAGCATGGAGCCTGCTTTGGATCCTCTGTTCCCCTCTCTCTCTACCCCTGCCCCACTAGTGCACACTCTTCTCACTCTCTCTCAAAAAATGAATGAAACATTTAAAAAAAACTTTAAATATATACCAAAGAGGAAGACAAGATGTGAGTCTTTGAGATGATTTTAGCTTCTGAAGGTGAAATATATTAAAATAAACGATTCATTGTTTGATATTAACAAAGGATATCCAAATAAATTATTTCTTTCATTCCTAGTTATTGAATTGTTAATGAGCTGAATCTAATTGTTAAAGGGCAGTATTTATTAGCCATCAATGATTCCAAATCTCTTTAAATAAATTATAAAGTTGAAGGCATTATGTCACATGTATGGTTAGACAGGTATTTTATGTATATATATATATATGCTTCTGTGGCCTGGGTCCTGTCAAGACAAACTAAAATACGTATCCTAGTAGTGTGGAATAAAAGTTTAGAAGCTATATTTCAAAATTTTACTGTGATATAAAATGTATATGAGAGATTAGCAATATAGAAACATTTCATGAATGGAAAAATATCTCAATATTTAAGATAAGATTCCAAACTCTTAAATTGATAATTTTATCTTTTTTTCCTACCATAATCATGATCATATTAACTATCTCTGAGAATATTAGGAATAGTTTTGTGGAATTGGCACAGCAGAAATCATGTTTAAAAATATATCTTTGGTCTGTCAACTTAAGATAGAGATTCTGACACAGGAAGTAGTCTGTCAAGATCTACAAAGGAAAGCATTCATTCTGGAAGCACAGGAACAAATATTTGAATAGTATC
This sequence comes from Panthera leo, assembly GCF_018350215.1. Classification (NCBI taxonomy): domain Eukaryota; kingdom Metazoa; phylum Chordata; class Mammalia; order Carnivora; family Felidae; genus Panthera; species Panthera leo. Next base: position 20,141,961 of record NC_056685.1, on the reverse strand, counting down.
ACAAATATTTTCTCTCCTCTTGATAAATTCCAAATTTTTTTATTTAAAAATGTTTATTAGCCTATCTTGTAACTCAGAATTGCCTGCTTCTACTTGCTTTCTGGCTGCAGTGCTATTTCTGCATTTTCCTTTTTAAAAATATTTGTATTTTAATACCTATTGAGAAATGGGGAATTTTTTGTTGTTTTCTTTTATTGACCTCCTTTAAAGAACTTAGTCTGAAACAAAAAGGAGACTTAATTTGTTAGTTAACTGTCAGAATCATAACATCTGGAGAGCGCAACGAGAATTTACCTAATTCATAGTGTTTATCCCATTTTTATTTGATAGTACAAAATCACATTGTAGCTTTGAGTTACTATTTTTTATTTTGCATTTGTAATAAATTTGCCCAATTAGAGGAACGTAGAAACATCACAATGTTGAGTAGCAAAAATTGCTAACGGAAATCAACGAAATTGTTAAAAATTTTTCATGACAAAAAATTTAAGATAGTAACTCAAATGCCTAAAATATTTTTAGTTGTTACCGCAGACTTGCATATTATACATAGGTTAAGACATAAAGAAATCAGGAACTATTTGAATAAATTAGAAACTCAGCAGAAAAACATTGTACTTTATGACCCTGAAAAAAATTGAGAAGGTGTCAGTGCTATGGTATGGGTTAATTATCAGATTTTTGTCCCACGTAATGCATAAGCTCCTGGTCAGAGGTGAGGTTGGGGGGGAGGGCATGATATCATTGATGTTATATCTGAAGCTCTATGTTAAGATGTCCTTTAGTGAATTATACAGTAAACACTGTTTTTGCCATCATAGTATGTTGTACCATGATTTTATATGCTACTTAAACGGAAGATAAACTGTCGCAGCTTTTTATCAGTCAGAATTTTCATATTTATTAAAAGAACTCTATCAGGATTGATGAGGCATACATTTTGTTATTTTTTTTTTGCACATACCTGAACATGAAAATAGATATGAAATAAATTGGTTAAAGGATTGCTGAAGTTCTTTACATTCAGAGTCCAACTCTTGAATCGCTTTTTGACTCAGGCAGTGAAGTTCAGTTTCTCCACATGGAGTCTTTTCTCCGTGCAGCATTTCTGTAAGAATCAAGAAACCATTGCTGCTGAGTTCTTGAGCCAGTTTTACAGTTTTGTGGAGCTAACCTACTTTTAATTGCCACATTGAAAAGTTGCTTGGAAGCGTTGCTGGATAGGTCTTATCTCCTCCACTTTCTCCCTCTCCTCACAGTTTTTGGTTCTTCAGAGTTAAAAGAGTGTTCCAGTCTTATCTCTAGGATTTTCTCCCAACTCAAATTCGGCAGGTTTGGTACTAGTGTTTTGGAGGTTTGTGTGTGGATAGGGAATGACAGCTGCCTCATTGTTGCCAACGTTGCTGCCCCCGTAGTTGTCATACACCAACAATTTTAGATACATCCTGGAGTTAAGGAGCTTAAAGTATGGGCAAAATGTTCATTTTAAAGCTAAGTGGCTTAGCCCAGCCTGCTCAAATTGGCTAAGATCGCACAGTTGGGTTGCTGTATTATTTGCTAATTGTGTGATCTTGGATAAGTGCATAAATCTTAGTTTCTTCATCTGTGAGATAAGCAGTCCTTACCTTTTAAGATGGTTGTGAGGTTTCTATATTAAAAGTACACTGCTTAATAAATGTTAGCTATTACTTTATCTTTGTTTCTAAGAGGATGTACTTTTATTGAGCTCCTTGTATTTTTTTTTTTATTTTTTATTTTTGCTTATGTGTGCTTTTGCTTTGAAGATAGCTGTAACTTGTAGAGGAAATGATACTGATAAATTTAGGTAGCAGATGACTGAGTGAAAATTCTGGAAAAATGTTTTAGTTGAACTTCAATTATTGGTGCATTATAAAATTGTTCAAATGTGCATTTATGATTCGAGGATGGTATTGTATATAATGGGTCATTTTGGAAATTTAATGCTAAATTATTCCCATTGTTTTAGAAGGTAATTAATGATTTTAAATTGAAGATTGTGAAATGATACATTTTGTAACCAGCGTGAGGTTAAAAGCTTAAACCTGTTGGCATATTTTGTGACCTTTGTTTTGGTTCTTGATCTGTGATCATTCGGAATTATTGCCACCTTGCACAGCTTAAAAGAGCGAGCAGGGCATTTGGTTTGTATGCGGTGCGTTGATCCTCTCAACTGAAACAATTAAAATACTGAATACAATATGAGGGGAAACAATTTGAATGCATTACTCAGCTGGCATAAAGGTTACCATTTCTCAGAACGCCAAAACCTGGCTATCTCAAACCTGGTGCTCTGTAAAGAGGCAAAAACATCTCCCCAGAGATTTTGTAACTGTGAGTGGGTCTTCAGGTAATTTGGTGGTCCTGTGTTACGTTACTTATGTTACAAAACCTCAGGTGAGGAATTTAATTTGAAGCAGACTCTCATTGGCACCAGAGTCAGTGCTAGTGATACGCCAAGATTTCCTGGGTTATAGATGAATATATATGGCTTATGGCTGCCAGACTGAAACCTACATTTACTGACTTCCCTTGAAGGTGGTGTGGCCAAGGCTAATTTTGGCAGTGGATTATTAACAGAAGTCAAGTGTGACACTTCTCTGTCTTGCCTTAAGAAGGAATGCCTACATATGCCCCTTTCATGCCTACTGATGATGAAAACTTGAGTCAACAGAATTTGGACACACAGATTAAAGCATGTGTTGAGCTGCCCCTCCAGCCAAGCACTGCTTATTTCTAGACTTCTACATGAGAAGGAAACAATTTTCTATCTTATTTAAGATATAGATATATATATATATATATATATACATATATATATATATATATATATATATTTTAGAATCTGTTACAGAGCTTAGACTGTATCCTAATTAGTGCACTTTAAAGAAAACCAAACAGATTTTTTTAAAGGACCAGTTCGTTAGTACTTCTATAAATGAAAAAGAAAATTGAAATAAAAACTCAGTGAGTGAATAAAAATAACCAGGGTTACATGAAATGATTGTTTTCCAGGGCTGGGACAGAGAAAAATAGATGAACTTAGAACACTGTGTTAACAAAGTAAGGAATTGCTTAAAACGTGATAAAATTGTAACACTGCTGAGTAATTTTTAAAAAAATGAATAAACGATACCAGTAACAACATGTTACTGTATGAGCCTCTAAAACATTATGCTAAATGAATAAGACTACATATTGGGTGATTCCATTTATATGACATTTCTAGAGAAGATAAAATTAAAGAGATGGAAAGTAAATTGGTGATTATAATAATTTACTATTCATTCACCCAGAAGTGATTTATTGCCTGCTTTCTGTGTGCCTCGCACTATTTTAGGAACACAGCATTGAATAAAACAGGCAAACTTCCTGCCTTTGTGTTATTTACATTCTAGTGGAAGAGAATGTCAATAAATAAGTGAAATATATAACATACCAGATAGTATAAATACTATGTAGAAAAATAAAGCAGAGAGGATGGATAGGAAGTGTCAGGGGAGAGGTTGCTGTTGTCGGTGTAGTGGACAGCAGATTTCTTACTATTTAAAAGGTGATACTTAAGCAAAGAACTGAAAGAGGAAGGATGTGAACCATGGAGATGACGGGGGAGTCCTTTTCAGGCAGAGGGATCAGCACTTACAAGAGCTCTGAGCAGGATTGTGCCCTGTGTTCAGGGAACATCAAGGAGGTGTGAGTATGGAAAAAGCCAGAGGAAAAGTGATTGGAAATCAGATCAGAGAGATAATGAGTCATCTTGTCCTGGGGACTTGGTAGACCATTTTGAAAGACTTTGGAGATTTTAATGTAATGTGAAGACTGGCTTTTTTTTTTTTTTTTTTTTTTAAGTGTGGTAAAATATGTATGATGAAACGTTTGCTGTTTTAACCATTTTTAAGTGTACAATTCGGTAGCATTAAGTACCTTCACAATGTTCTAAAACCCTAATCCCCATCTATTTCTAAATATTTTTCACCAATTCCCATCCCCCTTCCCCCAGCTTTTGGTAACCTCTGCTGTATTTTCTGTCCTATGGATTTGCCTATTCTAGGTACCTCATATAGATGGAATCATACAATATTTGTATTTCATTTTGCATAATGTTTTCAAGGTTCATCCACGCTATAGCATTTATCAGACTTCATTGCTTTTTTTGGCTGAATAATATTCCATTATATATCATTTCATGTCGTGATGGATTTGTGTTTCCACCTTTTGGCTATTGTGAATAATGCTTCTATGGACGTTGGTGCACAGATATGTTTGACTCCATTTTCAGTTCTTGGAGGAATATTCTGAGAAGTGGACTTGATAATCATATCATAACATGATATCTAACTCTGAGAAACTGTCATGCTGGTTTCCATAGTGACTGCATCCTTTTACTGTCTCATGAGCAATGTACAAAGGTCCCAATTTTTCTACATCCTTACACTAAAAAATGTTTTTAATGTTTCTTTTGAGAGAGAGAGAGAGATGGAGCATGAGCAGGGGAGGGGCACAGAGGGAGGGAGACACAGAATCTGAAGCAGACTCCAGACTCTGAGCTGTCAGCACAAAGCCTGACACGGGGCTCGAACTCACAAATGGTGAGATCATGACCTGAGCCAAAGTTGGATGCTCAACCGACTGAGCCACCCAGGCGCCCCACTGTTTTCCATTTTTAAAGACTATATTCTGGGAGTTTTGAAGTATATATTATAGGTTTGATTTATAGTTCCCTAATTATTAGTGATGTTGAGCATCTTTTCATACACCTATTGGCCATTATATGTCATCTTTGGAGAAATGTCTGTTCAAATCCTTTGCCCATTTTTTAACAGTATCATTAGTCTTTTTGCTTTGGAGTTGTAGGACTTCTTTATGTATCCTGGACATATACCTCTTATCAAATATACAATTTGCAAGTATATTTCCTCTTCTGTGGTTGTCTCTTCACTCTTTGGGTAGTGTCCTTTGAAGCTATTTGCTTCTGTATCTAACATGTTTTTTGTTCTTCAGTTTCCCCTGTTTTTGTATTTAGTTGATTTTTTTGTAGTATACTATTTTTATTCTCCCTTTTTTTTCTTTTAATTTCTTTTTCAGGGGCACCTGGGTGGCTCAGTCAGTTAAGCATCTGACTTCGGTTCAGGTCATGATCTCGCGGTTCGCGAGTTTGACCTCTGCTTCAGGCTCTGTGCTGACAGCTCAGAGCCTGGAGCCTGCTATGGATTCTGTGTCTCCCTCTCTCTTTGCCCCTCCCCTGCTTGTACTCCGTCTTTCTCAAGAAATGAATAAACATAAAAAGAAATTTTTAATTAAAAAATAAAAATAATAAAATTTCTTTTTCAGTTATTGCTTAATGGTTATATAGGTTGTTATGAGTTAAACTAGGTTGTTATAAGTTTAAGCGTTAATTGAAATTCCTGAGATAACCACCAAGGACTTTGACTTTTGATCTGAGGAAAATGGAAAGCTGTTGGAGGTTTTTGACTGGATCTGTTTTTTGTTTTAATCTGGCTGCTGTACTGAAAACAGACTGTTGAGGGAAGGGACCAAGCAAGGGCTGAAGTCAGACAGTGTGTTAGGGGATTTTGTAATGATCCCAGCAAAAAAAGACAGTAGCTTGGCCAGAGATGTTAATGTTCAAATTCTGATATACTTTTGAGTGTAGAAACATCAATACTTGCTAGTGAATTAGATGTGGACTGTGAGAGACAGAGGAGTCAAGGGTGACACGAGAATTTTTTGAATGATAGAATTCTGTTTGGTGATAAAATTGCATTTGGCGACAGAATCCATATTTTAGAAGACCTGTATTAAAGACCTGAACGGTTTTTTCAAGTGTATTTCACATTTAGGAGAAACTAGAACATCTCAAGGGTCTATGTTCATCTGTTTTCTTTTGCTTTTCGCTAAGCTATCAAGATATGTAATGGAATCAACATGGAAAGGCCATTCCTTGTACCTTCCACGTATACTATACTAAACAATGGTGGCTTTTTTTGAGTGATGATCATTAAATACTACAGTGAAAATTGGCAAAGGGAAGAAAGGAAGTAGAAGGGGGGAAGGTAAATAAGGCAAAGGAGTTCAGTTAGTTTATACTGTCCTTACCAAATGAGCAAAAGAACTTCAACTGCAAAATCTTCACTCAAAAAAGAATATATTTTTTTTTGCTGTTAAATCTGATACTGAAGTATATTAGAAAAATTTCATCCCTTCCATATATATGAAATGTCCAGAAAAGGCAAATAAATCTATAGAGATGGGTTTGAGAAAATTTGGGGGGGAGGGGGGGTTGGAAATATTTTAAAACTGGAATTGTAATAATGTTGTACAACTCTATAAATTTACTAAAAAATCATGTATACTTAAAACAGGTGACTTTTATGGTTTGTAAATTATACTTAAAGCTGTTGAAAATATAAATGCACCAGAAGGAAAATAAAACCCACGTTCCTTGATTATTCTGATTAATATTTCAATACTTGTATGGAGAATATTTTGGTTAAACTTTAATCTCATTATAGTTTTACTTTCTGGTCCCTACTTATATATTTTATGTGTTAAAATGATGTATGTTTTCCATAATGGTATTCTCAATTAAATGTTTCTTTTTTTATTATTATTTAAAATTTATTTATTTATTTTGAGACAGAGACAGAGACAGAGACAGAAAGTGAGCAGGGGAGGGAGAGAGAGAATCCCAAGCAGACTGGGCTGCTAGCTCGAAGCCCAATGTGGGGCTTGAACTCACAAACAGTGAGATCATGACCTGAGCCGAAGAAACCAAGAGTTGCAGGCTTAACCGACTGAGCCACTCAGGCATCCCTCTCAATTATATGTTTCTAATAATAAGTCAAATCCTTGATAAAACTAGTTTAAGTAGCATAATTTGTGTGAAAATGAAGACTACAACAAAGCCCAGCAAAGGAATATGCAAATGGACAGACATTAATTAGGAGTTCTTTTTTTAAGTGTATTTATTTTGAAAGAGAAAGAGAATGTGGGGGAGGGGCAGAAAGAGAGGGAGAAAGAATCCCAAGCAGGCTCCCTACTGTCAGCATAGAGCCTGATATGGGACTTGAACTCACGAACTGTGAGATCATGACCTGAGCTGAAATCAAGTTGAATGCTTAACCGACTGAGCCACCCTGGTGCCCTGAGTTCTTTTTTTTTTTTTTTTTTTTAATACAAGGAAAGTGCTTTGCTTAATGACTCTGTGCTTTCTTTAAAGGATTTCTGAATAATCAGAAATAATTGGGAAGAAAGCTTGCTCTAATGGGGATTGGCAAAATGTATGTGGTTAAAGTTATTGCAAAAAAATTTAGAAATCAGTAAGAATTGTTTGAAAAACAATTACACCCACTGTCATATACATCTTTAAATAGCACTCTTGAAAATATATACCTCTAGTGTCCTCTTAATTATTATTTGGTTTGCTAGCTTTCAAACCCATGGGTGACTATCTAATTTGTATTTTTGGCCTGATTAAGTACAATTATTTTTATCATGTATTTATTATATTTCCTATGTTAGCATGTAAGATAGAACATATAGGGAGAAATATGGGAAAACCAGTGAAAACAGCATATTTAATAAGCATTCCTGAAATGCTAATTTTAGAAAGAGAAAATTTTTCCTAAAATTTGGTTTCTAAAAAACTTGGTAAAAAAACAGTATGCTGTTTGAAAAAATTTAACACGATACGAAAATATATAAAGTAAAAAGTGATATTCCCATACTTTGTCCCTTAGTCCCTTTGCCAGAGGTAACTACTTATATAAATTTGTATGAAATTTATGTATCTCCTTCACTGTTTTCATGTTTGCCTAATATTTTCACGTTTACCTATATAAATCTTGCATTATGAGGTTTGCCCCTCATATTATGGTTTTTAATTATATGACACATTATCCCCTAAACAGTAAGACTTAAGAGTGTTACTATCCTAACCCATCTGTAGATTTAAAAATTTCTGTGTTGTGGCAAATAATTTAAAAGTAGGGACAACTAATTTCAGATAAATTGGTCACCATTTGTTTCTGCAGTGTTATAACAGATTAATCAGTGATTAATCAGTGATTAATCTTAATCAATGATTCTCAACTGGGGGCAGTCCTACTCTTCCTCCCCTAGACTTTTGGCATTGTCGGGAGACATTTTAGATTATTGCCTCTTGGGGGAAGAGGTGATGCTAATGGCATATGGTGGTAGAGGTCAGGGGTGCTGCTAAATGCACTGAACAGCACCCCTTTAATGAAGAATTATCTAGTCCAAAATGTCAGAAGTGCTAAGATTCAGAAAAACTGCCTTGTATGAAAATGGTTAAGAGTAAGGACTCCCCAGGCAGACTGCTTAGGTTCATATCTTATGCCCTCTCCTTACTGTGTGACTGTGGATGGTTATTTAACCTCCCGGGGTCTCAATTTCCTTATCTATATAATATTAATAGTACCTATCATAGGGTTGTTGAGAAGCTATTTAATACATGTGAAAAATTTGGAATGGTGCCTGACACAGAGTAGGAACTCTATAAAAGTTGGCTGCTGTTGTTTTGTTGTTAATTTAAATGTGGATTCATATCTGCAGTCAAAGAAATTTTTCAACTTCTCTGATTTAGAACTAAGTGTCATGGTAAAAATGAAAATCTAGTCAAAAGAATAAAATCAGCATTCTAAAATGTTCATGTTACAAATATATAAAACAGAGTGGATCATAAACACATATTTTAGCAATTTGGGGGAGTTTCCAAACATGATTATGAGACTTACTTTAAGAGTTAACTATGTCCCCACATGCTATTTCATACACAATTTTTTTTTTTTAATATTTTTACATTGTGCATGAGTGATGATGCATTTCACAGAGCTGTAGCCCTTGAACTGAGACATTCTATCATTGGTCTTTCTGTTTGGTTCTGTAGTTTTGTTTCTTTGAAAGTCCTAAGTCGTATTACATAATTCAGGAAGGAAGTGTTCATAAAAAGAAGGAAAGGTATTAAATAATTTTTAATTGAATTATATTTCTGATTTGTTGCCTCAGTGTTAATTTTTTGGGTGTTTTTTTTTTCTTTTCTTAGTGTTGAATCCCTTATTCTCATCTTTCTCCATTCATAGGCAATGCTATGAGTACATCCTGAGAGTACAATGAGGGCATTGAATGTATTAAAATCTAGATTATTTTTAGAAAAAAATAGAAAATACTTATTCAAGTTATATCATGGTTTTATTCTTTTCATAATTGTTGTAGTATAAAATTCATTAATCATAATTCTTTGTGTTTCTCACTGCTATCTCTGTCAGTGAAGTAATTTATGAGCTGTACTTATATTAAATATATCATTAAACTGCATCATGATTTAAGGTATTTTTATATATCTTGCAAACAAGAATATCCAGCAAAGTTCAGATTTACAGACTATAGCGTTATCATTTTCTGGAAACAGATGGCAAATTTATTTTCTCCTTAATTTGATTAAGATGATAAATGGGAAAAAAAAAACCCACAAACTCATTTCTTGAAACAAAAAAGGTATGTAAGTGGTATAGAGTATATGAATTTTTTTCCTGTCTTTTTTGCCCTCTTCCCCCCCACCTTTTTTTTAATGTTCAGTTTTAGTTTTTTACCACTTGATGGCAGTGACGGAGCTACAGCAACCCTAAGAAGGTTAGGGCACGAACTCATTATGAATAACAAAAAGGTAGATACAAAAGAAATCTCTGACATTTTAATATTATTCACATTTCTAGGTGATATTACTTATATTGAAAGTGACAGTAATAGGGGGAAAAGCCTCTAGATGGAGCTTCAGTACTTTCTAAGGGAGAACATTTTCTGTATCTTTCCAAATACATATTTTATATTGTTTTAGATACTATGTTGAATCCAGAATGGATTTTTTTAAAACTGATATTTAAGGATGAATATGTCACTTGTAGAGAAATTAATTCACCAAGCCCACCAATAATTTGAAAGCATGGCTATTTAAGTGTCTAAAATTTCTATTTCATTGTTAGTATTTGTTGAAAAAGTATGTTAAAAATGTTAGTCAAATGTTCCTAACCTAGTATTAATTAGAATGAGATTGCATATCTAACCAGTTAGTAAAAGGCACTTTATTAGTAGGAAATCAGGTGCTTAAAATCAATATTGCCCCTTAATTAAACATTATCATCTATACTGTTAATTGTTACATTCTCTTAACAAAACATAAATATTTTTTTCCAACTCAATTCCCCAAGTTTAAAAAAAGTTGAAATTAATGTAATCAAAATTTAGGAGATTTTTATGTAAAATATTCTTTTACGGAACATACATACATGTTCTTTAAGTATTCTTTAAGTATCCTTACTCTCATCAGAAATGTTTACCTTTTGTAGCCAAATAAGGAATCCATTATCACTATACGTGGGAATAAAGTTGTCATTTTTATTAGGGAAAAAATGGATGTTAATATTCTCAGTACACTGTTGATTTTAGTTTCTAATTCGTTTGGAATAACAAGAAAACTCAAAACAAGAATAGTAAGTTTTCTTACCTTCCTACTAGTATACCATAACCTGGATTAATTTTGCTGTCTTATAAAACGTTTTAGTAAATATGTGCTATTGGTTTATAACTGGTATTTTTAGCACTCAAATGTTAGAGGGAAACCATGGGTAGTATTTAGTCTGGCATTAACATGACATAGTAGTTTTATGTTGAAAGAAAATGTATAATTGGGAAATCATATGAGAAGCGTGAAAAATGATTTGTGGTGGTTTTACCATTCTTCAGTTTCTTGATAAAATTTTTCTCTATTGAGGCAGTTCACTGAAGTAGAGTAGTTGCCAGTAACTTTTTATAATTACATTTAATGATAGAGTTTGTAGCAGTTAATTTGGGGGGACGGCTAAGCAAATATGGTATAAATTCATTTCAAGTTGTGTATAAAGTCAGCTAAATTTGCAGTGTAATTTGCTTGTTAATCACCTTAGTGGCAACAGTCTTCCAAAAAGCCACGTATTGCTTTGTTTCTTATCTTACTAAGAAAGCCATGTACTGCTTTGTTTCTTATCTTTATTTATCTTACTAAGTTTTAAACATTTCAGAAACATCTCATAATTTTTCAAGCATCTCCTTTTATTATTAATACTTTCTAAACAAATATAATTGGATTAAATTAGTTTTCAGTTGTGTAGTAAAATGAACTTTGAAAGGATACAGTCTATTTCTCAGAGATTGTAGTAAAATGAACTTTGAAAAGATACAGTCTATTTCTCAGAGATAGGAAAACTCCAAAAAATTGTTAAGCTACTACAAATATCTGTATATGATAGCCTTGTACTTATAGTTACTCCTAAAATAAATCCATTTAAAATAGTTATGGTTAAGTTTGAACTTCACTTATTTGAGCAATCTCTCTTGACAAAAGTTAACTGAAATATTCTCCATTTCTCTGAAGTTCTTGCCCTAAGAAATAAAATCAGTTATGTATCAAGTTAATTTTACATGTCAAAGCTTTTTAAAGGAAAAAGAGTAAAGCATACAGTTGTTATTTGCTACACATTTAAAAATTATCTTCAGTTTGGTGGAGGAAAAATTCCTTTATTTTACATTGAGGTTGCTGAATTGCATTTTCTCCATTTTTAACCAGTATGTTGGCATTATGTAGTATCATCTCTAGTAAAGTTTACTTATGTTACTTTATCTTACTGGTTGTAATGCCAAAGCCTGCAATGAAGCATTCCGGTTGATTAACACTTAGCATTATATCTCCAATATTATGTACTCACTTTCAATGTTAGTACTATACACATTGTTAACAGTAAATTTTATCAATGTCAATAAGATAAAAATTAACCAAGTAGAAAAGGATAATCAAACTTGTCTTATTTCTTTTGGTAAACTATTTTTTTTTAAATAAGTTTTCCTGAAATGTAGAATACCTAACAGACTTTTATTAAACTATATGTTGCAAGTATATCAAGCACAAGAAAATATGTAGCAGTTATTATAGTGCTTAATACAAATCTTTTGATTTGTCAAAACATTATATTAATATACCAACAGAAGCAGATAAGGCTCCTGTTATTAATACAGACTGAAGAATGTAACTTCTGTTTGACAATTCTTAAAATGTGTCTGAACAACTCTATATTCCATTAGTTATATATGTGTTCTAATATTGTTTGTCTTCATTCTGTTCAAGTTTTGATTTTACATTAATATTTCATAGCTTTCATTGCTACCTAAAATATGATCACACAATAGCTAGAAAAACAATTCGGCTCTCTAGTTGTTACTTTATTTTAATAAAAAATTTTATGTATCCTTTTCATCTATTCTAGCATTAAAGAATTTCTATTTTATTTTGCTTTTAAAAATAAAATTATATATATATATATATATAGTGAAATAACTTATTTCATTTTATCTTGTATCATCAAGCTACCTAAATAGCTATTGAAATACTTTCCAGAGCTTACTTTCTTCTGAAAAAAAGGCTTTTAATGAAGTTGTACTACACAAATGATTTATTTGGGTTGTCCCTCACCTTGGATCCATCCCCTTTCCCTAAAATTTTCATTATTAAGCAGAAAAAAAGATATGATTGTTATGTAATAACACCATAACTTTTTATTTAAACTAAAAAGCAAAAGATCAATGAGTAAACCCTCTGAATTTAATCTTCTGTATTCTTTAAATATTTATGAAGGTAAATAACACCAAGTGAAAGAATATTATAATGTATATGTATTTTTTATAGTAAAGATATTATTTTAATTTACTTTTAAATATAAGTTTTATGTTAATACTCTTGAATAAAGTAGCTCTGACTTATGAACAAATTTATTTGCATCCAAATTACAGGTGTGATGATTTGCAAAACTTGTCGTGTATGTTATCTCCAAAGTCACTGATTAAATTAATTTTCAATTGTGTAATAAAATGAACTTTGAAAATAACTTTAAAAAATTAGTTGATTTCTAAAAAAGTAACTTCACTATGAATTAATAGCTTATTAATGCAGGTTAAATAATAAGGTCATAATATATAAGACAAAGTATGTATAAAGTCTGTAGAGTAGGTTACATGTTATGTGAATAATTATGTATGTTTGTAAGATACATTTTGTGGCATATCGATAATGAAATAATTAGTTATCAATAAGAAATAATAGTGTTAAGAACTGCATAGAAAATTTGCAGCTCTTCTATTCATCTATTCTATAAACATCAGCTAGATACTATTTTATTTTTTAAATATTTTGATAATACCTTACAGAACTCTGTGTTCTCAGTCCTCTTGCTAACATATTAATTGAACTGTAGCATAAAAATAGTAACTAGGTAAATTCATGTAACTGAAGATGACCTGTGAAAAGAAAAGTTTAATAGATACAATAATAGATATGTGTTAGACTGTTGTATTATGAAAATACATAGTATTTTATGATTTAAGCTTTCATCCCAGACCTGATATATAGACTTAATAAAATATTGAAAACTGGTTTCTTGTATACAAACAGTTATTACATATCTAGGATTATCTTGAGGTTTTAGAAGGAGAGTGTTTTGTTATCAATGTAAGTACTCACTTATCTTTAAAAAATTAATTTGGTTTGACTTAAAAAGTTTTATATTGTCTTAATAAAGTTCCCTGCAAAAGCATGTAGCCTCACAGAACTGGGTATGTTATAATTAGCAAAGTAAGCCTAAATTATTCAGATAACTGTGAATGTTATTAATTATCATTCACAGTTTTGTTAGCTTCTCAATTAAATCGTTTTCCAGATAATGTGGTTTTAATCCATAATAATATGCAAAAGTTTGTTTTGTTTTAATTTTAAGTACAGATTTTAAAATAGATCTGTTCCGGGTTCGGATGGAAATGTGTTAACTTTTGAAGACTAGTTTGATTTCTCAGATATCGCTAATGTCATGCAAGGAAATGGGATATAATAAAAATAGTAGTACTAACCAGTCGTTATATCTTTACCAACTTGTAGTCTTTAGTGGTTCAGTCTGTAACTGTCAACATTTAACGTTCTGTATATTTACTGCTTTTCAAGACTATCAGAAACCCTGCACATAATAATTTTAGGAACAAGATAAATGGCAGAATACTGACTCTAAGAAGCACTTAATATGGTATCGCAGTGATCTCCAAATCAGTAGTGATAGACTCAACATGGAAAATTTCTCATTCTAGGCAGATTGTGTTTGGTGACCTGTAGTGCACATCAGGAACCCATGTAAGTTCAAAAGAAACTTAGGACAAGTTAAGAGCACCTGTTCTTTAAAATGCCACTTATCTCAGCTTCATTCTCCACTCTTTCCCAATTGGAGACTTTCTAGAAAATTAATATTACTAAAGCACATTTGATTAACTTGGAAGAGTAGCTGAAAGAAATTGTATCTTTCAGTGAGAGGTCAGACTCCACCAGTTGCATGGCAGGCAATACATTTTTAAACCTTTTGCTCACCTTCAATAGTTAAAAGTTTTAAAATCTGGATGTAGGTTAGGGTTTTTCTTTTCTGTCTTTTCTGTTTACTGCTTAAAAACAAAACAAAACAAACAAAAAACAGAAATAATTAAAATTCGCAGAAGAGAAGTGAGATAATCCTAGCCAGTTTAAGAATGAAGGTTCTTTTTTCCCTCATGTTACCCATGTATTAGAACCAGGAATACATTGTTGAAATAATTTTGGGATTTGAGTATTCTTTTTTTTTTTTTTCATTCTCTGCTTTTAACTAACTTGATAAATGACTTAAAACCATTTCCAGATTCACAAGGGTTATATCCTATTTTGTTTTGAAGTACCCATGTTTCAAGAAGTGATTGCTTTCTAACACCAAACTAGGTTATTCAGTCCTCTAAACCTTTGGGGTTACCTTGGTAATTAGGAGAGTTAATATTCCATATTACTTTATGGAATGATACACAGCATACTTTTATTGTGCTTGTGTCTTGTGTGATTTTGCTTGATGACCAGTGGTTAGAACTAGGTCGATTTTGTTCAAATTTGATTATGGTTTTGCTTAAGTAAGTGTTCATTGCAATAGCCTTTTTTCTTACCTCGTTCTCTCTTCCTAGCAACCATCATTACTAAATTCTTCAATCCTTTAGGTACTTCTAGCATCCTTTTGTTTTTACTTTGCCTCTCAGTTCACATCAGATTCCTCAGATCACATCAAATTCTCTGTCTACAGACCACTAAGGTCTTCCTCGTCTTTCACGATCATTCTCTGTCGCAACTGTTCATAATCCCCCCAACCCATTCAGGCCGCGTACTAATTCTTGGAAATACAGATGAAACAGAGCTTGGAATTTAATAGCCTATATTTGCTTTGTTTCTTTTGTAATTTTGTACAAAGATGGACTTATAAATTATTACAAATAATTCGATGACAGTTTGGTAAACAAGTAGAGTATTGACAAATATGCTAAAGTAAAATACTTAAGATTTTTTTTTTCACAGAGAACTATCAGACCCTGACTAGAGCATAATGATCATGGAATAATCTATAAGAAGCTATTGCATAATAAAATGCCCCTGGGGAAACAAGACTTTGAAAATTCTTGGCTTCAGGAGCTGCTAAAATGTATAGGAAAGATACATAGTATCAAAGTATACACTAATACTGATTTTCTTTTATCACTTGCCTGTTTGTTTCCTAAGTCATAGAAATTACAACTAGCCTGCAACAGGGAAGATAAATTATTGCAAAATTCTTCTCTGGCTACAGTCCTAAAAGTAAGCACAGAGCAAAGAGGAAGAATAAATCAAGTATCATCTCATACCGTTTTATCTCATGGAAAGCTACAAATGAGGTTTTTTTTTTTCTTTTTTTCTTTGTTTACTCAGGATAAGGAAAGGGGGGAAGATCAGATGATGCTAGGGAATGAAGCTGGTTGGTGGAAAGTTTTTGTTTAATTTGCATGTGATATCTTTTGCCTTTTTTTTCTTTGGAAGAGAAGTTGCTTAAATGTGGAGGTTATATATTTTATTTTCTTTTGGATTGTTGCTATTTCTTTAAGGAGCTCATTTGGAGAGTCAGATCTACCAAAGTAGTTTACCAGATACAGTTTTCTGAAGTAAAGTTTTTACTGAAATGCACAAATTGATACATTCAGAAAAATGCAAAAATCGTAAGTATTTAGTTGGATGAGTTTTCACAACTAAATCCATCTGTGTAATGACCAAGGTCAAGAAATAGAA
The DNA here is from genome assembly GCF_018350215.1 of Panthera leo. Classification (NCBI taxonomy): domain Eukaryota; kingdom Metazoa; phylum Chordata; class Mammalia; order Carnivora; family Felidae; genus Panthera; species Panthera leo. The sequence continues at coordinate 20,125,754 of NC_056685.1, read as the reverse complement.
TGTTACCAGCCTTCCAGAATACCTCCCACCCCCCTGCTGCCTTGTGCTCCCTCTCGTTTACTCTCCTTTGGTAGTCACTATCCTGCTTTATAACACCATAAATTAGTTTTATCTTTAAAATAAAATCTGCATACACAGAATCACACAGTATATACTATGATTGCTTGGCTTCTTTTGTTCAATAGGCTCATAAAACTCAAAATTCATCAATGCTGTTGTGTAGAACAAAAGTTTTACTCATACTTATTGCTGTCTATGCATTCATTGTTTGAAGGTACCCCAATTTATTTACCCAGCCTACTGTTTTCGTTTTTTTTTTTATGTTTATTTATTTTGAGAGAGAGAGAGAGCGCACGCGTGAGTGTGTGTGAGGGGAGGAGGAGCAGAGAGAGAGGGAGACAGAGAATCCCAAGCAGGCTCTGTGCTGTCAACACAGAGCCAGATGCGGGGCTCAAACTCACAGCCCTGCGATCATGACCTGAGCCGAAATCAAGAGCTGGATGCTTAACCGACTGAGCTACCCAGGTGCCCCCTATCCATTCTATTGTTGGTGGATATTTAGGTTGTTTCCAATTTGGAGCTGTTATGAACAGTACATGTATGAACATTTTTGCAGATGTCTTTTGATGAGCATACGGGTATGCACCTAGGAATGAAGTTGCTTGATCATAGGATGTGTGTATGTGCAACTGTAGTAGATATTGCCAGTATTCAAATGGTGGTGCTAGTTTATTCTCCCTCTAGCTGTGGTTTGATGGTGTAGTTTCTCCATATTTTTGTGAACACTTGATATTACCTTTATAAAAAGAAAGTCTTTTATTGTTTCGTTTTATAAAGATTAAAAAATTATCTTTTTAATTTTGACTGTTCTGATAGGTACGTAGTGGTATCTCACTGTGGCCTTAATTTGCTTTTCCCCAGTGGTGAATGAGATGGAGTACTTTTTCATGTGTTTGTTGGCCATTTGGATATAAATATATAGATTGTAAAATATTATCTTTTTCTCTATGTAATATGTAGGGAGAAAAGCTGGGAACTTGAATTTACTGATCATTTTATTCACTGATTGTCTAGTATAATTTTGATTTTTCACATGTCACTTCTCAAGTTACTAAATTATCAGTTATTTTGCATAAAACTGGAAATATGAAGAAACACTAACGTAGAAAAAAGGGTTAAGTTAAATGTAGACGTACCACTACATACTTCAGACCTTCTTTTATTTATTTTTTTAATGCTTATTTATTTTTGAGAGACAGAGCTCAAGCAGGGGAGTGGCAGAGAGAGAGGGAACCAGAGGATCCCAAGCAGGCTCCATACTGTCAGTGCAGAACCTGATGCGGAGCTTGAGCTCACTTACAAACTGCGAGATCATGACCCGAGCTTAGCCAATTGAGCCCCCCCAGGCACCCCAGTCCTTCTTTTTAAAGAACAGCTAGAGAAAATTTACAGACTGTTACTAGTTCTGTCTTCTCCGTATCCACCTGTCCATTTTTTCCCCTTAGTGTGACCTTCCTGCTACCTCTGATGAAGAGTTCAAGGCTAGGGGCACCTGGGGGCTCAGTTGGTTAAGCAGCCGGCTTCGGCTCAGGTCATGATCTCACAGCTTTTGAGTTTGAGCCCCACATTGGGCTCTGGGCTAATAGCTCAGAGCCAGGATCCCGCTTCAGATTCTGTGTCTCCCTCTCTCTTTGCCCTTCCCCAACTTGTGCTCTGCTTCTCTCTCTCTGGAAAATAAACAAACATTAAACAATTTTTTTTAAAAAGAGTTCAAGCCTAAAAGAACTCTATACCTTCAGATTATACCCTCATTCTTGTTAATTCAAGCACAGAATTCCCTTTCCAACTTTTATTACCAATGGGATTTATATATCGTCAAGATTTATAACATTTACATTCAGATGCTTTCAGCTGCCCACGGCCCACCTACAGACTTACTCCTACATCTGCCCTCTCCTTGCTGTTGGAGATGTCCCTGCTTTGAAGGCCAGTCTTTTTCTCATAATTTGAATTTTATCCCTTGCTCTGCTCCCACCCACTCTGGAAGCATACTCTCAGTTATCCCCTATTCACCTGTGTTTAAATTCTTCTCTCAACTGGATCCTTCTCAACCATTCTTTTATTCTTGAAATAAAACTACACTCTCTTCTTTCTGATTTTCTGCCTGCCTCTGGTTCTCTGCCACTAATTATTTACATTTTTTATACTTATTGAGGCCTTCATATCTTACCACTCCATACTTTCTTCTTTAAGCAATGTTATTCATAGTTTGATTTTTCTTCTTGTCCAACTAAATTTCTATAGCTCGCACAAACTACTTTGAGCTTCAGACCTATGTATCCGGGTGCTTAATTGGTAGTTGCATCTGATTATTTCAAAGGCACCTTCTGCTCAGCAAACTCACGGTCTTCTCTGTGCATCCAGTCCTCCTCCAGTATTCCCTGTGTCTGCCAACGGTACCAGTATCCTTACTTGTGCAAGTCTGACACCTACAAGTCCTCTGTCATTTACACTGAACCTCGATCTGATTTATCAGTGGAAGTTCTTCAATATCATTTCTTCCTTCTCTTTCCTTCTCTTTCTGAGTCTTCCTTCTCTTTCCCCCACAGGTTACCCAAGGTAAACTCATTGCCACTCTCTTGTATCTCTTACTTGAACTGTACTATGATTGCCACAATTAGGAATCACCATGATCAGGACACTTTCATGACCAGTTAGCCACTGCAACTTGTGCCAGCTCCAGACCTACACCTGCCTCACTCAAAGACGTGCCCAGCGTTCCTGAAGCTAGTGGTTAAATACTAGGATCTTTACTCATACTGTCGTCGAGAAACCCTTAACCTTGTTGGCCAAGTGGTCTTTACCTCATTTCTGCATTCTGTATCCGAGTGCATCTGCTAGCCAAATCCATCTCACTTCTAGTTTTTTGCTTTCTATGTCCTGTAATATGAGAAGGTGCTCTAGAAATGCATTGTCAAGTACAGTTAGCCAGCAGCCACATGTGGCTATTTATTTATTTATTTATTTTTAATATAATTTATTGTCAAATTGACTTCCATACAACACCCAGTGCTCATCCTAACAAGTGCCCTCCTCAGTGCCCATCACCCACTTTCCCCTCTCCCCGCTGCCACATCAACCCTGTTTGTTCTCTGTATTTAAGAGTCTCTTATGCTTTGCCTCCCTCCCTCTCTGTTTGTAATTTTTCCCCCTTCCCTACGCACCATGTTCTTCTGTTAAGTTTCTCAAGATCCACATATGAGTGAAAACGTATGGTATCTGTCTTTCTCTGACGACTTATTTCATTTAGCGTAATACCCTCCAGTTCCATCCATGTTGCTGCAAATGGCAGGATTTCATTCTTTCTCATTGCCACATACTATTCCGTTGTATATATAAACCACATCTTCTTCATCCATTCATCAGTTGATAGACATTTAGTCTCTTTCCATAATTTGGCTATTGTTGAAAGCTCTGCTATAAACACTGGGGAACATGGGCCCCTATGCATCAGCACTCCTGTATCCCTTGGGTAAATTCCTAGTACTGCTATTGCTGGGTCGTAGGGCAGATCTATTTTTAATTTTTTGAGGAACCTCTACACTGTTTTCCAGAATGGGTGCACCAGTTTGCATTCCCACCAACAGTGCAAGAGGTTTCCCGTTTCTCCACATCCTCACCAGTGTCTATAGTCTCCTGATTTCTTCATTTTAGCCACATGTGGCTGTTTAAATGCCAACCTGGGGGCGCCTGGGTGGCTCAGTCGGTTAAGCCTCTGACTTCGGCTCAGGTCATGATCTCGCACTCCGTGAGTTTGAGCCCCACGTCGGGCTCTGTGCTGACCGCTCAGAGCTTGGAGCCTGTTTCGGATTCTGTGTCTCCCTCTCTCTCTGACCCTCCCCCATTCATGCTCTGTCTCTCTCTGTCTCAAAAATAAATAAACGTTAAAAAAAATTTAAAAAAAAAATAAATAAATAAATAAATGCCAACCTGTCTCTAAAAGGGAATAAATGCAAAACTGCATTAGGTGAACAACAGATGTTAAATGTTCCCTGTTATATCTAGAAGTTGTCTGGGCTGAGCTTTCAGATGAGATCATTCAACCCTGCTGTTGAAAAATAGAGGAAAGGAAAGGAAAGTTGATATGTGACCATTTTCAAGATATAGAGACTGAGGTTTTGAGTGACTAGTGAGGCACTCCCTGGTACATTTTGTTCATCTTTCTAAAGAACTGCCTTTTTTCCTTTTTTGTTTCACTGCTTTCAGCTTTTATGATTATTCCTATTTTCTTTTGTGTATTTTGTTATTTTTTTCTACTTTCTTAGGTTGGGCACTTGGTCTGTTCATTTTCATTTTCAGTTTACCCTGTTAATAATAGCATTTAAAGTTACATATATTTCCCTCAAAGTAGAGCTATAGCTCTCCGAGGCTTTGATGTTGAATATTTTCCTTTTCATTAATTTCTAGGCAATATGTACATAATTTCAACTTTTAATTTGCTTTCATAAATCTGTTTTTTTTAAATCTGTAAACAGCTGAGGTTTTTTTTTTGTCATATTTGACACTGATAGTTATTTGATTGTTATTTTAAAATGTGAGCTGTAAAAGTCACTTTTTAGAATTAAGACTTTCTTTGTGACCAAATTCATTACTGTTTTTTTAAATTTCTGAGCTTGGATTTGGGGCGTTGTGCTGTTTTGTTTATATGTATGTTTGTATGTTTATATCTATGCAAAGTATAAGCATCTTAAAGGTTTTTTTTTTTTTTAATCATTCAAATTCCTTATAACTGTGCTTATTTTTTGTTCACTTATGTCAAGTTCTGTAAAAGGTATATTAAAATCTTCTACCCATGATTATTTTTATGAAGTTTGGGAGTTTTTGCTCTTATGTATATGGATTTTGGGTTGTTTGGAGCATAAAAGTTTATGACTATTTTAACTTTTCAGTTGGTTATATGCCTTTTATCATTACCTACTACCACTCTTTGTGGTTAATTTTGACCTTAAGTTCCAATTTTTCTGATAATAATGTCAACACTCTTGCTTTTCTTTTGTTTACTTTTGTCTTTATCTCTGGTTTCAAAAGTCTTTCGGGTTTTGTTTTGTTTGTTTTTAAAGGCAGTCTTTTTTTAAGTTGATTTATTTATTTTGAGAGAGAGAGCATGAGAGCATGACCGCCAGCAGGGGAGGGACAGAGAGAGAAGGAGGGAGAGAGAGAGATTCCCAAGCAGGCTCTGCACTGTCAGCACAGAGCCCAGTGCAGGGCTCGAACCCACGAACCATGAGATCATGACCTGAGCTAAAGTCAAGAGTCGGACACTTAACCAACTGAGCTACCCTTGGTTTTGTTTTTAACTCAATTTGATGATCGTTTGTATTTTGATAATGGAATTCAATATATGTTTATATTTACTGAGAAATTAATGTTTGATTTTTTTATTCTTATTTTGTCTATAATATTTATGATACTTTTTTGTTTTTTACTTGCTGTTGTTGGCTTAGCAAAATTTTTTTCTGCTAATTTGGAAGTTTTTGGTGGCTACCTTCTCATTTTTAAAAATGATGATAAAATCTATATTTCTCTTGTGGATCAAAATATAATAATAGCTTTTGTTTCACTACTTATCCTTCTTTCCCTCTTTACTCTTCCTTTTTTTTTTTTTAATTCTTGGTTGCTAATAGTTTGTCTCTTATGGCATATCTCTTCTGTTTCAAGAGCACTTACTAAATACATAAAGCAACCAATTGTAATAGATTTAACTATATATTGCATGATTTATTGCTTACCATTATGATTTTGGGGGTTTTTTTATTAAGGATATTTAAAAACATACACAGAAGCAGAATAATTTAATCTCCCATATGCCTTCTTTAAGATTTCAGCATTTGCCACATTATCCTTTTTTTTTCTTCTGAAGTATTTAAAAATGAATATCGACATTATGACATGTTATGCCTCTTTTAGATAAAGATATTTTGTTAAATAGTCATGATATAATCATCTAGCCAATAAAATTAATAATAATTCCTTAATAGCACCTAGTATGTAGTTCTTAGTCACATATTCCCAGTTGTCTCAAAATGTCAATTTTCACCTTGGTTTTGTTTGAATCAGAGACCAAACAAGGTCCATACATTACATTTGATTGTTCTGTCTTTCAAATCTCTTTAATACTGAACTATCCCTTCCACTTTTTTTCACCTGCCATTGACTTGTTAAAAAGACTTCCTCTTCAACAGGAACTAGTTGCAAAATGTAGTCTAAGATAACTAATCTGGTCACCAGAAGTGATAATTTTGTTTTGTGAATGGTTGATCTGGTCTTCCTGCCAAGTCAGTCCCCCAGTAATTAGATATCAGAAGCAGCTGTTTCTTGAGGCTGCAATCTTTTTTTTAACCTACATTTAGAGAATGCTTACTTTTTTAATCCTGTGGAGAGAGCAGAGGTGTGGCCAACTTAAATAAACATGTTATTAATCCAAATGTGTTTTGATACAAGTTAAAAATGAGAGGGCAGTATTCCTCTTTTACTGTACTAGGAATTATCTGATTTGTCAACAAATCATTTTTACTGACCTTGACTCCCAAAGGATTTTTATACAAGCTACCTAACCTATCATTGATTCCTATGTAGAGTTTAATGCTAAGAAAAATCTATTAAAACTATCATGTTATATAAATTTCAGTAGATTTCTCTAAAAGCAATCGACTTTAACAGATTTATAGCAGAAGAACCCAAAGCTTCTCCCTGCTTCTTTTGTAGATTAGCCATAGAAGCCCAGACTTAAAATTTATCGTGAAGAAAACTTACTTTTTTCTATGCTATTTATTTATTTTTGCCATGGAAATTATTATTTATCTTTATTTTTTTATCAAATTTTTTAAATGTTTATTCATTTTTTGAGAAAGGGAAAGAGAGACAGAGATGAGTGGGGGATGGGCAGAGAAAGAAGGGGACACAGAATCCTAAGCAGGCTCCAGGCTCTGAGCTGTCAGCAAAGAGCCTGACGCAGGGCTCGAACCCATAAACTGTGAGATCGCGACCTGAGCCGAAGTCATGCATTTAACGACTGAGCCACCTGGGCGCCCTAATCATTATTTATTTTTAAAACATTTTCCTTTTTCAAGTTATTTTGAATTTTATATGCACCTGTTCTAAAATCCCATGGTCCTGAAGATGTGAATACATATCTTAGTATGTATAAGTTTCCTGCCATATTTTCCCAGTCCACTGACCAGAGATTTCTTCTCAGTGTCTCTATTATTTAGTTCTTTTCATGGTAATTGCATTTATGTCTAGGCGTGTGTGTGTGTGTGTGTGTGTGTGTGTGTGTGTGTGTTTGATGGCTTTTTGGGGGAAGAGGGTGGAGGGGGTGGACTCTGTTGACTAATAAATTTAAGTGCAAAGGCCAGAATAAAGAGGACAAAGTTCTTATTAAGACTTCATTTAGTGAGCTTTTAATCAGTAGTACCGAATGTGAAAATGACCAAGTCAGAAAGATTACATGGAATTACTATACTAACTTTGAGACAGTTGATCTTCTGTAGTAACACTACACAAATTAAGATTTCTAGATGTCAACCAGAGTTTGAAGTCCCTCAGTTTTGTGCCTAAATACATAGTTTGGGTAACTGTGGTCTTTTCTCCTTGCTGAGTCTGATAGCCAAATATATGTTCTTCTCTTGGACTTAATATCCTTGTGTTTTTTCAAGACAATAGAAAGTTTTATTAAGAAGAGTTTTCTTTGGTCAGATCTTGGATAAGGTCTTCTGATTTTTGTTTTGATTAACTACTCATGTGTTTTTCTACAGCCTAGCAGACCTAAAAATAGGTGGGTCTCACATTTGTGAGATGAGCGTAAATAGAATCAATTAAATTATGGGCAATCCACTGATACAAATCAGAGGTGAACAAACTACAGTCCAGCCCATGGCTGAAAGCCTGCCGCTACCTGTTTTTGAAAATAAAATTTTGTTTGGACACTGCCCCACACATTTGTTTTTGTATTCTCTGTGGCTGCTTCCTCACTACAATGGCAGAGCTGGATAGTTGGAACGAGACCCTTTGGCCTGCAAAGCCTCAGATATTTATTATCCAACCTTTACAGAAAAAGTTTGCCAATCTTCAATAGAAAGTAACATAAATCTCTCTTAGGTCACCTAGGCAGTGATTTCACAATGCTCTTTGTCAAACTTTTATGAGAATAGACGTTATGTTTTGTTCACCACTGTATCCTCAATGCTTGCACGTAGTAGGTATTCAATAAATGTCAAACAAATCAAAAAATAAGAAATCTCCAAATCCATTTTACTCTGCTCAGTTTCCTAGTTCTTGTGGTTTAAAGCACAAATCCAAAGTAACTTCCAGTCAGATTTGCCAAGTGTAAAAATGAAGGATAAATCGTGGCCTTCTAGCCTACGTGTTATAATAATAATTTTCACTTCCTTGGTACTGCTGCCACATACCATAATAAGCACGTCATTCATACGTATTATCATTTAAACATCCCAGCAATCTTTTTTACATTTTACAGCCGAAAAATTCTCCAAAACCACATAACTACTAAATGGCTTAGTTATGTTCACACCTGTCTTCATCATAAACATTGTAATGAATGCAAAGGGGCTAGTTCTGATAGGATCTAGAATAGAAGTAAAATTTCTGTGAGCTCTGTCCCAATCAAACAGCAAGCCTGCCAGGTCTATACATAAATACATTAGGTGAGAACTTTTTCTTTTACATTAGTACATCTGTCTCTAGAAGAATGGTTCACAGGGAGCAACACATACATTTTAAACATCTCTGAGTTGAGCTGTATCAGATCATTAGTAATCTTGTTTTTCCGATTCCCAGAGATAACTGCCTCCATTTTGACGCATATAGGATATCTTACATTAGAAGATGACCAAGGGACGCCTGGGTGGCTCTGTCGAGGAAGCGTCTGACTTCAGCTCATGGCTTGTGGATTTGGGCCTCACATCAGGCTCTGTGCTGACAGCTCAGAACCTGGAGCCTGCTTTGGATTCTGTGTGTGTTTCTCTCTCTCTGCGCCCCCCTCCCCCTGCTCACTCTCCGTCTCTCTCTCTCAAAAATAAATAAACATTTAAAAAATTAAAAAAAAAAAAGAAGATAACCAAGGAGTGGCCATAGGATATGCAGAAAAGTCTTTAATTCTAGAAGAGGTACCATGGGAGGTGAGACCAAATTTCTGGCAAGAAATTTTTGCCACTTACTACCTGTGTAACATTGGGCAGATTACTCAGTCTCAGTTTGAGCCCCAGTTTCCTCATTGAAATAGAGATAGTAGTTATCACAAAGGGTTGCAAGGATGAAGGGAATTAGCATATATAAATATATATGTACATTAATATATATATCCTATGTACATCCTATATACGTATATACATATATGTGCTAATTCCCTTTATATATGTATATTTATATATGCCTATATATATACGCACATATATGTATACATATACATACATATAGTGGCTAGAATGATGCCTACTACATAGCATGCAATAAAGGTATTTCTGCATTGTCTTGGTTTTTTAAAAGCGAGATAAAATTCATGAAACATAAAATAACCATTTTAAAGTATACAATTCAGTGATTTACAGTATATTCACAGTGTTGTGCAGTCATGATTTAATTCCAGAACATTTTCATCACCCCAACAGAAACTCTGTGTACATTAAGGAGTCACTCCCCTGTTCCTCATTCTCCCCAGTCCCTGGGAACTACTGATTTGTTTTCTGTCTCGATGGATTTGTTCATAAAGTACAAATGTATAGTTAAAATGGATTCATATAACATATGGCTTTTGTGTCCAGCCCTTTTCACTTAGCATAGTGTTCTCAAGGTTTATTCATATCGTAGCATATATCAGTACCATATTCATTTTTGTGTCTGAATTATATTTATTGTATGTATAGACCTCTACTGCATCCATGCCTAGGTTGGTGGACATTTGGGTTGTTTTCACTTTTTGGCTATTGTAAATAATGCTGCTGTGAACATTTGTGTACAAGTTTTTGTTTGAACACCTGTTTTCATTCTTTTCAATAAATATCTAGGAGTGTAATTACTAGGTCATATGGTGCTTCTGTGTTTATTTATTCTATGTTTATTTATTATATATATTTTCAAGGAATCACCAAACAGTGATTTTGCCCAGTGGCTGCAAAATTTTAAATTTTGATGAAGTATAGTTCTCTCTTTTATCTTTTGTTTTCTGTCCCTTTGATGTCGTAGCTAAGAGTGCATTATAAAATCCAACGTCATGCAGATTTACCTCTATGTTTTCTTCTAAGAATCTTATCATTTTAGCTCTTACATTTAGGACTTTGATCCATTTCTAGCTAATTTGTGTTTGTAGTGTGAGGTAAGGGTCCAGCTTCAGTCTTTTGCATATGGATATCCAGTTGTCTCAGCATTGTTTGTGGAAAAGGCTATTCTCTTCCTATTAAATGATCTTGGCATCCTTGTTGAAAATCAGTTGACCATAAAAGAAAGAAAGAAAGAAAGAAAGAAAGAAAGAAAGAAAGAAAGAAAACCAGTTAACCATAGATGACTAAGTTTATTTCTGAACTCTGAATTCTTTTATTGAGCTATATGTCTGATCTTGCTTCATGACCATACTCTCTTAATGACTGTAGATTTATAGGAAATTTTGAAATTAAGACTTGCAAGTCCTCCGATTTTGTTGTTTGTTTTCATGATGTTGTAGCTATTCTGGGTCTCTGGCATTTCCCTATGAATTTTAGGATAAGCGTGTACATTTTTCCAAAATTCCAGGTAGGATTTTCATAGGGATTGCATTGAATCTACTTGGGAAGATCAACTTGGGAAGTATTGCCATCTTAACAGTATTAAGTCTTCTCATCCATGAAATGGGATATCTCTCCATTTATTTAGATCTTTCATTTCTTTCAGCAATGTTTTATAATTCACATTGTACAAATGTTACACATTTGTTAAACTTATTCCTAAGTATTTTATTCTTTTTGTTGCTATTGTAAAAGATTTGTCTTAATTTCATTTTCAGATTTTCTTATTGCTAGTGTGTAGAAATACAACTGATTTTTATATGTTGATCTGGTGTCCTACTACTTGTTGGATTTATTAGCTCTGATACTTGTTCTGTGATGCTTTAGGATTTTCTTTTCTTTTTTTTTTTTTTAAGATTTTATTTTTAAGTAATCTCTGCACCCAATGTGAGGCTCAAACTCACAACCCCAAGATCAAGAGTCACATGCTCTTCTGACTGAGCCAACCAGGTGCCCCATGCTTTAGAATTTTTTCTTTCTTTCTTTCTTTTTCTTTCTTTCTTTCTTTCTTTCTTTCTTTTTCTTTCTTTTCTTTTCTTTTCCTTTCCTTTCTTTTCTTTTCTTTTCTTTTCTTTTCTTTTTGTCTTAAGTTATGTATTTATTTTTGAGAGAGAGAGACAGAGAGAGAGAGTGGGGAAGGAGCAGGGAGAGAGGGAAGAGTGAGAATCTCAGGCAGGCTCTGCACTGTCACCACAGAGCCTTATGTAGGGCTTGAATCACAAACCATGAGATCATGATCTGAGCTGAAGTCAGGAATTTAACCAGCTGAGCCACCCAGGCACCCCTTAGGATTTTCTATATATAAAATCATATCATTTGTGAATGGAGATGGTATTAATTCTTCCATACCAATTTGGATGCCTTTTGTTTGGTTTTCTTGAGTAGTTGCTCAGGCTAGGACATCCAGTACAAAAGTGGTGACAGCAGACATCTGTTTTATTACTAATCTTGGGGGGAAACTTTCAGACTTTCACCATTAAGTATGAAGTTAGCTGTAGGTTTTTCATATATGCCCTTTATCAACTTGAGAAAGTTCCCTTCTAGTCCTAGTTTATTTATTTTGTTATCAAATGGTATTATATTTTACCATATACTTTTCCCATCAATTGCGATAATGATGTGATTTTAGTCCCTCATTTTAATAATATGGTATATAATGTTAATTTTTCATACATCGAATCCACCCTTGCATTCATGGGATAAATAGCATCTGGTCATGATATATAATTCTTTTTATATGCTGCTGAATTTGGATTACTAGAAATTTGTTGAGGAATTGTGTCAATATTCATAAGGGATATTGGTCTATAGTTTTCTTTTTTTGTAGTGTTTGTCTGGCTTTCAGTATCAGTGCCCCATAGAATGAGTTAGAAAGCATTCCTTCCACTTCTGTGTTTTGGAAGAGTTTGTAGAGGACTGGTGATTTCTTTAAATGTATATTAGAATTCACTAGTGAAGTCATCAGATTTTGCAGTTTGGGACTTTGTTGGATGTTGAGGTTTCTTTTTTGGTTTTGGGTCTTTAAAACTAATCAATTTCTTTATTGTTATAAGTATATCCAGTTTTTCTGTTTCTTCACGAGTCAATTTGTGTGTTTCTAGGAATTTGTCTATTTTGTTTGAGTTTTCTAATTGCTTGGCAAACAATTATTTATGCATAGTATTTTCTTTTTAAAAAAATGTTTATTTTGAGGGGTGCCTGGGTGGCTCAGTCATTTGGGCATCCAACTTCAGCTCAGGTCATGATCTCATGGTTCATGAGTTTGAGCCCGCATAGGGCTCTGTGCTGACAGCTTAGAGCCTAGAACCTGCTTTGGATTTTGTGTCTCCCTCTCTTTCTTCCCCACCCCCTGCTCACGTTCTATCTCCTCTCAATAAATAAAAGCATTAAAATTCTTTTTTTAATTTTTAAAAATGTTTGAGAGAGAGAGAGAGAGAGAGAGAGAGACAGACAGACAGACAGACAGTGGGTGTGAGCAGGGAGAGAGAGAATCCTAAGGAGGCTTTGTGCTGTTGTCACAGAGGTGAGATCATGACCAGAGCTGAAACCCAGGATATTTAATGGACTGAGCCACCCAGGTGCCTCATGCATAGTATTTTCTTACAATTGTTTTTATTTCTGTAAGATTGGCAGTGATGTGTCCCCACTTTTAGTCCTGATTTTAATAACTTGAATCCCCTCTCTCATTCAAATATAGGTTTATCAATTTTGTTGACGTTTTCAGAGAACCAACATTTGGTTTTATGGAGTCTCTCTGTTGTTGTTCTGTTCTTTATTTCACTAATCTCTGCTCTAATCTTTATTATTTCCTTTCTTCTATTTGCTTTGGGTTTAGTTTATATTCTTTTTCTGTTTCCTTAAGGTGGAAGGTTAGGTTGAGATTTTTTTAATCATCGTTTATAGCTGTAAAATTCCTTCTGAGCACTGCTTTTACTGCAGCCTAAGTTTTGGTATGTTGCAGTTTTGTTTTCATTTATATCAAAGTGCTTTCTAATGTTTATAGTGATTCCTTTTTTTACTTTATACAAATTGAATACCATGATTTAAATTACTTCTTGCTTAATGCTTAGTCATACTAAGTTAGAAAAATACTTATAATTAACTATTAATGTTAATGAATTAAAACCTCCCAGAATGAGTAAATCGAAAAGGAAATGATATGATCTCGAAATTTAATGACCTTTCCTGTTTCATTCACAATCTAAACATCCCTGGAAAAAGATTCTCTAGAGTTTTTCAGTTTTGTTCTTCAAGAACACAGTTTTCTAGGGGCGCCTGGGTGGCTCAGTCGGTTGGGCATCCGACTTCGGCTCAGGTCATGATCTCGCAGTCCGTGAGTTCGAGCCCCTCGTCGGGCTCTGTGCTGACAGCTCAGAGCCTGGAGCCTGTTTCAGAATCTGTGTCTCCCTCTCGCTCTGACCTTCACCCATTCATGCTCTGTCCCTCTCTCTGTCTCAAAAATGAATAAACATTAAAAATTTTTTTTAAAAAAAACACAGTTTTCTAGACTGTTTCTGTGTTCTTGTAACATGTACACAATTATCTTATAGAGAGATAACATAATGGCACTTGTCATTCATATATAAGTTGTTTTTGGAGGGTTTTTTTTTGACTCACTGGTTGTTCATGAGTGTGTTATTTCCACACATTTGTGAATTTTCCAAATTTCCTCTGTCATTGATTTCCTTCTGTCATTGTGGTTAGAGAAGATACTTTGTATGATTTCAGTATTTTAAAATTTATCTTGACTTACATTGTGGCCTAAAATCTGGCCTATTATGGAAATGTTTCATGTGTATTCTGCTATTGTTAGGTAGAATGTTCTGTGGATGTCTGGTAGGTAGGTCAACCAGTTGGTTTACTGTTGTTTAAGTCTTCTGTTTACTTGCTAATGTTCTGCCTTATTTCTCTGGACATTATTGAGAAACTGGGGTATTGAAGTTTCCAATATTACTGTACAAATGCTCCATTTCTCCCTTTAAATCTGTTAAGTAGTTGCTTTATATGTTTTGGGGCTCTGTTGTTAGGTGCATATACGTTTATAATTGTTATAGCGTCTTGATACATTCATCTTTTTTCATTATGTAATGTTCTTTTTTGTCTCTTGTAACCATTTTTGTCTTAGTGTCTGTTTTGCATGGTGTTACTATAGCCATCCCAGCTCTCTTTTGGTTACTCTTTGCACTTAGTATTATTTTCCACCCACACATTTTCACTTTGGTTCTAAAATGGTTTTCTTATAGGCCCCATATAGTTGGAGCATGGTTGTTTTTAATCCATTTTGCAAGTTTCTGCCTTTTAATTGGAGAGCTTAATCCATTTACATTTAAAGTAATTACTGATAAGGAAGGACTTACTTTTGCCACTTTGCTGTTTGTTTTCTATATGCTTTTTATCTTCTCTTTTCCTAAGTTCCTCCTTTTCTGCCTTTTTTTATGTTAGATTTTTTTTTTCTAGTGTACCATTTGATCCAGTTTTTATTTTACTGTTGATCTCTTTGTGTTTGCCGTGGGGATTACAGTTAACATTTATTTATAGCAATGTAGTTTGAATTAATACCTGTTTAGTTTAAATCATATAAAAACTTTGGCTCCTACAAAGCCTATTCCTATTTCTTTATGTAGTTATTGTCACTGATTACATCTTTATACATGTATGCCTATAGACATAGATTTATATCATTGTCTTATTTTACATAGATTTATAATTATTGCTTTAGTTGTTGTCCTTTAAGTTGTATAGAAAAAAATCGAAATACTAACCAAAAATACACAGATGTTGACTTCTATATTTATCTATATGTTATCTTTACCAGTGTTTATCTCTTCATATAGATTTGAGTTACTGTCTAGTATTTTTTTTTTTTCCTTTTAGCCTAAAGAGCTCCCTGTGGTATTTCTTCCTTAGCAAATCTATTAGTAATAAATTCTCGGTTTTTATGTAATTGGAATATTCATTTCTCTTTCATTTTTGAGGGATAGGTTTGCTGGACTTAGAATTCTTGGATAAAAATTTTTCTTAGCACTTCAAATATGTCATTCTACTACTTTCTGGCCTCCATGGTTTCTTATGAGAAATTAGCTGTTAATAATGTGAGGATTCTCTCCCTTGGACTTTGTCTTTTAACAATTTGATTTTTATGTTTCTAAGTGTGGCTCTCTGAGTTATACTACTTAGGATTGTTGTAGTTCTTGGATGCATATGTTTATGTCTTTCATCAAATTTTGGCTGTTTTCAGGCATTTTTTCTTCAAATATTTTTTTTTCCATACGTTTCTCTCTTCTTCCTATTGGACTTCCTATTGGACTTCTTCCTGTTGGACTCTTCCTATTGGACTTCCTATTGGAACTCTTTATGTGTTCATTTTTCTTCATTCTTCTTTCTGCTCCTCATATTGGGTAATCTCAATTTGACCTATCTTCAAGTTCATAGATTCTTTCTGCTCAGCTCTGCTTTTGAGCCCCTCTAGTGAATTTTTATTTTCAGTTATTATATTTTTCAAGTCTGCAATTTCTATTTGGCTCCTTTTCAAAATTTCTGTCTCTTTGTTGAAATTCTCAATGTGGTGAGACATTACTTTACTTCTTTGTATGTGTTTGAGGATATTTAAAATAATTGACTTAGGGGTGCCTGGATGGCTCAGTCAGTTAAGTGTTGACTTCGGCTCAGGTCATGATCTCACAGTTCATGAGTTCAAGCCCTGCGTTGGGCTTGAACAGCTGTCGGTGCTGACAGCTCACAGCCTGGAGCCTGCTTCGATTCTGTGTCTCCCTCTCTTTCTACCTCTCGCCTGCTCACACTCTGTCTCTCTCTCTCAAAAATAAATAAACATTAAAAAATTTTTTTTAAAAAATAGTTGACTTAAAGTCTTTGTCTAGTAAGTTCAATGTCTGGGCTTCCTCAAGGATAATTTATATTAATTTCTTTTATCACCATACTTTTTTGTTTTCTTTGCATGCTTTATGATTTTTAATGAATACTAGACATATAATCAGATTCTCTTACCCCACTAGGGTTTTTGTTTGTTTTTCTGTTTTTTGCTGCTTGTGGTTGTTGTTTGCCTAGTGACTTTTTTTAACTAATTTTGTGACATGTATATGTTATGTGTAGCCACTGACATCTCTGTTTGATTTGCTTAGTGGTCAGCTAATGATCCAGCAGATTTCCTTAAAGGCCCGAAGCCAAATATGTGGGGCGGGGACTTAGACTTTACTAGGGGTAGCTTCTGTGTGTATGTTGGGGCATGCCTTCAGCATTCAGCTAGGTTTACAACTCTCTCATCCTTCACTTTCTGCTTGTGTCCAGGCTAAAGATCAGTCAGAAGTGAGAATTTAGAGCCTTTGCAGGTCTGAGTATGTACTCCACCTTGGGCATGCACATGGTCTTCTGGTTTCCAAGGAGTATGTGGGAGCTTTTCAAAGCCCATATTCTCCAAAGCATCTCATCAGTCTTTCCTCCAAAGCTTTTTGATGTGTCTTTGTATGGCCCAACTGCTATTCCTTGCCCCCTTTGGCACTGGCTAATAAATTTGCCATTATGTTTTTAACAAGTATCTTAGGTAATTAATTGCCTCTTTGCCTTGTAAGAGTTCTGAGTTTGGTAAAATAAAGGTAAGCCCTTTACACAATCCATCAGGGAACCAACAAGCAGACCAAAGCAAACAACCATGGTTCTTTAAGAACCACTTTGCTTCCTTCAGCACTTGGGAACCCACACCAAGAACTCAGATTGGTGTCTTCAAGACGCTGAGAATCAGCTGCCTTTTTCTTGTTTAAGTAGTTTGCATAGTTGAGATTGGGTCGATTCTGACCGTTTTTGCCAGATTATTTGCTGTTTCTGTGCAGGGACAGGCCCTTGCAGTTCCCTACTCTGTCATTTTTGCTGATGTCCCATAGCATTGTTTCAATTTTGACAAACATATCACTTCCATAGTTTTATTTTAAGAATGTTCATATGTACCTTCTTTACAGAGGTCATCCAAACATTAAGATAATTCATGTTCAAGTTGCCAAGGAACCATATCATATTTAGAAGGAAAAGAATTCTGCTAATTGACCTCTGTAGATCTACTGATGTCAACAGTGTTAAAGATAGCCAGTTCACCCACAGCCCTATCAAAAACTTTTCTCTGCAAGCCAGAGAGATAAAAGGCTAATCTACTGAGTATAAGAGGTGAATGTTCTAACATTCAGGTCTCTAGTAGAAATACTATGTAAAATGTTAGAAAAATTAACACATATCAGGGTCTTTACCTTTAAAATTGCAGTTGAGGACCACCTGGGTGGCTCAGTTGGTTGAGCGTCGGACATTAGCTCAGGTCATGATCTCTCATTCTGTGGATTCAAGGCCCGCGTTGGGCTCTGTGCTGACAGCTCAGAGCTTGGAGCCTGCTTTGGATACTTTGTCTCCCTCTCTGTCTGCCCCTCCCCTACTTGTGCTGCATGTGTCTGTCTGTCCCCCCACCCCACCCCCCGCCCTCTTTCAGAAATAAAAATAAACATAAAAAAAATGTTTTTAAATAAAATAAAATTGCAGTTGAACATTCACATTGTAGTTATGGGGATGTTTTCCACATGGTTTATCAGATCAGTATGAATCTAACAGTTGTTCTCACTGCCTTCCCAAAGCTGTAGCCTCTTACAAAGTGACTCAACCCAAATCTACTAACTGAATCTAAAGAGCTAATATAGGGATCTCTGATTCTGATGCGGCAATTTTTTAGGTTTAAATTCTGTTTTCATCTATTTACCAGCAGTATCAGTTTGAGCAAGTTACTTAACCTCTCTCATCAGTAAAATTAGCCTAACAACAACTATACTTACCCTGTAGCTTTGTTTTGAGGATGAAATAAGTTAAGATTCATTAAGTAATTTACTGAAATTAAATACATCCATAAGCTAGTTTGAGGTGAAGCTTATCTAGAGCATGTCTTTTAGACAGGGAAATCCTCAAATTTTTCAGTTCTATGCACGCAGGGTGGAGCTAATTGGTGAAATAACCATACTGGACAGATTCTTAAGAGGAAAAAGTCAGACAATATTTGTGGGTAGCCTGAGATACTCATTCCTTAGCCAGGAGAGAACTGTCTATATCTACAGCTGGGTGCAAAACAAAAACATGAGGTTAGGGAACGGCATCCTAATGTGTAATGATCTGGGGGACCAGGAGGATGGGCCATGATAGTGGGAGATAAAGCTAAAAAGATTGGAAAAGACAGATGATGAAGGCACTTGGGAGTTACTGAAGGGTTTGAAATAGGAGAGCCATCTGGCTACATTTATATTTAGGGCACATATTGTGGCAGGAAAATGGAGAATTAGAATCAGCATGGTAAGACTAGAAGGAGGAAAATGCCTTAGGTGACTATTAGTTATTTTTATTTTTAAATATGGCAGAGGTGTTTCATAATGAGCATGAACTAATTTTGTAACACAAGAAAATACATGTTTTATTTTGTAAGAAATCTACTTTTGGAGTTGTTCTATGATATAGTCCCAATTTAATAAAATCCAAAATTAAAGTCCCAACTAGAGAACAGTTACTGAAAGACATTTGTCCTCTTTGCTCAACAAAATCTCCATCACAGATTTTCAGTAAATAATCATCCTCTTCTATTGCATGTTACCTATTAAGTATAAGGAACACATCATTCTGTTGAGCAAACTAGAATGAAATTTTAACTGTATGACTAGCAAAACTTACTCTGCTAACTTTATATCTTCGCAGTCCTCTATAAGTCACAAGAATATTCACACCTAAGCTAAAATTGTTAACTAGAGTGACACCCAGGAGCAGTAAGCCCCAGAAAATTGATAGTGAAAATAGTGGTTCATAAAGAAAAGCTTTACAAATTCTCACTTTGCCTCTCTCCAGCTCTGTTTCTTTAACAGCTATTTAGTCCCAGGTACACAGATTTTTTTGTGTGTTTTGTTTTGGATTTTGAGTCATTTGGACTTTTTTAGGACAGTAGTTTTAAGAATTGGACAAATTTTCAACTATAGAACAAAATAAATTTAATAAACAACTCTATTATCATTTTGTACTACTATGAATATGCTAGTTAATAGAATCATTTTGACCTAGGTGGAGATCAAGTTTTAAACCCAATTTGACATTGTGTTCATTGTTATTGTCATATATTTTTTGCTGGCTATGTGAAATCATGTTTGCCGAGTTTATCTGTACACACAGGATTACATAAAATGTAATTTTAACATCTGCTGAATCCTGCATACCCTTACTGAACTATTGTGACCTTTTAAATATGTCTAAATTGTATATAAATAGTGGACAAATTTATTTTTGCAAACTAGACTGGAAACTGGACCCCACTGAAAACACCCAGGAAACACTAAAAAAATGTTAAGTATAATATACACAACTACATTTAATTATAGTTATTTTGGATAAATGCAAATGTAACTGCTTTCAAAGAGGCATACTTTTGACATGTGAAATTGAGATTCCATAGGTTGTGGCTCGATGGTAAATTCAATATAAATAACAATGAAGAAACCACATATGGTAAGCCTGGGATTCAGAAATTGGCTTTAAGATTCTCAAATAAATAAAGACCTTCTTTGAAGGCACATGGATGTATTAATTTTTAATTTGTTTCTTTTTGATCTCTTAATTACTGAAAAAGATTTATTGGTTAATTTTAGGAAGGCAAGTGTTTGAAAAGTTTTGCCAAATACTGTCTTCTTTAAATGACTGTATGGTAATGAAAAGTTAAGAGGAGAGCCAAATTAGATTGAATAATTGTTCAGTCATGTGGGTCAGGCCAGTTGCATAGCCTGGTTGTTAGACTGATTGCTCAAATTACATTGCCTGGGGTCCTGCACTTGGTTGGCTGTCTTCTCAGATCTTAACAAGGTTCTGGGAATTTCTTTTTCTGACAACGTTTGCTTTGTGTTTTTCCCCTCCCCCACCACTTCCAGGGTGCTTCATCTGCAGACATTAGAAAAGCATATCGTAAGCTTTCACTGACTTTGCATCCAGACAAGAATAAAGATGAAAATGCAGAAACTCAGTTTAGACAAGTAAGTGAAGTGTGCTATTAATATATTTTGTAACAGATTTATAAATAAATGTTCTCTAGTGGAAATAGTAACTTATATGTAGAACATTTCTATTTGAAAATGAGGTTGTAGTTTAGGAATATAATACCATGTTTATTCATTTTTTTACAAAATACCACCAATATTTTTTTATATTAGAACTCTAAATTCTTGGAGGATCATAATTGTCATAATTTTCTTGTCTAAATTATAGCTTTTGTTTTTAAAGAGCACATTTTAATAATTACTTTTGGATCTTTCACAAAGATTTATTTTGGTATCAAGCATATTTTAACCTCTGAAGATCCTACTAAAAACATAAAATGTTACATATAATTAAAATTGTGGCTGTTCATTGTATATATGAGCACCCAGGGTTTTCTCCTTGTGCATTATAATGTGTTCACCTTCCTAAGTGATTTCTTATAGTTGAGAGTATTTTTGTTTTAAAGTGATGCTTTTATTTTAGTTGGTGGCCATTTATGAAGTTTTGAAGGATGATGAACGAAGGCAGAGGTGAGTGTTCATTTCTGCTTTTGAATTAAGATGTTGTAGTTTGATGTCTCAGTTTATAAAGGAAAGAATTGTCTCACTAAACATTATAAATTAGTGTTTTATTTTTGTTTCTTCCTATGTTTAGAGCAGAGTTTATTTATATTCAGAATATTCACTAGGTTGATTCCGTACTCATAGACTTCAGGATCGTGAGTCGTAACATTAGCAAGTCGTGGCTCCGTTAGATATGATTTTTAACGTGAGTGTCTATGCTTTGGGAAATACAAATACCACTCGACTTCAAACAAATGCCCAGTCATTTTTGATATATCAGTAATAACTCCTATCTATGCTTGGTGGTCTTTTTATTTTTCTTATTCCTTGAATGTTTTGGAATTAGGTTGTCAGTGATATTCGCATTATCACAAATTCTTGATATTTCCTCACTCTCAAAATAAACCCTGATATTTGTGAGAGAACAGACGTGTATAAGTCTGTAGAAAATAGGTGTGGAAGAAAAACGTTTGCTTCTTTTTCCTATTTCTTTTGCCTTTTTCCCTTCTCTTACTCTGCTCCGGCGATTCTGCATTTAGGGTTAAGCTTCGTAGTGGAGGCAGCGCCCTCACTTCGAGACTTCTCTGTGCCCTGTTCGGAAGAGGAAGAGTAGTAATATATTTATGCAGTGGTTTATAGTGCCAGTGACAGGAGGAGATTGCAGAGAGGCCTCTTTCCTCTGCTCCTTCAGAATGTGTGGAATGTATAGACACTATTGCATTGGGCTTCAGAGTTTCTTAAGTCAGACCCACAGTAAGAAGTATATTTGGCAGAAAAAAAAAAAAAAAAAGCATATTTGGCATCATGCCTCAGAACACACATACACGTTCACATACCGGAAGCAAAAATTCCACAAAATACTTACAGTATATGAAACAGACTGATATGTTCTATTCTAGGCTAGTCTAGACTAGCCATTTCTTCAAAAAAAAATTCTTCAAGTGTATTATCTGGAATTATTCTGTGTCCTAAAACGTTAGCTACTACTCTTGGTTCTCATCTTAACTCTTTAATTTGAATACCTCAGTTTGTCAGATTGCAAAGCAAGAACTCAGGATATTCTCTGTAAGTGTCCTTTGCTTTATAACAAGGGCTGGCATTGGTCCAGATACCATAGCAGACATTCCTCTGGTTTGAGATAATCCATAGTGTTGAAAGAGTCCTAGAAGTGTGTTGAAAGAAGTGTTGGTCATTCTGTGCATATTTTCTAGTTGGTTTCTCTCACTGAGCCCCTAGTTTTATTTCACACATCAAGAATGTGTCTGTAAAGATAGCTTTATTTAGTCTCCCTACATCTTTGGCATTAGATTTTGTCTTTTTGTTTGTTGTTATCTTAAAGGTCAGTAAACTTTGTAACAATTTCTTTCTGTTGGTGAAAAATCATTTATATCTTTACAGAACAAATCACTTCTTATGTATAAAATGTTTCTTCATTAATGTATACTCCTCTAACATTTTCTTTTTAGGATTTCTTCTCTTTGCAATTTTTTTTCAATGTTAGTTGAAAAAATGGATCTGACAGTTACACAAACAGCTGTAGTATTTATACCCCTGAGGCACAAGTAACTCTTTGGTAACTGGTTTTCCTTGAGGCAAAAGTCTTAACTAATCAAGCTGAGAATCACTTCTCTAAAGCTTGTGCCTGAGGCCAGGTGACCTATGTGTATTTAAACGTATATGAGAAATGCACCTCTACAGACAATTACCTGATGTTTCTAATTCCTTTAGGAAAAAAACCCCAGTAGTCATTTTTATCTTCCAAAAGAAGATTGCCTTATACCGGTATTAAAAAATACTCTTTGGTATCACAATTATTTATTATAAATATTCATTAAATAAGTACTTTTAAATGTGTAACCTCCCAGGAATTTGCAATTTGGAAAGTTGTCATATGTGTTTCCCTATTTATTCCCCTTACAGGTAATTGTGCTTTCACCTAAATCAAGTGCGTGCTTTAAATTTTGGTAGGAAAGAGAATAGCAATGGAAGTAGATAAAATAAACTGGATAACCTTTTTCTTTTTTTCTTTTTAAGTAAAAGACAGATTTTATTTTTAAACAGCCTTATTTGGGTATAATTTGCATACCATAGAAGTCACAGATTTAAGTGTACAAGATAATGATTTTTATTTAGTAAATTTACACAGTTGTGCAAATCACCACAATCCAGCTTTAGAACATTTCCATCACCTCAAAACATTCCCTCAATCCGTTTGCAGGCAGTCACCACTCTGATCCCAGATCCAAGTGATCACTGATCTCCTTTCAGTGTTTGTAAATTTGACATTTCTGGGCCTTTCGTATTAATGAAATCAAGTAATGTGTACGCTTTTGCGTCTGGCTTCTATCATAATCTTTTTGAGGTACATCCATATTGTAGCATATACCATTAGCTCATTCTTTTTCGTTGCTGAATAATATTCCATGTCATATACCACTTTTGTCTATCCGTTCACCAACTGATAGACATTTAGGTTGTTCCCACTTTTCAGCTGTGATGAACAATGCTACTATGAATATTCACATACAAATCTTTGTGTGAACAATTTTTTTTTTTTTTATTCCTCTTGAATAGATTCCTGGGAGTGAGATTCTGAATAAACTTTCAAGCCTTTTTTTTTCCTCCCCAAAACATAGGCTACATTATGAAAATAACAAGTCTGCCTGGTTAGTGGAAGGAAGCTTAGCATAGCAGCCTTTTCTAAACTCCAGAGGTAACTTGGTTATTTTGGGGAATAGCAGCTCAGCTATATTCTGACATAAATTTCTGTACAAGTATCCTGAGTGTTAGAGGAAATGAAGTCCTGAGTAGATACCAATCATTACATGTAAACACTAGATTATGCTTTGTAATATCAGTATATTACTTTTGTTTAAAATATATTCTAAATTTGTAACCAGCGGTAGTTTGCTAACCCAGTTGTACAACTTTAAATTTGTTTTAGTTTTTTCGGTCTGTTTTACAGTACTATATTTGTAAAAGTTGAATGTATTTTTTTAGCTTACTAAATAAAATCATGTTTTATTTCAAATTCAGTGAAAAGTATAGTTATCTCAGCCTTAATATGATAAACATTTACAAATCCATTACATCGTTATTCTAAATTTGATTGCAGGTGTGTTTGAAGAAAAGTAAACATTAACTTGAGAATAAGAAATCTTAGTACCTTCTCTAATTAGGAGATATAAGATACCTATTATATGCAATACATGAAATGCTGTGTACCACAAGTTTTGGCATATATATATACATTTTATAAAGGAGAGGATGATTGATTAATTTAGATGTGTTTCTTGTTTATGATCTT
This sequence comes from Panthera leo, assembly GCF_018350215.1. NCBI lineage: Eukaryota > Metazoa > Chordata > Mammalia > Carnivora > Felidae > Panthera > Panthera leo. The sequence continues at coordinate 20,101,503 of NC_056685.1, read as the reverse complement.
TGTGTAATTAATTTTTATTCAAAGGTTCAAAATGGGACCCAAGTGCATGTGGTTATTAGTGTTTTAAACTAAAAATTCACTTTGTATGATGGGAAATTTACAGTTTAGGCAAATGCTAGAATTATTTAAGTACTTGTTTTCAAAATAGGTATGTTTTCTATTTTAGTTTCATAGTTGCTATTTTATATTTCAAAATATGCAAATATTTTATATTTATATAAATTTTTTTCCATTGGTAATTTAAACCTTTTTAGATTTATTTGCTTTCTGATGTTTGTATTAGGCTAAATAATATTTGAGAAATTGAGGTTATAGAGTGAAACTCACTAATGGTGATGTAACCGTTATTTTATATTTATCATGTACATTTTAAGAAAATCAAAGTAAACATATTTTAGGCCATATGTTGAATGTGGAACTGATTAATCAGTATTTTAACTTCCAAGATAATGGCCTTAATAATTCCATACCATTTTTTGCATTAGTGATATTTTCATCACACAGATTTACTTTTGTTTTCTCTTATAACACATTCATACATGTGCGCATTCTTAATCTGGTTTTAACAAATTATTGAGAGTGGTTTGCATGAACTGAATTACAGAACATTTTAACAGTGTTATGTGTTAAATACAGAAACAGCATAACATAGTGATGCCTTAAATTTTATGTGTTGTCAACACATTTTTTCTTAAATGACTATGAATACAGTCCCTGTGTATTGTACAAAATATCTCTATTTTTCGGTGTTCAGGAAAGTGGTGATTTATCTTTTAACAGCGTATATTCTAAAAAAGTGAACTATAATAGAAGCTATCTTCCCTTAAAATGGCCAGTCGTGTGAGCCATAATGTTCATTGATAGTAAAATCAATAGAGCATTGATTCTAAGCTTAATCCTTGGAGACTGTTGTTTAGAGTGGCAGACATAGCTTAGTAAATATCTGGTTCTGTTTAATGTGTTCAGTGCATGCGGTTTTGCTGTCTTGAATTTGGCTGTACACTAAATACAACTTGTATGTGAGGGTAGAAAAGAGTTAGCTATTACTAGATGCATAGCACTTCAACAATGATGGTGATAAAATGTGTGATATGAGATTCATAGCTATGAGTTTAGTTATGTTTTCTTACAATACAGTGTAGATTTAAAACAAATTCAATACTTAGTAATGCTCTTAGGGAATCGTCGCCACTTCCTTAGATGTTCTTTATCAATAACCACTTTCTACATGAAGTTATTTCATGGGAGAGATTAGCTGAAAACAGTGGTTTCTATATTCACCTCCTTTTCCCTGAACAAATCTGAAGTAGAATGTAGATTTGGAATACATGCAGGATTTAACATTCATTGGCCTTCATTCAAACGTTGTAATCTTGAAACCTTTTTGCCAATCCATTTCTAATTTAAAATGAGTCCATTTTTACAAAGATGGATTTAAACAAACTTCTGAGGACAGGAATAATAGCTTTTGATTCAATCATGTTATTATATCTTGATGTTAGTGTTCAAGAACTGCTATAAATATTTAAAAAGAATAGTTAACATCAGATTTTGTCTGGTCTAGCCACTACACAACCATATTTTAATTTGTATACTCTTGTATACTACACAGTTTGCCTTTTAAGAGGTTAGTACTGATGTCTTTTGCTTTGAACATTAGTTATTCTGATCTGCCATTATTATTAATAATCTCAGTTGATCTAAATGTCAGATTTTCCAGTCTTGCTAATAAAATATATTTTGAATTTGTAACCAATATTTTCCTACTGAAAAAAGAAGGTGCCTATAATAAATCCTCTGCTTTATTTTTTTTTTTCCAGCATATCTCCAAGGTATCAATTTAATAACTATCAAAGTAGCTACTGCAGTTGTTGCATTTAAATTGATTTACATGTCAAGACTGGCAGTTTAGCAGCTGCGCTATTATTCCTAGATCGGTCAATTTACTTGAGAAAAACCTACTACTGAGTTCTACTGACCTGCCTGACAATATAGGCCCTATTTCTATTCCTGTAATTAGGCCTGCGACTAACTCAGAATATTTTTAATTAAAATATTTTGGTCAATGTGTTGCACCAAATTAGGCCTTTCAGTGAAGATTTAATTCCAGAAATAGTGTGATTAGAATTTTTAATGAGTTGTGTTCAATTAAGATTAACAGGTTGTGTGTTTTGAACATACAGTGTTTGTGTGTGACCATTTTGAGTTTTACAATCATAAATGTTACTCCTGATTTTTAACCTTAAAAATATTTGTCTTAATAATGGTCTGACAGGTAAATTGAAATTCAGTTAAAATTTTATTCTAAAGAAAGCTGATTTAAAATGCATTACTAGGAGAGCTTTTATCCGTTGTGTTCTGTCCCTCTAGCAAAGCCAAAAATGAGGAAATTGCCACTTAAATGTTTACAAATAAACAGTTTTACTGAGAAATCTAACATAAACACTGGTTGTTTCCCATCTCTTTCTACTATGGAAACTTGTTATTCTTTAAAGGAATTTGAGCAATACAAAATTAAAAGATGCTTGTCTTACAGGCTTTTAATCACGAAGGAGCTTTGATGAAATATTATATATGAATTTTTCAACCTTGAACTACATAGTGCAGGGTTGGAAATAATAGCACTGGCTAGAAGATTTATCCTGAATTTGGCTCAATTAATATATAATTCATGGTAACAAATAGAGCTCTTATCTTGATTTTTATTCCATTGAGATCGTTCCCTTTGTTGCTGGCTTCTATGGTGGGGTCTTTACTGCAGACTGATGGAGAGGAAGACTATATGGCTCCTTTAGTTTAGATGTCATTCCAGAAGTCACATCACTGTTAAATACAAGGTCCGGTATCCACAGTGTATGACTGTGTATCTTTTTGAAGATTGTGATTGTACTACACACAGAGGTTTGAATTTATAGGCCATTGTAATGCTGCTAATCTACACAAATGTTATATATTTTGGAGAAATTCTTTTTCTCTTGCCTCTTTTTAAATATGGGTATGAATAGTTTTTTTTTGTTTTTATTTTAAACTCCCCATGAAAAACTATTATATTTGCCACTGTAGGTATGATGATATTCTGATCAATGGACTTCCAGATTGGCGACAGCCTGTATTCTACTACAGGCGGGTGAGAAAAATGAGCAATGCTGAGCTGGCATTACTTTTGTTCATTATTCTCACAGTGGGTCATTACGCTGTGGTTTGGTCAATCTACCTGGAAAAACAACTGGTAAGTATTGGTAATAAATCAAATGATCTAGCCTCCTTAATTTTATCTGGAATTTCAGACATTTTATTTTTCAACAGATAAAAATTTCGATTTTTCTATATGTACTCCTTATCCTAATAGTTTTGTACTCCATAGCTGGTGTTCGATGTGCTTCTAAGTCAAGAAGAACCTGTGACATAAAAGAAGGGTTGTTTTTTTTCTTTTTTAATAAAAAAAAATGTGGCATTTGAATTTGTCATAAAATTTTGTGAAGGTCCAAATATCTAGCTGAAAATTAGCAGGGAGAGCCATGTTTTCTTAATTGTCACCTTCCAAACAAATATTTTTTATGTAAAAATGATTTTAGAAATTTTTGTGTCATAGCCTTTTATGTAAAGAATTTTACTTTAAAAGGTTTTAACTAAATATAAGACTTGAAATGAGTATAATTTTATAATTTCAGAGATCGGTTGGTTAAAAAATTACACTTCTTTTAACATACCATTACATAGTTTATTCTGCTCAGATTTTTTTTATGTGCTAAAGATAATCAAACATATTTATCAGTATTCATAAATTAGCATCTGTTTACTCATTCTTTTTGAAGTGACATTATTAAAGTTGGATGAATGAGAAAAAGTAAGTTGAATGCTTTCTCTTCTTAGAAAACTTTGATTGCTATGGAGATGCACATGACTGACAGTGCTGAACTTCATGTGTGTTTAAGGACTGGATGCCATGGCAACAGTTATTGTTAAAGATTGATGATTTTACTTAATCATGTTGGACCCTACATACATTTGCATAAATGTTCTTCTGTAATGTTTACCCTTCACAGAAGACTCTTGATAACATTTGAAGAGTATGTGTTAATGATAACCTGTAACCATAATTCTTTCCACATTAAGGATGAACTGCTTAGTAGAAAAAAGAGAGAAAAGAAAAAAAAGACAGGCGGCAAGAGTGTGGACGTGTCAAAACTTGGTGCCTCCGAAAAAAATGAAAGGTGAGTGCATATAAAAATATTGTGTAATTTGAGACTGTTTTAAAGCGTCTTTAATATGATCCAACTTCATATGAATAGTCATTTCAGATTTGCTAACATTTACATCTGTAGTAGGTTTATAAAAGATTAGTAATGTGCCATAGTTTATGAGACACATCCTGATCTTAGGCAAAAGTTCTACAGGTTTTTTCCCCTTGTAAAGTGTAAACACATATTTAAGTAATCAAACCCCCAAATGTTTGTCATTTGAAATTTTTATACCGCACTTTAGAAATGAAGTATTCCTAGAAGAGCCTGTCACTTTAATGTTTAGCTCAAAAGTGACAGTATGCAGAAAGGCAGTGATATGCGGTACACTCAAAAAGATACCGTTTCTAGTATCGATTCATAAAAAGAAATAAAGGGTTTAAATAGTTCACACAGCAGGGCAGGAACTGGATCAATGTGAGATGGAGATCAGAGACGATTCTGCCTGTCTTCTGTTCTGATGACATCAGTGAGTAATGCTTCAGTGAACTGCAAATGACATTAATTTTTATGTATTGGTTTGTTTATGCTACAGTCTTCATATCTGCTTGTCAGCACTTGGGAACACTCTGATGGTGCTTAGTCTTTTATAGCTCAAGTAATCATAAGGTTTAAGAATTCATTTTACAGAACTGACAAAAAGTCCAGGTTAGAAAGAGAGCTTTTGTTTCTTTATAACTTGTTTGGGAGTCTCCTTCCCCAAAATCTTAGCCTAGCTTTTCTTAGTTGCTATGCATATTGCACTTGTTGTAACTAATGTATTTCATGATAGAATACATCAAATGTAGTGATAACTGTCATAAATATTTCATTGAAAAATTTCTTCGTACTTTTGTTGAAATAGCCGTTCATAATAGAATTCATGATCTTTATAGAACTATTTGTTTCCCAACTTTCTATATTTTACTTCTTTGTTTCTGTTTTTGGTTTTTTTCCCTTTCAGATTAGTGATGAAACCACAGTGGCATGATTTGCTTCCATGCAAGCTGGGAATTTGGTTTTGCCTTACACTAAAAGCATTGCCTCATCTCATCCAGGTAGAGTGTACCTCTTTCATATAATATTAGATGCTTTCACTTTAATTATTCATGAAATAATTTATGCCCATGTCTGCTCTCCGAGTACTGATAGACAATGGATGTTTTATAATACTGATTGAATTGATATAAGTATAAACCTATTTAGAATAGTTCTAAACTTATTTAGGTGTTTATCCCTATAACTGTCTCTTGCATTGCTTTTAGAACAACTTAGAATTCTAAGACATAGAAAAAGAAAAAAAAATACAATCGTTAGGTATAAGAGCAATAAAAATTTAAGTCACTGTAATCATTTAAGGTGTATCCAGAAAAAAAGAACAGGACTCAAATAGCCTGTCACCTGTTATTTTAACAGCATTTAAGTACACAGTGTGGGGGGGGGGGGGAGGGGAACGCATGGACATTTGCATAATTATGCAAAAATATATATTGCTTTCCATTTTATTTGCAACTTTAAGAGGAGTGAGATATTTTGTCTTACATTGGCAATCAGTTTCTGTTGCTAGTAGGTCTCGATCAAACAATAGAATATGGGTATATATAATTTCTATGGCAATTTCTCGCATTTTTTTTAAAAAAATTCAGCATACCAAAGCATATTTTATTAAATTATTGCTTTGCTAATTTTAATTATTACATCTGGTTAGAAAATTCCGAACACATAAACATAACATTTAAAAGTATATGTAATAGTTTGGGTGTAAAATTTCGACGTTCTTTTAAGTTGTAATTTTGGGTAGGAAATGTTTCATTTCAGAAAATAAATGTTTAGAAAAAATAAGAGAGCCAGATGATTCCCACCCAGTTCTACCCGCTTCTTTTCACATAGCAGAGGTGTTTTTCCTAATCATTTAAGGAAATGAATGACTCCAACTTCTGCATTTTATCCTTTTTTCCTCTTAAAACAAAAATTTTATGTTAGAAGGGAAAATGAAATAAAAATCACAAGTGTGTTTCTTTGTGGTCGTTCAAAAATTATTTACCAATTCTTCCATCAAAATAGTTCATCTTAATAGTTATTGCTTGCAGAATCATATATTTTGTTTATAGTTAATAGAGAAAATTGGAGTATTTTGGTAATTTAAAAGCTTTTGTTTATAAGTTATTTAGCATATTATCTTGTTTATTTGCATAAAAACCCACAATCCTTGTATGCTGTGTATGTAAGTCTTAATAAGAGAGAGAGGTAAAGTATATTTGTCATACCAGTATATGTGAGAAGATGTAACCAAAAAATATTTTAGGACATGTATTTTCTTATGTTTTTTAAGAGTGACGTTTTGTTTTGTTTTGTTTTGTTTTGTTTTGTTTTAGAATCTGCAACAGGCAAACCAGAGTGTAGATGCATTTTATAGTCATGAGGCAGAGTAAATTGAGTATCACATAAATGTCAGTCTGAAACACTTCTTTGTAATTGTAAGCCAAGTCATTTGAAACAATGTTTATTTGGTAAAATTACCATAAATCCAGGTTAGTATGCAGAGCAGTTTGCAAAACTAGAACCGATATATTAAGATGGCTTAGATTTATAAGGTGTTATTTTAAATTATCTGCCTGCAGAGTCTGGAACTAACAGATTATGTTGCCTTGCCATAAATTTTTTAAAAGTTACAAAAATTAGAAATTTTACAAAAAATATTTAGTCTCTTTAGAAACTCTGCTTTCTTAAACTGTTGGATCAGTATGAGTTTTAAAGTTTTTACTTACTTGGTTGTACCTGTTGCTTTCAGTTTTGAGACACTAAGCATTAGGTTTTTAAAACCTTTGTAAATCTGACTTTTAAATTTTGTTCTAATTATTTCTTTCTGATAATTTCATTCCAAGAAGAAAAATAAGACAATGTTCCTTTTTTTTTAAACAAATACTTGGTATTTTAATTCTGTTTTGAGGATATAAGATTTGTTTTTTCATGTTCACTAACAAAATAATGTATATAGTAGACTGATACAAGCTGTAAAAGTGAAAGTATTACAGATTGGTCAACATAGAAAGCATCAGCAAAGCAATACTGAATAGTTGCTGTTAGGATTAGATTCGTGTCTGCTTTTTTTTCTTTTTTTTCTTCAGTCTACTGTAACTCTGTATTAATCTATCATCCATAAAATTGTGTAATGTGAGTACATACGCCTTCTTCACGACGCTGAAGTTCTGATGTGATACTTCTATGAGGTCTTCAATAAGATATTTGTGAAATTTAGAAGAAGCCCTCCTTACCTGAAGCAATGTAAACTGGTCATTGGTACAGTGGCCAAAAAAGAGCCCTAATAGAGCTCTAAGTATACAAAATGATGCATATGACCTCAAACATTTTAAGCATGTACTTTATTTACATTTATTTAGTTATTGACCACTCTTGTGATACAGGGCCATCGTTTTATTTTTTCTTGCATATACTGTCTCTATAATTTTGGTTTCTCTAAGGACAAACTTCCAGTTGATTTCTTAAAGAAGAGTTAAACGAGACTCTTGCCAAACAATGTAATTGTATAATCCTTACAGAGTTTTATGATTTCCCCTGGTCTTTCATAATTGACTAACTTATATCTAGTTAACAGCATTTTTAGCAACTCTTTCATTGAGCTTTCCGAAGCATCCACTTGGTTTTCATAGAAACAACTCTTTTTTTTCTATTCACGTTTCATTTTTTAATATAGTATTTAAATTGAATCATATAATTACATAACAATTATCACTGACAGATTTAAGAGCTAACACATCTAGCTCCTATAGGCATGCGGTAAGTTAGTTAAGCAGATGTCCGTTAAGAGAATTTTACTTCTGTGTGTGAATCCCTTGAATTTTACGAAATTCATCAAAACTGATCTGCAAGTATTCTGCGTAAGTATGTAGCTATTTGGATATGAAGAAGGGTCCAAACTAAAAGTGGGAGATTCAGAGACTTCCAGCAAGTGGCCTTTACACTAGTCAGGTCTGTACTCAAATTTTGTCCTTGTCATATCAACAGCTCTGCGTCTCCAACTTCTTCCTGTGAATACCCATTCCTTTATTGTACTTCTTACACATAAATGGTTATCCAGTAGGAGTTGGAAAATGACAGTTCTAGATAATGGGAAAATTACAATAATTGGTATATTAGAAGAATGAGACAAGAGAACTAAAACCTATTATACTTGACACATATAAAGTATTTGATAATGTTAAATTAATGTCAGACACTTCCCAGATTGGAAAATATCCAAGGAAAGGCGTATGGGCATAACTGTGTTTAGCAAAATGTATGCCTCATATCATTCACGCACCCACATATGCAGAAAAGTAAAAAGTCAAATGAAAAACCAGGGTAAAAAATGTGGAGTGTTTGTAAATTGACGAGAAGGAAGGTTAATGTGTGCATAGAGTGAGGAGAGAACATTAGAGAAGAGTAACATGCATGACTATATGCAGAGAAGTTGGGGAAACTTGAGAAAATGTGTCTTAGTACAGAAAGCAAGTAGAATGCTCAACAGAAGACATGGAATATGAATTCGAATATAATAGAGAACTGGGACTGTATCAAGAGAGGCACCGTATGCTTGGAGCTTAGAATTTAATTTTAACATTGAAAGTTTAGCCCTAGTGACACTTGCGTCTTACCAGCCTGTTTCTCTTCTCATGGTAGTTTCGAAGGGAATACACATTCTCTTGGAATATGACTAAGCCAGTCATCTGTGTTAGCTAATTTCAGCCTATAATACCCAGAAATTTTTCTAGCCTCCAAAATGCCCTTTTTGGATATTTTTTGATTTATCATATATATTCTGAAACATATTCATAACCATGAAAGTAGCAAACAATTGACGAAATATACTATGTGCATCTTTCCAGTTTAACCCTTATAACTTAGTTAATTTTTGTCATTGCCTGTCTTTGTTGGAGTCATATATTTGGGCCCATAAAAATTTAGGTTGGTAGTACCATTTGATTTCTCACATATAAAATCAGGAAGTGCCAAATATTCTAAGTAATTACCAGTCTAAATTATGGTTTATTCATCGTTCTCTACACTGCCTTTTTGTTGTTGTTGTTCTCTATACTTTCTAAGATGAAAAAGGTCTTAGGCACTGAGAATTTATTTGCTTGATAGTTTGTTTGATTCTGAGGGAATTCACCAAATTTCTCTCTACCTGCTATATTACATTTCTCAGTTCCATAATTTATAAAACATAAAACTCCTTTATGTGTGCACTGCCCACAGTTGTAAATTTTTCCCATTGTTAAGTCCCAGCCCCATCTTTTCTCACTACCAAGCTCATCTTATGTAAACACAGTTAAACTAAGAATTATTGTAAGAAATTTCCAGCACGCATAGCCCTACCCCCATCAGGATTCATAGATTGCCCAGGAGCAGTGTCTGAGAAAATAGAGGAATCTTCTCTATAATGCTGTGGCTTTTACCTTAAAAAATAAAAAGTTACCTAAGAGAGTAAAGGGAATATTCTAGTTTACGGAACTATCTGTAAATGGAGGCATCCTCCCTCCCAAGAAGCTTCTCCCATGGAAACTACAACTGTGGACAAGCCTGGAGGTCACCTCCATACAGTCAGGGCCCTTCCTTTCTAGCCCCTTTGCTTCTGCTTGCTGGGACTCTGTCAGAAACCAAATAAACAAAACATTCACAGCTAATTAGCAGCAGAAAAACGCTCCTAAAAGGCTTTGAGGCAATTGTAGCAAGCTGAGTTGCCTGTTCTACTCAGAGTTAAACACAGATTCTCCAAGGGATGGAAAAGCTTACTTTTAGTACTCTAAGAACTTTAAAAAAAAACTTTACAAACATACTTTATGTAGGGAGTATGCAAACAAATGAAAAGGGATGGAAAAGAGCGTCTGAATTTTTGTAAGGCTGAAACTCTACCGCTACAGAAGGACAGAGAGAGAAAGGAAAATTGGAAAGACCTCACAACAGAAGACAAAGATTCCATCCCTTCTGTCCTCTGAAAGGGGAACGAACATAACATGGAAGTACTTGGAGGTCCGAAGATAGAATATAAAGTAGAGTTTTGTAGGTTATTGCTAGATGTAGAAAAGATTTAAAAAAACACAAAATGTTAGGTACAATGTTAGAGATATATAGTCTCATAGATTCCATATTTTATAGATAAAAAGTAGTTAAGACTTAGCGTGGTGAGGCAGTTTGCTCAAAGTGACATAACTAGTGAATGGTAGAAATGAAACTTAAAGCAGATGAAAATAAGTATTAAAATATGAGAAATATAAAAGCTGAGAAAAATAACTTTTCCTGATAGTGGAATAACTAGAAGGAGAGCTACCTTACAGTGAATGAATAAGTTATCTAATCTTACAAGTCCCTATCAGAGTATTTAGGCTGATTATAATTATTCTAAAGTTATAGGATTCTTGCATTGAGTTGGGGCTGAATAGATGACTTCTGTAGTCTCTTCTGTTTCTTAGCCCAAGTGGAAAAAGTAGCTGTTAGGCCTTACATCTTGAATACCACTGACTGAGGGAGAGGAAGGCATAGCTTCTCATTTTTTGTTTTATTTTTATTTTTTATTAATATTTGTGAATTCAGTGTTTGTACAAAACTTTGGACTCTTATTTAAAGTCTACAATATAGGGGGCGCCTTCGTGGCTCAGTTAGGCCTTGACTCTTGATTTCGGCTCAGGTCATGATCTCACGGTTTGTGAGATCAAAGTCTGCATCGGGCTCTGTGCTTAAAGCACGGAGCCTGCTTGGGATTCTCTCTCCTTCTCTCTCTGCTCTTCCCCCCCGCCGCCCCCCTTAGGTTTGCTGTCTCTCTTTCTCTCTCTCAAAATAAATTTTTAAAAAAATGAAAAAAATCTTTTCAAAGCCTACAATTTACATTTTTCCTATGCTCTTCGTTGTAATTTTATTACACATTACGTGTAACTCTGAGATTATAGTATAAGCCAATGGGAGAACAAATCTTGACATAAATACTTTGTGGGCAGATTTTCAGAAATGTACTTACGCTATTTCCCTATGTTGAAGCTTATATGTAAGCTTCAGACAAGAGATTTGTGCTGTCAGACCGTCAAAGAAATGGCACATCCTTCACCTGTCCTCAGAGCTCTTCCATGTTCCTTATTCCCATTAGGACAGGTGATGGGTAGCATTTCGCTGCTTGTACCACTCTAGATCAACTCCCTTCTTTCCTACGTTTCCTTCGGTCATTTAATATTTTGAAGTTTATTTTTTTTTAAGAGGAAATGTTTATTTATTTGGAGAGAGAGAGAGATTAGGGGAGGGGCAGAGAGAGAATCCCAAGTAGTCTCTATGCTATCAGCACAGAGCTGGGATGGAGAAGTAAAACTGGGATGGAGAAGTAAAAGAAAACCAAAACATGGCAAATAGTACCAGCTCAGCATGTTATTTTATCACTTAAATGCAATATGTCAGTAATGTTAAAAGCTTTTGGTATGGATATTCTCCATCTCATAACTCACTAATCTTGGAGGTAGTATCTCCAAGGCTTATATGAACGGTCATTATCATTAGGAAGTCCTTCCTGATTAGGCCAGTTGAAAACTTGCCATTGTATATTCTCTGTGCTAACTTCTAACTTCATAGCACTTATTATTTATATTATAATAAGGATAGATTGATACTATGGCAAGGTACAGATCATCCTGAAATTCCAGTGGCTTAACATATTTCTAGCTTACACCATTTGTCTATCACTTCTTGGTAGGAAAGAGGGCATTCTGCTCTAACTAGTCATTCAGGGACTCAGAACAAGGACGTCTTTACCATCTTCCAGCTGTATGATCTGGAACATGTGGCCTCCTTCCTCACTATGGCAAGAGTATTGCACAGGCCTTTTGGTGCCTTCGTTTGAAGGTGACACTTGATATTTCCATCCACAGCCCATCCAGAACTAGTCCCATGACCCCACCTAATCTCAAGAGGATAAGGAAATGTGGGGAAACAGAATGTTGGGTGAGCTTCATTCTGTTTTCAAGCAATTCATTCAACAAGTATTTATTGAGTGCTTACTATATACCAGCTACTCTTCTAGGCCCTAGAAATAAAAAAAAATTTTTTTTTTTTTAAGGCAAAAATCCCTATTCTCATAGGTTATTTTCCAAATTTGGGGTCATTCAGTATTTTAACATCTGCCTTAGAGACAAGTGCTTGTCTTTTCCTGTAATCTCCATATATCCCAACAAGGTACAGCACATATAATAGTGGTTCAATAAATAAGCATAAGTTAATATAACTATTTAAGGTCTTATTGTGCAAGAACCATGCTCTACAATTACATACAAAGAAAACTCGTAACATGTAAATTCTTTAAGTTGGCTGTACTTCTGCAATGTAAGATCAGGTCCCTGCTTGATATATATGTAGATAAGCTTTGAGCCCTTCAAAAAATTTTGTTAAGTACTGGGAGAGTGGCTTCTAAACTAAAAACTTTTGCTCATGTTCCGTTCATTGATGATTATGCTATAAGCTCATTGCCGATAGGAACTCTTGTTTGGAACCCTGTAAATCCCATAGTTTTAATAAAGTCTTAACAGAGCTAAACCTAGGCAGTCCAGAGCCCTGATTGATTAAAGTAAGCCTTCATTCATTCATTGAGTATTTATTAAGCTTCTGTTATGTTTCGGGCAATGTCCACAAAGATGGATAAGAAGTTTACTTAGAAATTCAAATTTTTTGTGTATAGGTAAACTGAGCTTATTTTGTTTGGACTCAAAATGAGACTTTCTGTTTATTTTCTCTACTTGACAATTATATTGATGTGAATTAGCCACTCAGGAAGAATGGGAGGGGGCAATGTTTCAAAACAACTACTCATTTTTTTTATTAAAAATTTTTTTTTGTTTCTGGCACAAATAAAGACACAGAGATAAACAGAACAGAATAGAAAACCCAGAAATGGACCTAAAACTACATGGTCAAATAATCTTTGACAAAGCAGAAAAGAATGTCCAAAGGGAATAAAAACAGTCTCTTTAAAAAATGGTGTCGGGAAAACTGGAAAGCAACATGCAAAAGAATGAAACTGGACCGCTTTTAATGGGACTGGACCACTTTTTAAACCATACACAAAAGTAAATGCAAAAGGGATGAAAAACCTAAATGTGATAAAGGAAACCATCAATATCCTACAAGAGAACACAGGTAACAATCTCTTTGACATCAGCCATACTAGATATGTCTCCTGGGTCAAGGGAAAGAAAAGAAAGAGAAGAGAAGAGAAGAAAAAAGAGAAAAGAAAAAGAAACAGAGAGAGGGGCAGGGAGGAAGGAAGGAAGGCAGGGAGGCAACTATTGGGACTTCACCCAGATGAAAAGCTTCTTCACAGTGAATAAAATGAAATAATAAAATTAAAAGGCAACATTTAGAGTGTGAGAAGATATTTGCAAATAATATATCTGGCAAAGGGTTAGTATCCAAAATATATAAAGAACTTATAAAACTCAACACTCAAAAGACAAATAATCCGGTTAAGAAATGGGAAGAAGACATGAACTGACATTTTTCCAAAGAAAGCATACAAATGGCTAACAGTATATGAAATGATGCTCAAAATCACTCATCATCATGGAAATGCAAATCAAAACTACAATGAGATTCACCTCACACTTGTCAGAATGGCTAAATTTAACAACACAAGAAATAACAGATGTTGGGGAGGACGAAGAAAATAGGGAACCACCTTACACTGTTGGTACAAATGCAAACTGGTGCAGCTTCTCTGGAAAACAATATGGAGGTTCCTCAAAAGGTTAAAAAGAGAATACTATCCCACAACTGAACATTTGCACTACTAGGTATTAACTCGATACAAAAATGGCAATTAAAAGGGAAACATGCACCCCATTACTTATAGCGACATTGTCAACACTAGACAAATTTTGGAAAGAGCCCAAATGTCCATCGACTGATGAATGGATTAAAGAAGAGGTACTGTGTATATATCGCTTCTTGGCCTTTTGGCCAAGATCAAGTGAAAGAAAAGGTGGCATATATGTGCAATTGAATGTTACTCAGCCGCAAAAAAAGAACAAAATCTTGCCTTTTGCAATGATGTTGATGGAGCTAGAGACTATTATCATAAGCAAAGTAATTCAGAAATAGAAAGACAAATACCATATGATTTCATGCATCTGTGGAATTTAAGAAATGAAACAGATGAACATAGGAGGAAAAATAGAGAGGAAACCATAAAACAGACTCTTAACTATGGAGAACAAACTGAGGGCTGCTGGAAGGGAAGTGGGCAGGGGGATGGGTTAAAATGCTGGTGGGTATGGGGCGCCTGGGTGGCTCAGTCGGTTAAGCGGCCGACTTCGGCTCAGGTCATGATCTCGCGGTCCGTGAGTTCAAGCCCCGCGTTGGGCTCTGTGCTGACAGCTCAGAGCCTGGAGCCTGTTTCAGATTCTGTGTCTCCCTCTCTCTGACCCTCCCCCATTCATGCTCTGTCTCTCTCTGTCTCAAAAATAAATAAACGTGAAAAAAAATTTTTTAAAAAATGCTGGTGGGTATTAAGGAGGGCACTTGTTGTGATGAGCATTGGCTGTTATATGTAAGTCATAAATCAGTAAATTCTACTCCTGAAAGAAATATTACACAATATGTTAACTAACTGGAAGTCAAATAATAACTTGAAACAAACTAAAAAAAAAAAAAAAATTTGTTTTTGATTCCAAAACAACTACTCTCATTCAACCCCTTTGACTATGTGATTCTCACTTTGAATATACCTTAAATAATAGCCATAGGTCTCTTCTTGAATATTACCTTCGAGATCAGTCTCTTTCATTTTAAGGTAATTTTAATTATTAGAAAGCTCTTCTTTATATTTATCCCAAATCAAAACTTCCATCTCTAGAATACACCGTTCTCTCCTGTAATGACCCTTAAGATATTCTATGATAGTTATCAGGTTATCTCTCATCTGATCTCCACCCCCTTTTAAGAAATAATTTCAAGCTTCCCTACCATTTGATCACTTTCCTTTTAAAGTGTTCCAGTTTGTCAGTGTACCTTAAAGTGTGGTACACCGAACTGCACACAAGGAGGGTTGGAGTGGTGTAGGGTGTTGAATGCAGTAGAGTTCTTTGAGATCATAGGTTTCTTACAGAAGTGAGCCTTTCTGGAGTAGGCATATTGTTATTATGGTTTGCAAGTACAAGTAAGATATGACAAGAAAAAGGATGAGGAACATTTAAATAAATGCTTAGAAATGGAGCAAAAGAAGGAACGGATTCTTGGCCTAGAACAAACCGTGAGTGCAGTTAGGGAATGTGTTAAAACTCTTGGAGTTAGGTGAAGTAGGGTAAAGTGAGTGAGTGCATAATGATCCTCAGATAAGTGTGATTTTTGGGTCAAATGGGTAATTTCAAAGAGGAATTTTTAGTGGAATTCTGTACTGTAGCAGGAAGCAGAAACACGAACAGAGAAATATTCAAGTTTGGTAGAACCGCTAGGAAGAGGCTGCTATTACCAAGTAAAAGATTTTTGTTTTGGAAGGGTGCAGGTGAAGAAAGCCTCATAAGCAAGAAGTTACAGGATTCTGCGGGAGTTTTGGTGAGGTCCGAAGCAGAAAAACTCACTTTTTGTGGTAGAGAATAAGGCTTTGGTAAAATAAGAAGTAATAATAAAAATAGGTAACGTATAGAGGGCCTGTGTGCAAGATGTTCTTCTGAGTGTTTGATACATGTATCAGCACTTCAGTCTTCGCAGTAGCTCTGTGATCGTCCCCATTTATGAATGAGATAATTCACACAACGCTGAGTGAAGTAATTTGCTGAATCCTATTTAGGCTGAAAGAAGGCAGAGCTGAGACCTTAATTCAAGTCATGTCTGGCTCCAAACTCTGTCCTAGTAATCACTGTATTTTCTCTCACTGTACTATACTATGATGTTTGATTTCAACCTACCTTCTTTCACATCTCATAGATAACTTATCTGTGCCCCTTTTTCTTGTATGGTGCCACCTTTGCTGCTCCCTTCAAGGGTCCAATGCTATCCTGACCTTTTCCCTACTATTAAAAACTACTGCCTGGGGGCGCCTGAGTGGCTCAGTCGGTTAAGTGTCCGACTTCAGCTGAGGTCATGATCTCAAGGTTTGTGGGTTCTAGCCCTGCGTTGCGCTCTGTGCTGACAGCTCAGAGCCTGGAGCCTGCTTCGGATTCTGTGTCTCCCTCTCTCTCTGCCTCTCCCCAGCTTGCATTCTCACTCTCTCTCTCTCAAAAGTAAATAAACATTTAAAAAAAATTTTTTTAAATAAATAAAAAATAAAAACTACTGCCCGGAAAGAAGGTAATAAGCTCATTCATTCATTCATTCATTCACGTCATGGAACAAATGACTGATGTGGCTTAAAGAAAATAAGAGTATTCCAGGGCTGAGGGTTTTTTAGGGGTGCAGGGAATGTTAAGGGGCTATAAATCCTTAACCCCAAATCCTGTTGCATTTTAAAGTATATATGGACTGGAGGATGAGTATGTTGGATTCATGACTTTCTGTACCCTTCAAGTTATACCATTATTTCGCTGACCCAGGGCTTGTGCAGTCCTTCTGGTAGAAATGAGGTAGGAACATAAAAATGAGAATGGGAGAATATTATACTGATCCAGTGATTTTAGGAATGCCTATTATTTACCTAATTCATCGTCAGATGGAAGAGTTCTGATATAAGCCCAAGAGATACAGACTCTAAGGAAAGCTTTAATTCTTCTTGGACAGTCACAGATGAAAAGAGAAAATTCCATTCTAGGGTTTAAGTGTTCATGCATTTCCATTTGAATCAAGATAGAGCTTTTGTTCCTGTATTTTCTTCAAAAATAAACCCTCTCAGATGAGTCTATGATTTATCTGCCCTAGGAATCTTAAAATCTGGGAATGTTACCCTAGAGTTATCCTTGATAGCTCTCTTTTTCCTATTCCACACACAAGCCCTTTCATTTCTTCCTTTACAAGATTTCTCATATATTTTGACCTAGTTCGGTTCAATGAATATTTATTGTGTACCTGTTTTATACCAGATTCTGTGCTCTGGGCACACAAGTACCCCTGTCTCAGATTTCCCATTTTCTAGGAGAGAACATAGCATGATACAAGCAATCCAGAAGCAGTATACAGGAGAGAATTCCTCTGCCAGGGAAGGTCAGAAAACCTTGCAAAAGGAGGTGATGCTTGAATAGTTTTCAGGGATGAATAGGAGTTCATCAAAATAATGGCAGGGGAGCAAAATATTCTAGTTAGTGGGCAAAGGGTATGCAAAGACTTAAAACCACAATGTGGCCTGGCAGTTACAAGTAGTATTGCTGTGTGATGAATGTAGTTGAAGCCAAGAGGTAGTGGAAAATTACGTGTTCTGTTCTTCTCATTGTCAGGATCTTCATATGCTTAGAGCATCAATTTGTTGATCTCCACGTTTGTGATTATTGTAGGCCTGATCTTTTTTCAGCACTCTGCGAGAGTCCTGCCTGTGTGCCACTCCTTGACACTTTAGCCACTGTATTTGGCCACCTAAGTGTGTCCTCAGTCCTCAAACCTCCATGACAGGAACTGATCTCTAAGTGTGGTGGAAGGAGGAATGACATCTTCGCTTGTATTGACAGGGTCAGATAGGTTTCTTAGTCAGATTTGCATATGATAATTTTGAAAATCTTTTGAGGTGAAGGGATGAATATGAAAATAGTGCTTTGTTCGTCACAGTAACATAATTTACTGTACCCATTTAGCTTAATTCAGCGAGTGTGTCTTCTCTTTGTCCGTGGAGTAGCCCAACGTTGAGAACACAAACAGTGGTAGAAAACAGGAAGAGGAGTCCTCCCTTCCATGTCTGAGAGAAAAAACTCTCCTTAGATTTATACTCACGCAGGTTCTGGCCTTAATAAATAAGCTCTCTGAGAGAGAAAAATCAGGGAGAAACATTTATTGTTTCTTCTGTTCGTCATACAATTTAAAACCATAAACTGAAAGGAAGACAATACACGGCTTTAAAATGAAGTTGTGCGTGACGTAGTATCAAAGCAAACTGATCTTTATGTTAATTTCTTTGTAACTTCTTTTTTAAGGATGCTGGGGAGTTTTATGCTAAATATAAAGAAACAAGATTGAAGAAAAAGGAAGATGCATTGAGTCAGGCTGAACTTGAAACACTTCAAAGTGAGTTTTAAACATTGTCTTCTTACTGTGTTAACAATATCATATAAGACTGACTATTTAAATTTGGATTTTCCTTTAAAGTCAAAAGTAATTAAGTTTTCTGTGCTTTCATTACCATTCTCTAAGAGCAGTTACTTCCTTAATGTATTCAATGTGGAAAGTACTCTATTAGTTATTGCTGAACCACCCATAGTTCAGTATCAGAGGGGGGATAAAATCCACATGAAGTCATATAGTTTGTCAAATCTAGGAAGCATCCCAAATCAAGGAAGTCCTAACATACCCCAGTGTTGTAATTGTCATTGATATTTAGTGCCATTTCTGTCCAGTTGGTCATTCAACTTGCTGTAAGACAGTAACAAATCAGAAACCTGAAAATAGCAATGACTTTTGTTTTGAAAGTCTTTGCTTCATCATTAGTTGATGTATTATTATACAACATGAAAACCCTGGACTAAATTATCAGTGTGTTGAAGTCTTCTATTGAACACTAAAGGCAGTACTTGCTGATTTTAGGAAAAGTTAAACATACAATTAAAGAAGGCATTTCTCCAGCCCTGGTCTTTTTGTCCCATTTTGACAGATCTACATCTTTCCCACATATATCCCCTCCTCCCTTTACTTTGCTTTATTTTTTTTAAGTTTATTTATTGGGATACCTGGGTGGCCCAGCCAGTTAAGCATGCGACTTTGGCTCAGGTCATGATCTCGCGGTTTGTGGGTTCGAGCCCCCGATTGGGCTCTGTGCTGACAGCTCAGAGCCTGGAGCCTGCTTCAGATTCTCTGTCTCACTGTCTTTTTGTCCCTTCCCTGCTTGCTCTCTCTCTCTCTCTTTTTCAAAAATTAATAAACATTTAAAAATTTAGCTTATTTATTTTGAGAGAGAGAGAGAGAGAGAGAGAGAATGCACGCACATGAGAGAGAGAGAATCCCAAGCAGGTTCCACACTGTCTGCATGGAGTCCAACCGTGGGACTCCAACTCACGAACCATGAAATCTTGACCTGAGCCAAAATCAAGAATTGGAGGCTTAACCGACTGAGCCAGAGGCAGCAGTGTGATGTCCGACTTTGCTTCTGGAGTCACGTCTTTCTTTGACTGTAACTGGGAAAAGTTCCTGCTTTTAAGGGCCCATGTGATTAGACTGGGCAAATTTGGGTAATTCGGGATAGTCTCCCTTTTCAGGGTGCTCAATCTTAATCATATCTGCAAAATCCCTTTTGCCATCTAAGGTAAAATATTGCCAGACTCCGGGAATAGAATGTGGACATCTTCAAGGGTCCGTTTTTCTCCCTACCATAATCCTTCAGGTGTCTGGGCAGCTTTAGAACAGGGGCTGTTTCTTTTTTATCTTTATGTCTGCAGAATTGACTACAGTGTCCTGGCACGCAGTAAATGGATATATTGGATGAATATATGAATTAATGTCATGCCATGAATATTAATGAGCACCTATCCTGTATAGAACTCTGTTTTAAGGAGCACATAATTTAACTTATAAAGTTTCAGGGTACTTGGGTGGCTCAGTCCATTAAGAGTCAGTCTGACTCTCAGTTTCGGCTCGGGTCCTGATCTCACGGTTTCATGAGTTCGAGCCCCGCTTCAGTCAGTGCAGAGTTTGCTTGTGGTTCTTCTCTCTCTCTCTCTCTCTCTCTCTCTCTCTCTCTCTCTGCCCCTTCCCTAGGCATGCTGTCTCTGTCTCTCTCAAAGTAAATAAACTTAAATAAACTTAAATAAACTCAACAACTCTACATACTATGTAATTTTCAAGCCAAGGATATCAAAAAGTAGATTTCGGTTAAGAAAGAGTTTAGGATGATAGAAGATTACATATAAAGATATGCGTTGGGGAGAAAGAGTGGGCAAATGACTATTATTGTTATATTAAAAATATTGAAACAAGTTTGTTATAGTAATTGTTGAGAAGTTTTAATTACGTTGAGTAAATCAATAAAAGCCTAAATGTAGTATTTAGAGTTAATGTGAATATACATTTTATAGCTTTCATAGGCACAGCTTATTTTTATGTAGCTTTTGTAACAAACCACTTAATTGTTATAATTTTGGCATATATATTAGAACTCTGTAATAACAATTTGTTAAGTTTATATACTAAAACTTGGAAAATAGGAGTTAGACATAAAATATGTATCACAATGTAAGATATTTTATCACAATGTAAAAATTCCTTGTTTGTGACCATTTTCCCAAAGTCACTTGAAGATTTTTGTTCTAAGAGTTTGATGGAGGTTTTTAAGCAGATTAATAATTCTGGGTTTTTTTGTTATTGTCTAATAAAAAGATGATGTAAAGAAACACATGTTCGAATACATAAATACATGAAAACTCTGCTAGTAAAAATACGTAGTAATCTTTTAAATATCTGAAAATTCATCACGAGCTTATCAGTTATTGAAACTCAAAATGGAAACAGCACTACCAGAAAGCATATTAAAAACCGTATTCATACCAGCCATGAGTAATAAGACTTCTCATGCTCATGTTTTTGGTATCAGTGGTATATTAGGGAAAGGTCATGGTATCAACATTAAGAATGTTAAAGTACAGTCACATTATTAATAATGTCAGAAACTGTCATGTATTTTTTAATGTAGTCTCTAATGGTTACATGCAAAGAATCTTTTAATTAATTTTGTTAACTTCATTACAGTGTTCTGCATTGTATACTTTAGAATTAATATATAAAGGCCCCAAATCCCCCAGTGTGCATTTCATTTGCCCCTATCCTTCTTAATTTTAAAGACCATCATTGGAGTACTGAGTTCATAATAACATTTCCATCTGCTTAATTGAGTAAATGCTTCTCATGTAGATTAGCAGTAGCTATTTTATGCTGCCTGTTTTTCATGACCTAATTGCTAATCTGCCCTCAAGAAATCTGCTCTACTGCTGAGATTGTGCAGTACCCTCGGAGGGCCAGACCGTAAGGTGTGGTGGTCTCATTAAAACAGTGTGTTAGAACGGGAAATACGGAAAGGACAATTTCTTAAAAATAAATATCATTGTTCTGGGAGTCTATGCAGAAGATGTGATATCTGTTTGGAAAACTAGAGGCCCTTATTTATTTATTTATTTATTTATTTATTTATTTATTACAAGCTTAATCAATTTTTATGTTTTATATTTCAATACGTGGAATATTTATAAATACGACTTTTTCATTGTTAATGATATTTTTATACATTCTCTAATTATATGAGTTTTCTTCTAAGTCAATAGATGCAAATTCTAAGTACTATAATGAAACAGCTCATATCATGAATGGGAAAAATGAGTTATTTTATAAATAAATTGGCTCTAAAGGTGAAAATTTGAATAGACAAAATTGGGGGAGGAAGAATAGAAGTGAAACTTAATATTTCCATTATCTTTTTCTCCGTACCTTATATGATGTCAAACAGAAACAAAATCAAGTAATCAAAGCCTTACCATCAAGTACTTTTTTAGCTGCAGATATGATGGTTCCAGACATTAGTTATATTTTCTCCTAGTTTTGTGGTCCCCATTGCTCACCCCAGTGATGGACCTAAGTACAGCGAGAAGGTGGAGGACTTTTTAGGGGGACAGGATGAGAAAACATTCACCTTCCCTAGGGTAAAGGAAGACTGGCTTTTAGAAAACTCGGGTTCGTGAAGAAATGAGATGCTAGTGCTGACTGAAGGGGTTGGTTGTGAGGAGGACAAAGGAGATAGGGTAGAGGTAACTCCAGTTTAGGTTAGCACATTTACCCTGTGGTAATACAGTGTGCTCGTGGGTGGGAGAACACTGTCGGAGATAACCTAAGAAAAAGCATATTCCAGTCAGTAGCTCCAGTACGTTTGGAAACATGACCAAACGGAAACTCTGTACCTTAGCTTAGGAATTGTGTTATGTCGTAAAACCTAATAGGAGCCCCGGTCCCAAGAGTTTATGTGTAGGCAGAGAATATCTAAAGAACAGTATTATTTCTTAGGTACTTTGCTCAAGGAACAACGGAATGTGGATTTTTTCAGTCATACAGCTCAAATGTAAATTTACAATTCCTTCAATATTTCAAATTCTATGTGGTGTAGGCTTTAGTATAATGCCGTCTTAACACAATCTTAGTTTTCCCACTGAAATGATTTTAAAACCTTTTTATCCAACTGAATATGTAAACATTTATGGCTTTCGATTAGTTACATTTGAACTAAAATTTTAACAGTTAATTTACTTAATTTCGAACTAAAAATATACTTCTTAATATTATGCTTTTTATAAAATAATGTGTCCATGTATAAGCTTCATGCAGGAAGGTATTTTTGTCTGTCTTGTGTACAGCTGTAACCCCAGAGCCTAGAACAATGCCAGATAGATGATAGGTAACTCAGGAAATACTTGTCAAATGGGCTAATGGAATACTTACTGTATTGTTCTTTTCTACTTCACACTTGTTAAAAGAATTTATTAAAACTTTTCAGTAACATTGTTGACAAGAAGATCTTTGTTATCAGTAAAACTGCTTTTTGAGCGATCTACACAGCTTATTTATTAACACAGCTTATTAACAGAGTATATCCTCCTTATTTCCATGTATAATGATATATGGTCCCATGTATGGTGCTGACGCTGGAAATTTTATCCCAAGCCACAAGTACCTAGCCACTTAATATTAGGATTTCTTTTTTCCTTTCTTCATGATTGCTACAATAAAACCACTGTATTGTTTCTTTTTTTCCCCTAGTATTTTTTTATTATGGTAAAACACACCTAACAAAATTTACCATCTTAACCATTTTTAAGTATATAGTTCGGTGGTATTAAGTATGCGCATAATGTTGTGCAGCCATCACCCCATTCATCTCCCATAGCTCTTTTCCTCTTGTAAAAACTGAAAGTCTGTACCCTTTAGACAGTAACTCCCTAGTCTCACCTCCCCACAGCCCCTGACAACCACCATTCCACTTTCCGTCTCTGTGATTTTGACTACTCTAAGTATCTCCTGTAAGGCTGATCACATAGTATTTTCTTTTGTGACTGGCTTATTTCACTTAGCATGAAGTCCTCAAGGTTTTGGCATGTGTCAGAATTTCCTTCCTTTTTAAGGCTGGATAAATAATATACCATTCTATGTGTGTGCCACATTTTGCTTATCCTTTCAAATTTCTGTCAACGGTTACTCGGGTTGATTTCACTTCTTAGCTATTGTGACTAATTCTTCTATGAACGTGGGTATACAAATAACTCTGAGTCCCCGGTTTCAGTTCTTTTGGGGATATACACAGAGGTAGAATTGCTGGATCATACGATAATTCTATTTTTAATTTTTTGAGGAACCAACATACTGTTTTCCATAGCAGCTATACCATTTTCTATTCCCACTGACAGTGCACAGGGGTTCCATTTTTGCCACATCTTTGCCAACACCGATTTTGTTTTGTTTTGTTTTTTTATTGTAGCCATCTTGATGGGTGTTTCTTTAAAGAAATATCTATTCAGTGGGGTGCCTGGGTGGCTCAGTCGGTTGAGCAGCCGACTTTGGCTCAGGTCATGATCTCACAGTTCGTGAGTTCGAGCCCCGCATCGGGCTCTGTGCTGACAGCTCAGAGCCTGGAGCCTGCTTCGGATTCTGTGTCTCCCTCTCTCTCTGCCCCTAACCCACTCACATTCTGTCTCTGTCTCTCTCAAAAATAAAAAAATAAACCATTAAAAAAAAAAAAAGAAATATCTATTCAATACCAAGTTTGAATTGGATTGATTTTGTTAAGTTTTAGGAGTTCTCTATATATTCTGGCTATTATCCCTTATGAGATATATGATTTGTAAATATATTCTCCCATTTTGTGGGTTACCTTTTTACTCAGTTGACATTGTCTTTTGATGCACACAATATTTTCATGAAGTCTAATTTGTCTATTTTTTCTTTTATTGTCTGTGCTTTTGTTGTCATATCAAAGCAATCATTTGCCAAATCCAGTGTCTTAAAGCTTTTGCCCTGTATTTCCTTCAGAGTTTTATAGTTTAAGGTCTTACATTTAGGTCTTTGATCCATTCGGACTTCACTTCATAGTGGGTAAGGGTCCAACTTCATTATTTTGTATGTGGATATCTAGTTTTCGCTTGTCGAATTATTGCTTTTTTATTTAACTTTTTACTTTGAAATCATTATAGATTTATAGGAAGTTGCAAAAGTAGTGTAGAGAAGGTCCCATGTACCCTCCTAAAAACCGGGAACTTGACCTTGATATGAAGTGTGTGTGTAGTTCTCTATCATTTTATCACATACGTGTATTTATGTAACCACCATCCCAATCAGCCACTACCCCTTTATGATCACACCCGTCTCCTCCGGTTCCCCCATTATCCCTAATATCTGGCAACTACTAATCTATTTTTTATCTCTGTTTGTCATTTTGACTATATGATTTAGAGAATGTGATTTGGAGAATCATACAATATTTGACTTTTTGAGATTGGCTTTTTCACTCAGCATAATACTCTTGAGATCCATTGAAGTTGTTCCATGTATCAGTAGTTCGTCCCTGTTTATTCGGGGTATGGCTGTACCACAATTTGTTGAACTTTTCACCAGTATAGGACATTTTGGTTGTTTATGGTTTTTGACTGTTACAAATAAGGCTACTGTGAATAGTCAGGTGTACATTTTTGGGTGAACCTAGTTTTTATCCGGGATAAATGACCAGAAGTGCGATTGCTGGGGGTGATAGGTTTATGTTTAGAGTTCAAAGAAACTGCCAAATTATTTTCCAGAGTGCTTGTGTACCTTTTTACATTCCTACCAGTAATATATGAGAGATCTAATATCTCTGTACTTTTACCAGCATTTGGTATTCTCACTTTTTAAAATTTTAGCTATTCTAGTAAGTTTGTAGAGATATCTCATCATGGTCTTATATATATATATATATATATATATATATATATATATATATATATATATATAAATAATATTTTTATTATATAATAAATATATAAATATATAATATAAATCTATAATAAATATATAATAATAAATTATTATATAATAATAAATATATAATATATAATATTAATATATTAATATATAATAAATATATATATCACCGAGCCCTATTATAAAAATTTTATCCCATGTTTTCTTCTAAAATTATTTTAATTTTGTGTTTTACATTTAAATCTATGATCCATTTTGAGTTAATGTTTTGTAAGGTGTGAGGTTTAGGTTAAAGTTTTATTTTTTATTTTTTGCCTATGGATAGCCAGTTTTTCTAGCACTATTTTTAAATTTAAATTAAATTAAATTTTTTTGGAGAGAGAGAGTGCGTCCATGCAAATGTGCAAGTGGGAGAGGGGCAGAGGGAGAGAGGGAGAGAGGGAGAGAGTCTTAAGCAGTCTCCATGCTCAGCTCAGAGCTTGATGTGGATTTGATCCCATGACCCTGTGATCAGGACCTGAGCCAAAATCGAAAGTCAGACGCTCATCCAACTGAGCCACCCAGGCGCCCCTCTTTTTTTTTTTTAGGTCAACTAGGGTGATTCTTCCCACTTTCCTATCCTTTTTCAAAATGTTTTAGCCAATCTAGTTCCTTTGCCTTTATATATAAATTTTAGAATAATCACCTGTGTATCCGCAAAAAATCTTGCTGAAACTTTAGGGATTATGTTAAACTTGTATATCAATTTGGAGAGAAGTGGATATTAACTATCTGGAGCCCTTTAATCTCTGGCTACTTATATCTTCTTTGATTTCTTAAGTGTTTTGTAGATTTTAGTATACAAATCTTTGTTAGATTTATATCTAAATGTTTTTCTTTTTGAGTGATTATACATGGTATTGGGTTTTTAATTTCACTTTCCATGTGTTCACTGCAGGTAAAGAAATGCAGTTGACTTTTTCTTTAATTTTTTCTAAGGTTATTTATTTTTGAGAGAGAGAGAGTGAGAGAGAGAACACACACATGGGAGGGGAGAGAGAGAATCCCAAGCAGGCTCTATGCTGTCAGCACAGAGCCTGAAATGGGGCTTGATCTCATACATGTGAGATCATGACCTGAGCTAAAACCAAGAGTCGGAGTCTCAACACTGAGCCACCCAGATGCCCAAAATGCAGTTAATTTTTATATTTAATTATGTATCTTGCAACCTTGCTAGATTTACTTAATTATAGAAGTTTTTATATAGGTTCCTTGAATTTTCGGTATGGACAATCATGTCATATGACAATAGGGATAGTTTCATTTCTTCCTTTTCAATCTATATGCATTTTATTATCTTTTCATTTCTTATTTTGCTAGCTAGAACTTTCAAAACTATGTTGAACAAGAGTGGTGTGAGAGGACATCCTTCCTTTATTTCCAAACTTGGGTGGAAAGCATTTAGTGTTTTACCATTAATTATGTAAACTGTAGGGGTTTTTTGTTAGATACTTTATGTGAAGTTGAGGAAGTCTCCCTCTATTCCAAATTTTCAGAGTTTTTTTTTATCATGACCAGAGGTTGACTTTTGTTAATTTTTTGTATCACTTAAGATGATTTTGTGATATTTCTTTACTTGTTAATTTGGTGTATTATAGTGATTGAGTTTTGAATATTGAGCTAGACTTGCATCCCTGCAGTAAATATCATATAATCTTGGTATATAATTCTTTTCATATATTGCCAAATTCTATTTGCTAATATTTTGCTAAAGATTTTTGCATCCATATGAGAGATTTTGGTCTATAGTTTTCTTTTTGTACTGTCTTTGTATGTTTTGGTATCAGAGTAGTACTAACATCTAAGGAATTGGAAGCTTTCTCCTATTTTCAGAAAGAGACTGTATTTAATTGGTGTTAATACTGTAAACATTTGGTAGAATTTCCT
Organism: Panthera leo; assembly: GCF_018350215.1. Classification (NCBI taxonomy): domain Eukaryota; kingdom Metazoa; phylum Chordata; class Mammalia; order Carnivora; family Felidae; genus Panthera; species Panthera leo. Next base: position 20,074,276 of record NC_056685.1, on the reverse strand, counting down.
GGTGAGACCATTTAATATTGACCTATTTGGGGAGTTTTTAAATTACAAGTTAAATTTATTTTGTAATTACAAGGCTATTCAAATATCTGTTTTATATATCTATTTTATGGGGAGTTGTAGTGGTTTGTATTTTTCAAGCAATTGGTCAGTTCCACCTAAATTGTCAAATTTATGTGTGCACTGTTGTTTTTAAAACTAATTTACTATCCTTTTGATGTCTGCATGTCCTGTAGTGATTTCTCCTGCTTCAGTGTTAATATTGGTAACTTTTTCTCTTCGTCAGTTTTGCCAGATGTTTATCAATTTTATTGATCTTTTCAAAGAACTAGTTCTTTGTTTCATTGATTTTTATCTATTGCTTTTGTTTTCTATTTCATTTATTTCTGTTCTTAATTTTATTATTTTCTTCCGTCTGCTTGATCTTGTTTTGGTTTTGTTTGCTTTTGATATGGAAGCTTAGATTATGGTCTTGAGGCTTTTCATCTTATCTAATGTAAACTTTTAGTGCTTAAAATTCCACTCTCAGCACTGTTTTGTCTGTGTCCCACCTATTTTGATACGTTATATTTTCATTTGATTCAGTTCAGTATTTTTTTTTTCCTTGAGACTTCTTCTTTGATACCTGGATTGTTTTAGGGATGTTATTTAGTTTCCAAGTGTTTGGGAATTTTCCTGTTATTTTTCTGTTTTTAGTTTTTTCTGATTTTTAGTTTGGTTACATTGTTGTCAGAAAACCCATTCTGGGGGCGCCTGGGTGGCTCAGTCGGTTGAGTGGCCGACTTCAGCTCAGGTCATAATTTCGCGGTCCGTGAGTTCGAGCCCCGTGTCGGGCTCTGTGCTGACAGCTCAGAGCCTGGAGCCTGTTTCAGATTCTGTGTCTCCCTCTCTCTGACCCTCCCCTGTTCATGCTCTGTCTTTCCCTGTCTCAAAAAAAACGTTAAATTGTTAGAAAAAAAAAAAAAAAGAAAACCCATTCTGTATGATCTCAATTCATTTAAATTTGTTGAGATGTGTTTTATGGCCCAAGATACGGTCTAGCTACATATATATCCCATGGGCATTTGAAAAGAACATATATTCTGCTGTTGTTTAATGGAGTGTTGTTATGCTCCCAAAAGTCCCCAAGGCTCTGCTCTTTTTATTTATTTTTTTGTTTATTTTCTCTGTTTTTCAGATTAGGCAATTTCTATTATTCCGTCTTCAATTTAACTGATTACTTTCTCTGTTCCATTTTTCTGTTGAGTTCTCAATCATTACATTTTTTTATTTTAGTTAGCATATTTTCAGTTATGATATTTCCACTTGGTTGTTCTGTATGTCTTCTGGGTCTTTGTGGTTGACTTTTTATTTCATTTGTTTTGAGGATGTTCATTATTACATGTCAAACCATTTTTATATGCCTTCTCTAAAATCCCAGTCAGATCCTTTGGATGTCTTTTTCATCTTGTTGATTATATTTTTCATTCAAGTTGAGATATTCTTGGTTCTTGGTTTGATGAGGGATTTTTTTTTTTTAATTAAAACTTGGACATTTTGGCTATTATGTTATAGTTCTCAGAATCTTGTTTAAGTATACTACCTTACCTGATGTTCTATGGCAATGCTGTAGCTGAGGTGAGGAAGGGGAGAGTTGCTGCCCTGTTACACTCAGGTAGGGGTGGAAGTCCATGGCCTGCTTTATAGCTGCAGGAGAGGGTGGTTGTGGATCTTCCTAGGGTTGGGCAGGTGTGGGTGTCCTCACTTACCAGTAGGCTGCCTCTAAGAACACTCCACTAATATCCCCTTGCTGGCATAGGTAAGCAGGCCTACTTACAGCTCCCCACCTGGCCTTTGCTGACATTGTGGAGTGTTGGTCTCTTTACTGCTGGGCAGTTGTGAAAGCCCTAACTCTCCTCTAGGCTTTCTCTGAAGCCACCCTGAAAGCAATGGGGAGGGATGCCTCATTACCCCTGGGTAGCTATGGAAGCCCAGGCTACCCCTACCCCTGCCATTGACTTTACAGGAGGAAGGGGTAGGAAAGAAAGTCTGGCTTCCTACACAATCTTCTCCCACATCACCCTGGTAGGGAGATTGGGGTGCCTTATTATAGCCTCACAGTGACAGAAGTCTAGGCTTCCCATTAGCCTTTGCTGGCAAGGAGAAGAGGTTGGCCACAATTTTGTCTTTTGTTTGCTTGAAGTAAATCAGTTATTATCTAAACTTGTCTTGCTATGCAAGGAAACCCAGGGTACTCACCACCTTGGTGTTCATCATGTCCTGCCATACCTAGCTGGCCTGTCTTCTCTTCAAAAATCAGTCTTCCTGTATTTGTTTTATATGTAACATTTAGGGTTTTTTAATTTTCTTAGGGGGAGGAGTATGGAAAAGTACTTTGCCTCCATTTTTTTAGAAGCGGAAGTTTTGAATTACTTTTTTTAAGCGATTTAAAAAAAAAAGTTTATTTTAAGAGAGAGAGAGTGAGAGGGGGAGGGGCAGAGAGAGAGAGAGAGAGTGGGAGAGAGAATGCCAAGCAGACTCCATGCTGATAGCACAGAGCCTGACGCAGGGCTCGATCTAACTGTGAGATCATGACCTGAACCAAAATCAAGGTTTGGATGCTTAACTGACTGAGCCACCCAGGTGTCCCTTTAAGTGATTTTTTTTAAATGCTTCTTTACAAAAACATCAAACACTTGAAAGTGTGATACAACACCCTAGACATAATAACTACATTTATTTGTTTATAACTGATTCTCTTCAAGAAGGCAAAACTAGTACTGATGAGGTGGATTCTAGCTTATATGTGTTTTCTTCAAGCAGTACTTTGTTCAAAATAAAGGAATTGAGAGAAACTGAGTAATGTGACGTACTTCATGAGGAATCAGTTCTATGACTTCTTCCCCTCTTATGAAAAATATTTTGAAAAACAAAACCTGGTTTCCTGATTTGGGCTCATATGGTACTCTGGTAATGCTGTCTTTTTAGTTTTTTGATACTTTTATTAGACTCACCTGTCATTTAAATTGCTAATTTTCTATTACAGTATCAGGAACTTTTTTTTAAAAAGTCACCATCTCAAAAGCCTGAAAATATAAAGGTGTTTAAGCAATATAAGGTAAAATATAGTGGTTAGATACCACATAATTTCTAGTTAAAATAACCCTTTCTAACTGGAACTGTTCCCACAGTACCATGTTCTTAATGTACATTATTCTTGGCATAAGCTAACTTTACAGACTTGAATGAAATGTGAGTGAATGAATGAATGATACTACTCCTCCCTTCAAAGTTTCCTGTTCACCCGGCAATTTTTTATTTGAAGGTGAAATAAAATTCATAGAAAATTATGTATTAATTTGTGGCTTCTTTTGATCTTTTCCTTTTGTTGTTTCTCCTGGCCCACATATGTGTTTTAGGAATTCTTTCTTTTTCCAGAACAGCCCCTCTTTGTATATTAGGATAGTAATTTTTTTTTTAAGTTTAGTTTTATTTTCTTTGAGAGAGAGCTAGAGAGCAAGTGGGGGAGGGACAGAGAACCCCAAGCAGGCTCCATGCTGTCAGCACAGAGCCCAACGCAGGGCTTGAACTCACCATCCGCGAGATCATGACCTGAGCTGAAATCAAGAGTCGGACACTTAACTGAATGAACCATGCAGGCACCCCTAGGATAGTAATTTGTAAATCATGATAATACTATCTTTTTGCATAGTTCTTTATAAGTTCTTTATTTTCCACGTTCATTCTAATCATTTTATATGTGTTAATCTCATTTATTTCCCATTAACAATTCATCAGATTCAGTATTACCATTATTCGCATTTTACAAAACAGTAAAGGACCATAAGAAAAAGCTAGTAAATTGCAGAGGCTGAGTTTTAATCCCAGATCCGTCCACAGTGAGAGCTTTTTCATTCATTCATTCATTCATTCATTCTCTATTTAGCACCAGACATTGTCCCAGACACTGGGAATTCAGTAGTGAACAAAATAAGAATTTTTGCCCATGTAGAAAGCATCAGTAAGATGAGTAGTGATAGATGCTGAGGCAAAATATAACAAGGAAGAGGGATAGGGAGCGTGTGTGTGTGTACACATGGATGTGGGAGGCCTGCTGCGATTTAAATAAGGTGGACAAGGAAGGCCTCAGTAATAAAGAGACATGTGAGCAAAGACCTGCAAGGGGTTAGGGAGTAAGCAAGGCAGACAAGGGAGTGGGTTTCAAGTAGAGGAAACAGTTGAAAGGAGGCATAAATCACTTGGAGCCTTATATTCTAAGAACCTGGCTTTTACTCTTAGTGAAATGGGAGGTCCCAGGAAGGTTGTGCAGAGGAGTGACATGATTTGATACGTGTTCTCAGAAGAGTGACTGTGAGGTGAAGAACAGACTGAAACAAGGACTTGAAACAAAGAGACCACTTGGGAGCTCTTTTAATAATCCAGACAAGAAATGGTGATGGCTTGGATCAGGGTGATAAAAGTGAAGAAATGGAACTCTTTATGTATTTTAAGTTCGAGACAAGATTTCCTACCAGATTTCATACAGGATATAAGAGAGAAGGGGGGATTGAGGACTCCCAAGGTTTTGGACCTCCGTAGGTCGAAGAAATGGGAACTTCACTGGAAAAAGCAGACAGAAGGGAAGGCATTTTATCAAGAGCTTAATTTAGAAGACGGTTCTATCCCTCCTTAATATTTAGAGCACATTCCTATACAAGCCAGGATTTAACTTCTGCACCTGTGCTGTGAGATAGGTAGAGCAGATATTTCATTTTATAGGTGGAGACTTAGAGATAAGTAATGTAAAGGAGGTACTAATGTATTGGTGAAGGACTAATGACATAGAAACTAGTTTTTCTGACTACTTGTTTCCTCTTTTTTCTACCACTTTTCATATTAATGATGTGATTCCAAATCTTTCCTATTCTGATAACTTTTCTGACATAATCTAGTTTTTCAGTTCTGCGTTATAGTATAGTGCTTAAAACTAAAACTTCCTTCCTGGGGCACCTGGTGGCTCAGTTGGTTGAACATCTGATTCTTGATTTCAGGTCATGTCATGATCCCAGGGTCATGGGATTGAGCCTTGCGTCGGGCTCCACACCAGAGTGTAGAGCCTGCTTCAGATTCTCTCTCTCTTCTTCTGCCCCTCTCCCCCACGCTTGCACTCTCTCTATACAATAAAAATTAAAATTAAATAAATAAAACGTATTTCCTTTTCCTTTTCCAAGTTATGTTTCATTAATAACTGCTGCACTATTGTCTGAGCATTTCCAAAGAGAAATTCTCTGTGCCTGCTAGAAAAAGAAGATAACAAGTTAAGATGTTATGACTTTGCTCAATTTAAACTCTGTTCTACTGTTTTCAACACCATAGAGGTACAAGTGTTAATCAAGACCTAAAGAATATCCTCAGGTTAATGGTCAAGGACCCCAAATTACTATTCAGCAAATGTGTCTTAGCATAATAAACACTTTTGCAACGTGTGACAGGAAGTATTTGGTCTAAGTAGCTGGCCCACTAGTTGAATTGTTTAGTGTAAGTTTCCAGATATATGAGAAGATAGGCTACTTATGCCAGAATATTTTGTTTTTTGTTCCAATGAAGACCCCAACTCTTCATTGTTTTGTTGAATAGGAGCATTAAACAGAAGGACTCCTTTAAGATGGTGTTTGGCTCATTTCTTCTTCCTTTTAAAAATCATACTGTGTAAAATTTTTCTTTTGAGAGGAAACCATTTCGCTTCATTCACTAGATAGAGTACCATGGAAATTATTTATCTTTTCTTTTTTCTTCCAAGATTTTATTCACATTTAAGTTAGGTAACATATAGTGTACTATCGGTTTCAGGAGTAGAACTTAGTAATTCATCCCTTACACATAACAGCAAGTGCTCATCCCAACAAGTGCCCTCCTTCATGCCCACCATGCAAGTAGCCCATCCCCCCACCCACCTCCTCTCCAACAACCCTTAGTTTGTTCTCTATTGTTACGAGTCTCTTATGGTTTGCCTCCCTCTCTCTTTTTATCTTATTTTATTTTTCCTTCCCTTCCCCCATGTTCCTCTGTTTTGTTTCTTAAATTCCACATATGAGTGAAATCATGTGGTATTTGTCTTTCTCTGACTTATTTTGCTTACCATAACACACTCTGGTTCCATCCATGTTGTTGCAAATGGCAAGATTTCATTCTTTTTAATCTGAGTAATATTCCATCATATAAGTATACTACATCTTCTTCATCCACTCATCAGCCAATGGACGCTTGGACTCTTTCCATAATTTGGCTGTTGTTGATAATGCTACTATAAACATCGGGGTGCATGTATCACTTCAAATCAGTATTTTTTTTTTTGTCCTTTGAGTAAATACCTAGCAGTGCAATTGCTGTGTTGTAGGGTAGTTCTATCTTTAACTTTCTGAAGAACCTCCACAGTTTTCCAGCGTGGCTGTACGAGTTTGCATTCCCCCCAACAGTGTAAGAGGATTCTCCTTTTTCTGCAGAAAACATCTTTTTCTGTAGAAAATAACCTTGCCAACATCTGTTGTTTCGTGAGGTGGTATTTCATTGTGGTTTTAATTTGTATTTCCCTGATGATGAGTGATGTTGAGCATTTTTTCACGTGTCTCTTAGCCATTTGTATGTCTTTTTTTGAAAAATGTCCATTTGTGTCTTCTGCCCATTTTTAACTGGATTCTTTATTTTTTGGGTGTTGAGTTTGAGAAGTTCTTTATAGATTTTGGCTACTAGCCTTTTATCCGATATGTCATTTGCAAATATCTTCTCCCATTCTATAGGTTGCCTTTTAGTTTTGCTGATTGTTTCTTTCACTGTGCAGAAGCTTTTTTTTTTTAATGTTTATTTTTTTTGAGAGAGAGAAGGAGTGAGAGAGCACACAAGTGGGGAAGGACAGAGAGAGAAGGAGACACAGAATCCAAAGCAGGTTTCAGGCTCTGAGCTGTCAGCACAGAGCCCAATGTGGGGCTTGAACTCATGAACCATGAGATCATGACCTAACCCAAAGTCAGATGCTTAACCGACTAAGCCACCCAAGCGCCCCTCTGCAGAAGCTTTTTATCTTGATGAAGTCCTAACAGTTCAATTTTGCTTTTGTTTCCTTTACCTCCAGAGATATGTCTAGTAAGAAGTTGCCACAGCCAAGGTCAAAGAGATTGCTTCCTGTGTTCTGTAGGATTTGATGGTTTTCTGTCTTACATTTAGACATTTAATCCATTTTGAATTTATTTTTGTGTATGGCATAAGAAGTTTCATTCTTCTGCATGTTGCTGTCCAGTTTGCCCAACACCATTTGTTGAAGAGACTTTTTCCCATTGGATATTCTTCCCTGCTTTATCGAAGATAAGTTGACCATACAGTTGTGGGTCCATTTCTGGGTTCTCTGTTCTGTTCATTGATCTGCGTGTCTCTTTTTGTGCCAGTACCATACTGTCTTGATGGTTATAGCTTTGTAATGTAGCTTGAAGTCCGGAATTATGAGGCCTCCCGCTTTGCTTTGCTTTTTCGACATTACTTCGGCTATTTGGCATCTTTCTGGTTCTATACAAATTTTAGGATTGTTTGTTCTAGCTCTGTGAAGAATGCTGGTGTTTTTTTGATGGGGATTACATTGAATGTGTAGATTGCTTTGGGTGGTATAGACATTTTAACAATACTTGTTCTGTTCTTGGTTAGCTAGTTTTTGTTTCTTGCCTTTGTCAGTCTTGCCATTAAGAATCAATCTATCTTAACTTGAAGCCCATAACTTACAAAATTTTAATAGGACTTACAATTCCAGCAAAAATACTCTATATTTTCTATTTAACTACTTCCCCATGAAATTCATTGTGCTGCTTAAAGATCTTAGATTTTTTTTTTCTTGGATGAACTATAAACACGGATGTGTTCACAACCCCAAAATTCATGATAGCTGGGCCCACACTAATTATATAGAGTTTATTGAAATTTGGAGGAAAGATGAGGGTAGTTAGCAGATAGGACGTTTTTTCCTTTAGGCATGTTTTGAAAACACCTGTTTTTGTTTTTGTTTTAATATATGAGAGGTTTTGCCAAGTGTAAAATGTTAGTTGCTATAGTCTTAGCCCTGTATTATTAAGGCAGCAAGAATTTAGTAAATATTTATAAGCTGTAGGTTTGTTGGTTTTAGAAATTGTATTTTCAGAAAGACTTATGTTGTATAATCTTTAAATTTTGTTTTTTATTGATATCTACAACTTGGTAGAAATATATAAATATACATTCACATATATTATTTATTTTACTGGTATGTTTCTTTCTTTCCCTTTATTGTCTCTTCCCTTCCTCTTTATCTGTACCCCCTACATACCTTGTAGGCATTCATCCATATTTCCCCCCATACTCTTATAATAATATTCAAATGTATTTAGATGAAAATATATATGCAAGCATATATAGGGATTTGAAGAGGCATTATTTTGCTTTGCAAATAGAGAATCTTATATGCTTTTCTGTATCTTGCTTTATTACTCAATGAAAATCCCTGTAAGTCAACTGGTATAGCTGTACTTTAGTATCTTTTTATGGTAATTTAATATTCCTTAGTATAGATACATCACCAACAATTATTCAGTCATTTCTTCTATTAATATGCACGTACTATATTAACAGTTTTGTATCTCCATGCTAACAGACACATATACATATATACCACATACTTACATACAATTACATTTTAATGCTTTTGTTTCTGAGGGGATTGCTGGAGAAAAGATTATTTTTTTTATTTTAATCGATTCTCTTAGATCACTTTCCAAAAAGGCTGTAATATAATAATTCAAATTTCTACCACCAGTGTAGAGAAGGCCCTTTCCCTGCCAGCAGTATCTTTTGTTAGATTTTTACATTTGTCTATACGATAGGTATAAAATCATATTTTGTTATTACTTCAATCTGCATTTCTTTAACCTTTTAAAGGTTGTGAGTATTTTTTCTTGTTTCTTGGCCATTTGGATTTGTTCTTCTGTAAACGTTGCCCATTTTTTTCTGTTGGGTGCTTACCCTCTTGTCAATATATACTATCTCTATATATTCTATAGATCAATCTTCTATTTGTACTCTAAATTGTAGATATTCTTTCCAAATATATTATCTCTCTCTCTTGATTCATTCTTTTTTTAAAAAATTTTTTTTAATGTTTTTATTTATTTTTGAGACAGAGAGAGACAGAGCATGAACGGGGGAGGGGCAGAGAGAGAGGGAGACACAGAATCAGAAGCAGGCTCCAGGCTCTGAGCCATCAGCCCAGAGCCCGATGCGGGGCTTGAACTCACGGACCATGAGATCGTGACCTGAGCTGAAGTTGGACACTTAACCGACTGAGCCACTCAGGCGCCCATTTATTTGTTTATTCTTTATCTTTTTGTAGCATCTAGGTTTTCAGTCTTAGTTAAAATTTCCTCATCTTTAAATATTGCCCGTAATTTTTTAGATTTCTTTTTGCAAGATGTTTATTGTTTGGACTTTTAAAGTCAAGTCTCTTATCTAACTGGAAGTTACTTTTATGTATTGGATAAAATTATGTCTACTTTCCTTTCCAATGGATATTAAGTTGCACCTGCATCATTTATTAAATCATTTTCCCACTGAATTGAAATGTTTAGGGATTCTCGGTTCTCTTCTAAGAATTTATCTATTTCTATGCCAATATCATGAATTTTACCATCAGCATTATAGAATCTGCAAACACACATGCACACACAGTAGTGAAGATATGGTTATAAGGCATTCGACTGTAGCAATTAAGAATGGAGTTTCTTCTCAGTATTGACTCTAATCAAAATGGGATTTGGGGTGACTGGGTGGCTCAGTTGGTCAAGCGTCCGACTTTGGCTCAGGTCATGATCTCACAGTTAGTGAGTTCCAGCCCCATGTCAGGCTCTGTACTGACAGCTCAGAGCCTAGAGACTGCTTCGGATTCTGTGTCTCCCTCTGCCTCTGTCCCTCCCTTGCTCTCACTCTCTCTCTCTCTCTCTCTCTCTCTGTCTCAAAAATAAACGTTTTTTTAAAAAATGGGATTTGAAGAGGCCAGTTGATATTGATAACTATCCCTGCTGCCACCAGATTAGATTTTGCCTTTGTTAAAACATTGAAAAGATGAATATATATGCTATTCATTAAAGAGCCACTGTTATACCACGTAGTATGTTAGAATTATATAATTTTCTGCATATCAACTTAAAAGATTAGATTTAGCTCTCTTTTACAAATGAGAAAATGGACACTTGTTCTAACAGGGTTAATTTACTTGCCCAATATTATATCACTATTAGGTAGTAAAGATAGAATTAAAACACTAATGACCAGGCTCTTTTCATTATGTCAGTATGAAATGTTTCATGAAAAGTATTTTGAAAACTAAAGATCTATACAAATTGATATAGTGGTTATATCATGATCATCATCTCATCATTAGCATCTCTGAATTTTATTTAAAAACAATGCAGTAGCTAATGCACAATAAAACAGCTAGCTATTTACAGCAAAGCAGTTGTAATCTTTTTTAACCCCCTTCACCCATTTCTCCACTCCCCATACCCACCTCTGGCAACCACTGATCTCTGTATTTGTGAGTGGGTTTATTGAGGGTTTGGGTTTTGTTTTGTTAAGCTTCCCCATGTAAGAGAGATCACAGGTATCTGTCTTTCTCTCTCTGATTTATTTCACATAGCATAATGCCCTTGAGGTTCATCTATATTGTTGCGAATGGCAAGATTACATTCCTTTTTATGGCTAAATTATATTCCATTGTATAGAGTTCTATTTCGATGAAAGAACATTTTTTCAAGATACAGTATGAATAAAATGTTTAAAATTCTTTTTTGTTCTTAACAAATATCAATAATTGATTCTCTTAAACGTTTTTAGAACAGAAGAAAGTTAAAGTAAAAAAACCAAAACCTGAATTTCCTGTATATACGCCTTTAGAAAGTGCATATATTCAATCTTATGATCATGGAACTTCTATAGAAGAAATTGAGGAACAAATGGACGATTGGCTGGAAAACAGAAACAAAACACAGAAAAAACAGGTAAATAAACTTTAAAACATTTCTTTTAATTGAGTAAAATACAGAAAAGCACATAAAATATAGATACACAACTCAGTGAACTATCACGATTTGAACCAAGTTAACTGTTGCCAAGATCAGGATGTAGAACATTGCCATTGTCCAGAAGCCTCCCTCATTCTTCCTCCTGGTCTCTACCTTCCTTTTCTTCCACAAAGATAAAACTACCCTGACTTCTAACATCATAGATTAGTTTAACCTGTTGTTTGAAGTTTCTAAATGGAATCATCCTGTTTTAGTCCATTCAGGCTGCTATAACAAAAGTGTGATCGACTGGGTGGCTTAAACAACAAACATTTATTTCTCACAGTTCTGAAGACTGGGAAGTCCAAGATCAAGACGCCGGCAGATTCGGTGTCTGGTGAGGGCCCTCTTCCTAATTCATAGACAGCAGTCTTCTCGCTGTGTCCTCACATGGCAGAAGAGGTGAGAGAGCTCTCTGGGGTCTCTTGTATAAGGGCACTAATCCCATTCATGAGGGCTCCACCCTCATGACCCAATCATCTCCCAAAGGCCCTACGTCCTAATATCATCACATTGGGGATTAGGATTTCAACACATGATTTGGGGGGAACACAGAATTCAGTCCATAACACATTCCATGTGTACTCTTTTGCATCTGCTTTCCTCATTTAGTGTGATATTTGTAAGATGTGTCCATTATTGTGTGTAGAAGTAGGTTGTTCATTTCATTACCGTATAGTAGTCCATTTAGAAATGTAGCAGAATTTATTCTGTTGAAAATTTGTATTTTTTCCAGCTTAGGCTACAGTAAATAATTTTCCTGTGAACTTTGTTGTACTTTTAGTATGCATATGTGTAAATTTCTATTTTTGTAGTTAAGTTGCAGGGTCGTAGCTCAACTTTACTTCTAAACTATTTTTTTAAATATTTTTATCAATTTATACTTCAGCAACAGGATATAAACATTCCAGTTACTCTACATTCTTGCAACATTTCGTCAAGTCTTTTATATTTTAACCATTCTGGTAGGTATATAGTGGTATCTAATATATAGTTTAATTTGCGTATTCTTTGATCAATAAGATTGAATGAATACCTTTTCTTATGTTTTTGGACACTAATATTCTCCTATGTGAAGTATCTCTTCAAGTCATTTTTTTATTGGGTTGCCTATGCGTTCTCATACTGATTTGTAAAGAGTTCTTTATATAATTCGTAAACAAGTCTTTTACATATATTTTATTCCACTCTGGCTTGCCCTTTTACTCTCTTAATAGTTTCTTTTGATGACAAGAGTCACTAATTTTAATTACCATGCTTTTCCTTTACTTTGGTGTTTTTCATGTTGTGTTTAAGAAATCTTTTCCTACCTTGAATTCATAAAGATTAATTGCTAAATTCTTCTACAGACTTTAATGTTTTGTTTTTCACATTTAGATCAATAATCTCCTGGAATTTATTTTTGTGTTTTGGGGTGAAGTAATGTTTAAGTGTAATTTTTTTTCAAAAGTTTTCAAACAAGTTGACTCAATTAATGAAAATACTGCTTCCTACAACTCTACAAATAACCATCTTTATCATAAAACAAGTGTTTATAACTGTGTGGGTCTGTTCAGGCTTTCTACTTTGTTCCATGAATCTACTTGTCCATCCTATGCCAATACCATACGGCATTTATTACTGTAGCTTTGTAATAGGTACCTGGTACAATAATTTTCCAGCTCTGTTTTCCTTCTACAAGATTTCCACTTTATATTTTCATACACATTTTTGAAGTACTTGTCATTTCCACAAATTATTCAGCTGAAATACTCAATTGGGATTATATTGAACATATAGAGATCAATTTTGGAAGAATTCACATCCAGACAGCATTGAGTCTACAAACCATGAATAAACCCATTCATTTATGTCTTTAAAACACTTTAGTAATGTATTGCAGTTTCTTGTGTGTACATGTTGCACATTGTCTTCTTGGATTTATTCCCTGGGTGTTTAGTGTTTTTAGAGGACATTGTAAATGATATTGTTTCTTTAATTTCGCTTTCTAATTACGTTTGATATATAGAAATATATTGGATTTTTTTAATAACCATTTATCCAGCAACCTTGCTAAATTTATTTTTAAATTCTATTTATTTGTATGTTATGCATTTTTTTCTTTTGTGCTATTTAGGATCTCCAGTACATGTAGAATAGAAGTCATGACAAGTATCCTTGTGTTGTTACCAATCTCAAAAACTTCCATCGTTGAAACTTTTTATTTCAGCTTTGAAATTATGTTTAAAATTTTATCATTTCATTATTAAATATGATCTATGTTGCCAGCTTTTTATAGAATTTTTATTGAGATATATTTCACATAACTTGAAATTCACCGTTTAAAAGTGCATACACTTTGGGGTGCCTGAGTGGGTCAGTTGGTTAAAGATCTGACTCTTGGTTTTAGCTCAGGTCATGATCTCATGGTTTGTGAGTTGGGCTTTGTGATGACAGTGCAGAGCCTGCTTAGGATTCTCTCTCCCTCTCTGCCCCTCCCCTACTCACACTTTCTCTCTCTCCCTCTCTCTCTGTCTCTCAAAATGAACAAAGATTTTTTTTAATGCATACTCATTAGTGATTTTTAGTCTGTTCACTGTGTTGTGCAACCATTACCAGTATCTAATTTGAGAAATTTTTCATCATACCAAAAAAATAAAATAAAATAACCCTCTACCTGTTAGCAGTTATTTCCAATTCTCAGCCTTTCTATTCCATGACAACCACGAATCTACTTTCTGCCCCTATGGATTTGTCTATTGTAGACATTCCATTTAATTAGAATCATGTAATATGTGCTCTTTTGTGTTTGGCTTTGCATAATGTTTTCAAGGTTCATCCATGTTGTAGCATTTAATGGTACTTCATTTCTTCTTATGGCTGAATAATATTCCATCGTATGGATCCGTCACATACTATTTATTCATTCATCAGCTAATAGACACTTGATTGATTCTCCTCTTTAGCTGTGATAAACAAAGCTACTCTGGACACCCACATACAGGTCTTTGTGTAAATGTTGCCTTTAGTTATTTGGTTTCCCTTAGTTCATTGAACATATTTAAAATAGCAGATTTAAAGCTTTCATCTAGAAAGTACATTGATCTTCCTCAGGCACAGTTTCTGTTTCTTTATTCCTTTGTATGGGACATACTATCTTTTTTCTTTGCAGGGCTTGTAATTTTTGTTATTGTTATTGAAGACCAGATATTATCAATATTATAACTTGGCAACTCTGGAAACCAGATTCTCTCTTCTTTCTAGGACTTGTTGTTATTTGGGCTAATTGTAGTTGTCTGTTTAGTGCTTTTTTTTTTTAACTAATTTTCTAAAGTCTGTATTTTTTGTCATGTGTGAGCACTGAACTCTGTTTCCTTAGCTTAGTAATCAGCTAGTAATTGGACAGAGATTTCCTTAAATACCTGGAGCCCAAAATTCTTCCAGTCTTTGCCATGGCCTCTGCGTATGTGTTGGAGATTGCCTGGTGGTTTATAACTCTGCCCTATTCTTTTCTGTTTCCAAAGAAACAGCAGCCATCAGCAGCCAGTGAGAACTTAGATTATTTTCAGGTCTTTTCTGAGCATGCTCATAGCCTTGAGCATGCACATGGACTTCAAGATTCCCGGCAATGTCAGAGGATCTCATTCCTCAGCCTTTCCCCCCATGCGTTTTGGTTAATCTGTTGCTTTCCCAACTGTTTTCTGTCACCTCCGTCAGCAGCGGCTAAGATATCAGCCTGTAAAGGTTTTCAACCAATGCCTCCAGGGTAGCAGCTTTAGAATTAGGCCAATTTTGACTTAGGCAAAATAAAGACAAGCTTTTTGAACCAGTATTCCAGGCATCCAGCAGACAGGTTAGAACAAATAATTGTTTTTCCTTCTTTGCAAATTAGCTCATTCTGCTCCTGCCATAATTAGGAATCAGTTATTATTTGCACAGGCTGTGATGAGCTGTGGAAAAGGGTATATGACTGGGGTCAAAGTGCCACAGAGTTTACTGTGCTTTTTTTTAAATAGAAGTATAATTGACATACAATGTTATATTAGTTTCAAGTGTACAACATTATTGATTTGACATTGTATACATTACTCTATACTTTCCACAGTAAGTCATCATCTGTCACCATACAACGTTGTTACAGTATTATCGACTGTATTCCCTGTGCTGTGCTTTTCATCTCTGTAACTTATTAATTTTATAACTGGAAGTTTGTAGCTCTTAATTTCCTTCATCTCTTTTGCCCACCCCCCAATTCCCCTCCCCTCTAGCAACCACCAGTTTGTTCTCTGTATTTAAGAGTCTGTCTGTCTGTTTTGGTTTTTAGATTCCACATATAAGTGAAATCAAAAGGTATAGTTTTCCTGTCTGACTTATTTCATTTAGCATAATACCCTTTAAGGCCATCCTTGTCGCAAATGGCAAGAGGTCATTCTTTTTTATGACTGAATACTATTTCTGTGTGTGTGTGTGTGTGTGTGTGTGTGTGTGCGCGCGCGCGCGCGCACGTGTGTGTGTGTGTGTGTGTGTCTCTCATCTACTTTACCCATTTGTCTATCAATGGACACTTAGCCATATCTTGGCCATTGTAAATAATGCTGCAGTAAACTTAAGAGGTGCATATATCTTTTCAAATTAGTCTTTTCATTTTCTTTGGGTAAATACCCAGTACTGGAATTACTGGATTGCATGGTATTTATATTTTTATTGTTTCAAGGAACTTCTGTACTGTTTTCCATATTGACTGCACTAATTTACATTCCCACCAACAGTGCACAAGTGTTCCCTTTTTTCCACATCCTTACCAACACCTGTTATTTCTTGTCTTTTTGATACTATCCATTCTAACAGGTAAAAGGTGATACCTCATTGTGTTTTTGATTTGCATTTCCCTGATGATGAGTGATATTGAGCATCTTTTCATGTGTCTCTTGACCATCTGTATGTCTTCTTTGGAAAAATGTCTACTCAGATCTTCTGTTTTTTTCATTGTAATGTTTGATTTTTTTGGTGTTGAGTTATATAAGTTCTTTGTAAATTTTTGATATTAACCCTTTATCAGACATATCATTTACAAATGTCTCCTCGCATTCTGTGAGTTACCTTTTTGTTGATGGTTTTCTTTGCAGTGCAAAGATTTTATTTTGATTTAGTTCCTATAATTTATTTTTCTTTTTGTTTCCTTGCCTAAGGAGACATATCCATAAATATGTTGCTAAGCCTAATGTCCAAGAGTACTGCCTATGTTTTCTTTTAGGAGTTTTCTGGTTTCAGTTCTCACATTTAGATCTTTAATCCATTTTGAGTTTATTTTTGTGTGTACCATATGAAAGTGGTCCAATTTCATTCTTTTATGGGTAGCTTTCCCCAGTTTTCCCAGCATCATTTATTGAAGAGCCTATCTTTTCCTCATTGTATATTCTTGCATCTTTTGTCCTAAATTAATTAACCATATAGATATGGGTTTATTTCTGGGTTCTCTCTTCTGTTCTGTTGATCCTTATGTCTGATTTTGTGCCAGTACCATACTCTTTTGATTACTGTAACTTTGTAGTATAGTTTGAAATCCAGAATTGTGATACCCCCAGCTTTGTTCTTCTTTCTCAAGATTACTTTGACTATTCGAGATTTGTGTATGTGTGGTTCCATACAAATTTTATTCTAATTCTGTGAAAAATGCTGTTGGTATTTTGAAAGGAGGTTGCATTGAATCTGTAGATTGCTTTGGGTAGTACGGACATTTCAATAATATTAATTCTTCCAATCCATGAGCATTGTGTATCTTTCCATTTGTGTCATCTTCAGTTTCTTTCATGAATGTCTTATATTTTTCAAAGTACAAGTCTTTCACCCCTGGTTTAATTTATTTCTAGGTATTTTACTCTTTTGATGCAGTCATAAGTGGAACTGTTTTCTTAATTTTTCTTTGTGCTACTTTGTTATTAATGTATATAAATGCAACAGATTTCTGTATATTAACTTGGTATCCTACAACTTTACCAAATTCACTTATCAATTCTAATAGTTTTTTGGTGGAGTCTTTAGGGTTTTCTAAACATAGTGCCATGCCATCTGCAAATAGTTTTACTTCTTACTAACCTATTTGGATGCCTTTTATTTCTTTATGTTCTCTGATTGCTGCAGCTGGGACTTCTAAGGACTATGTTGAATAAACTAGGTGAAAGTAGACACCCTTGTTGTGTTCTTGACTTTAAAGGAAAAACTTTCAGTTTTCACCACTGCGTATGATGGCAACTATGGGTTTGTCCCACTTGATTGTGGTGACAAGTTTTTTTTATGTATTGTTGAATTTGGTGTGATAATATTTTGTTGAGGATTTTGCATCTATGTTTGTCAGAGATAGTGACCTGTAGTTTTCTTTCTTTGTAGTGTCTTTGGTTTGGTATCATGGTAATACTGACTTCATAGCTTGAATTTGGAAGTTTTCCTTCCTCTTCTATTTTTTTTTTTTTTTTGAAAGTTTTAAAAGAATAGGTATTAACTTTCCTGTAAATGTTTGCTAGAATTCATCTCTGAAGCCATCTGGTCCTGGATTTTTGTTTGTTGGAAGTTTTTCGATGACTGAGTCAGTTTCATTGCTGGTAATCCATCTGTTCAGATTTTCTGTTGATTCATGATTCACTTTTGGAAGATTCTGTGTTTCTAGGAATTTACCAACTTCTTCTATGTTATCCAATTTGTTGGCATACAATTTTGTGTAATATTCTTTATAATTCTTTGTGTTTCCATGTTGTCAATTGTTATTTTCTCCCCCAATTTCTGTTTTTACTTATTTGAGTCCACTCTTTTTTTGCGATGAGTCTGGCTACAATTTTATCAATTTTGTTTCTCTTTGCAAAGGGCCAACTTTTGGTTTCCTTGAGCCTTTCTACTATTGTGTTGTTTTTGTTTCTGTTTCACTTATCTGCTTCAACCTTTATTATTTCTTTGCTTGTACTAGCTGTGAGCCTTGTTTTGTTTGTTCTTTTTTTACTTTCTTTAGGTGTAAGGTTAGAACTGTTATATTTGAGATTTTTCCCATTTCTTTTTTATTAAGTTTTTTACTTAATTCCAGTACAGTTAACATACAGTGTTATATTAGTTTCAAGTGTACAGTATAGTGATTCAACAATTCTATACATTACTCAGTGCTTATCATATTGCTTATTATAGTGCTTATTTCTTGAGGTAGGCAGGTATTGCTGTAAATGTGCCCCTTACAACTGTTTTAGCTGCATCCCAAAGATAAAGATTTTGGACCATTGCATTTTCATTTTCATTTGTCTCCATGTATTTTTTATTTATTATTATTATTATTATTATTATTATTATTTAATGCTTGTTTATTTTTTAGAGAGAGAGACACAGTGTGAGCAGGGAGGGGCAGGGAGACACAGAATCTGAAACAGGCTGCAGGCTCTAGGCTCTGAGCTGTCAGCACAGAGCCTAACGCAGGGCTTGAATTCACAAACAATGAGACCGTGACCTGAGCTGACGTTGGATGCTTAACCAACTGAGCCACCAAGGCACCCCTCCATGTATTTTTTTTTTTTTTTAATGTTTGAGAGAGAGAGAGAGAGAGAGAGAGAGAGAGAGAGAGAGAACATGGACAAGCAGGGGAGGGGCAGAGAGAATCCCAAGCAGGCTCTATGCTGTCAGTGCAGAGCCCAATGCAGGGCTCAATCTCACAAATCATGAGATCATGACTTGAGCTGAAATCAACCAACACTTCACTGACTGAGCCACCCAGGTGCCCCTCCATGTATTTTTTAATTTCCTCTTTGATTTCTTCATTGACCTATTAATTGTTTAGTAGTATGTTGTTTTACCTGCACATGTTTGTGTTTTTTCTGGTTTTGTTTTGTTTTTTTCCCTGCAATTGATTTTTAGTTTTATACTGCTATGGTCAGAAAAGGTATTGATGTGATTTCATCTTCTCAAATTTATTGAGATTTGTTTTGTGGTTTAACATATGATCTGTCTGGGAGAATGTTTCATGTGTACTTGAAAAGAATGTATGTTCTCCTGTTTTGGGATGGAATGTTCTATATATGTGTTAGGTCTATCTGTTTTAATGTGTCATTCAAAGCCACTGTTTCCGTGTTGATTTTCTTTCTGTCTGAATGATCTATCCATTGTTGCAAGTGGGGTGTTAAAGTCCCTTACTATTACTGCGTTTCTGTCGATTTCTCCTTTTATGTTTGTTAATATTTATTTTCTGTATTTAGGTGCTCTTATCTAGGGTGCATATATATTTACAATTGTTACATCCTCTCATTGGATTAATTCCTTTATCATTATGTAGTGCCCTTCTTGGTCTCTTACTGTGGTCTTTGTTTTAAAGTGTATCTTGTCTGATACAAGCATCGCTTCCCCAGCTTTTATTTTGCTTCCATTTGCATAGTAAATGTTTTTCCATCCCTTCATTTTTCTGTCTGCGTGTGCCTTTAAGTCTGAAGTGAGTTTCTTGTAGGTAGCATATAGTTGAGTCATGTTATATTATCCATTCAGTCACCCTGTGTCTTCTTATTGGAACATTTAGTCCATTTACATTTAAGTAATTATTGGTAAGTATGTATTGCCATTTTGTTACTTGTTTTCTGATTGCTTTTGTAGTTCTCTGTTCCTCCTTCTCTTGCTCTCTTCCTTGTAAGTTGATGGTTTTCTTTCGTGTTATACTTGGATTCTTTTCCTTTATTTTTTGTGTATCCATATGAGTTTTTGATTTCTGTTTACCATTGGATTCATATATAATATCATATATAGTTCATATATATAGTTCATATATAGTGTATATTGATGATGGCGTAAGTTCAAACATGTTCTAAAATCACTAACTTTTTATACCCTCCTCCACATTTTAT
This sequence comes from Panthera leo, assembly GCF_018350215.1. Taxonomy (NCBI): domain Eukaryota; kingdom Metazoa; phylum Chordata; class Mammalia; order Carnivora; family Felidae; genus Panthera; species Panthera leo. The sequence goes on along the minus strand of NC_056685.1, from coordinate 20,054,331 downwards.
GTATATGTCATATTTTACATCTTTTTATTTTGTGTATCCCTTGAAAGGTTTTTGTAGATACAGTTGTTTTTACTACTTTTGTATTTTAACCTTGACACTGTAAGTGATTGATCTCCTACCCTTACTTTATGTTTGCTTTTACCTGTGAAATTTTTCCTTTTATAATTATCTTTCTTGTAGTTATGGCCTTTTCTTTCTACTTAAAGAATTCCTTTTAACATTTCTTTTAAGACTGGTTTGGTGGTGACGAACTCCTTTAACTTTTGTGTAGGAAAGTATCTTTCCTTCTATTGTGAATGATAACCTTGCAGGGTATTCTTGGTTGTAGGTTTGGCATTTTGAATATGTCATACCACTCCCTTGTGTCCTGCAAAATTTCTGCTGAAAAATCAGCTGACAGATTTCTTGGGTTGTTGTTTTGGTTTGAGTTTGTTTGTTTTTTGTTTTTGTTTTTGTTTTTAATGTAACTGTTTGTTGCTTTTAAAATTCCCTTTTTAACAGTAGTCTTTGCCATTTAAATTGTATGTCTTGGCATTGACCTCCTTGGATTCATCTTGTTATGGGCTTTGTGATTTTCAGACCTAGAAATCTGTTTCCTTCCCAGATTAGGGAATTTTTCAGCTGTTATTTCTTTAAATAAGTTTTCTGCCCTCTTTTCTTTTTCCTCCCTTTCTAGGATCCCTATATGAATATGAATATTTTTCTGCTTGATGATATTACAGAATTCCTTTAACCTATTCTCATTTTTTTTTTATTATTCTTTTTTCTTTTTTCTGCTCAGCTTGGTTGCTTTCTATTACCTTGTCTTCCAAATCATTGATCCATTCTTCTGCATTTTCTAATGTGTTGTTGATTGTCTCTAATAAGTCTTTTATTTCAGTTATTGAATTCTTCAGCTCTGACTGCTTCTTTTTAATATTTTCTGTCTCTGTTGAAGTTCTCACTGAGTTCATCTACTCTCTTTTCAACTCCAGTGAGTATTTTTGTGTCGATTACATTAAATTCTATATCAGAAAGTTTGCTCTTCATGTCAAGAATCAGCTGATTTTCTTGAATACATGTTACCTGTGGTGCTGCAAGCCTTTGGCTAATTTCCAGAGTTAAGAAGGAGTTGATTGTCATAGTTTTTGCCCATTTTTTCTTACTTTTATGAAGAGATGGAATTTGGAGTTCTTTACTCTGCCATTTTCATTGATATTATTCTAGGTTTTTTATAAATCAAATTAAGTAAATTCTCTTCCTGGTTTTGCTAAGAATTTTTATTCATTAAAAATTAATATTATAAAATGTTATCAAATACCTTCCTCTTTGTTGATTAAGGTGATCATGTGATTTTTCACCTTTATTTTGTTAATGAGATAATTTATATCGATTGATTTTCTAATATTAAACTACCTTTCTTTCCTGGAATAAACCTATTTTATTGTTTTGATTTGACAGTACTTTGTTTAGGATTCTTGTTTTTATGGTTATGAGAGAGATTGGCCTTTTCTTATGAGAAAGATTGATTTTCTTTTCTTAAATCTTTGCTAGGTTTGATGTCAATCACATGCTGGACTTATAAAATATGAAACATTTCTTCTTTTTTTAAACTTTTATTTGAAATAATTTCAGATTCATGGGAAGTTGCAAAGGCAGTAGAGAATTCTTTTTTTTTTTTTAATGATTTATTTATTTTTGAGTGAGAGTGTGAGCAGAGGAGGGACAGAGAGAGAGGGGAACAGAAGATACGAAGCAGGCTCTATGCTGACAGCAACGAGGCCAAATGTGGGGCTCAAACTCACAAACTGTGAGATCATAACCTGAGCCAATGCTGGATGCTCAACCACCCAGGACTAAGTTAAAAGGACTAAGCCACCCAGGCACCGGCAGTACAGAGTTCTTATTTCACTTTCATCCATTTTTCCCTAATGGTTATATCTTCTACACCTACAGTTTAATATCAAAACCAGGAAATTGACATTAGTGCAGTGGTTTGTATGTACTTGAATGTCATCACATCCATGGATTATATATATAAAGATATAGAACTATTCAAGATAGAGAACACACAGATAACTCTCATGCTTCTTTCTGCCACACCCATCTCTTCTGGTTATTGGATTTAAAATATTTATATTTCTCTTGGGTATCTAAACGTGAAGTTGCTGGGTCATCTGGTAGTTCTAGGTTTAACATTTTGAGGAACTACCACACTGTTTTACACAGTGGATGCACTGTAAATTTTACATTCCTAACAGCAATATATGAGAGAGCCAGTTTTTTTCACCTTAACGAGCATATGGTGTTTTCAGTTTTTTAAATTTTAGATACTGCAATAAGTGCGTAGTCATATCTTATGATGATTTTAATTCTATTTTCCCTACTGATTGTTTATGTTGAACATCTTTTTGCTTCTTTGTTGTCTGTGTATCCTCTTAGAGTGAAATCTTCATGTCTTCTGCCTTTTTTCTAATTCAGTTGGTTGCTTTTTTTGTGATTAAAGTTTGAGAGTTCATTATATGTTCTTTATTAATGTTTATTTTTGAGAGGGAGAAAGAGAAAAAGAGTTTGCGTGAGTAGGGAAGGGGCAGGCAGAGAGGGAGAGAGAATCCTAAGGAGGCTCTGTGCTGTCAGCGCAGAGCTAGATATGGGCTTGATCTCTCTGGGATTCTTTTCCTCCTCTCTCTCCGTCCCTCCCCCATTGGTGCTTGAGCACACGTGCACCCTCTCTCTCTCTCTCTCTCTCAAAATAAATAAATAAACTTTAAAAAAAAAAAGATCTTTTGAATTTTTTGAGTCTCTATATTGTATGCCTATCTTCTGTATCACCGATTATTGCTCTCTTATTATTTCTTTCATTTTACTTTCTTTGAGTTTGTTATTCTTATCTAACCTCTAAAGATGGAGAGTTACCATATAGATTTCCAATATTTCTTGTAACAACATATGCATTAAAGGCTCTAAGTGTCCCTCTAGAAATGGTTTAGCTACAAAGCCACAAGTTTTAATATTTTGTATTTTCATTTATCATTCAGTTAAAATATTTCTAATCTCAGTGTGATTACTTTGTTAAACCACAGACTCTTTAAGAATATATTTCTTAATTTGCAAACACATGAAAATGTTCTAATTATCATTTTGTTATTAACTTTCTGTGTAATTAAGTTTTGTGATAAGAAAAGATACTCTGATTTTAGTCCTTTGAAATGTGTTGAGATTCGCATTATGGACTACCCTATGTGGTCAATTATTACAAATACTCAGTATTCTTGAAAGAATTGTGTAATTGTGGATAAGTATTGTATATATGTCAAAGTTTGTTAGTTATGTTTTAAAATAATTTGACCATTATTATTAGGTTTTATTATGCTTGTTTGACCAATTAGAGTGAGACAGGTGTTAAAATCTTCCAGTGAGAAATTTCGTATGTTAGTTTTTCCGTATAATTCTGTCAGATTTTGCTTTGTAAATATTGAAGGTATTAGTGCCTTTGAATTTTGAATAATTACATCTTTTTGATAAATCAAACCTTTTACCATATGAAGTATTTCAATTTCTCTCTGGTAGTGCTTTTTTTAATTTTTAAGTTTTCTTATTGTAATCTTAATATAGCTATATTAGCTTTTTTTTTTTTTACTTTCTGTGTACAAAGTACTTATTTTTCCATCCTATTACACTTTTGTTTCCTTAGATATGCCTCCTATTTTTTTTAATTATTTATTTATTTAAGTAATCTCTATACACAACATGGGGCTCAAACTCACAACCCCAAAATCAAGAGTCACATGCTCTCTGGACTGAGCCAGCCAGGTGCCCCATGCCCCCTATTATTGTGAAATTTAAAAAATCTAGTCTGACAGTATTAAATTTCTTTGAAACACTTATTCTATTTTTGGTTTAATAAAATCGCTGAACTTTTGGAATTTAAATCTGCCATCTAACTATTTGTTTTTTATATGTCCATCCTGGTTTATGTTCTTCTTCTCTCTCAAATTGTGACTTATCTTTAGGATCGTTTGACTAATTTTTAGTATTCCATTTGTCCTTCATGTTCTAAGTTTATTTTTCATCTATTTTCTTTTGTGTCGATTGATTATTGTTTACATTCTATCTCTCCTTTTTAACAGCTTTATTACTGATATGCAAATGACATATATTGCACATATTTAAAGTGTTCAGTTTCATCCATTTTATGATACCTATTTACCTGTTAAACTATCATCAGAATCAAGATATTTAACAGATCTATCACCCCCAAAGGTTTTTTCATGCCCCTCTATAATCTCTCATTCTCCACCCTACATCTGTCTCCTGGCAGCCTGTCTTTGCTTTCTATTACTATAGGAAGTTTGCATGATCTAACATTATGTATATGGAAGCAGCATGCAGAATATGCTTTATGCTGTCTGGCTTCTTTCACTGTGCATAATGTTGAGATTTAACCATCTTTCTTTATGTTTCAATAGTTTGTCTTTTTTAGTACTAATATTTTATTGTATGGATATATTACAGTTGGGGTTTTTAAAAATCTTTTTACCAGTTGATGGACATTTGAGTTGCTTCCTGTTTATGGCTATTACAAGTAAACCTGCTGTGAAGTACCATCTACAAGTCTTATGCCAATATTGCTTACCTTTCTCCTGGGTAAATGCCTTATAGTGGAATGACTGGAACATGAGACGGGCATATATTTAAATAAGTAAGAAGCTGCCAAACTGTTTTTCAGAGCGGCTCTTCAACTTTACATTCCTGCCAGAAATGTGTGAGAGTTGTAATTCCACATCCTGACCAAACCTCGCTATCATCATTCTTTTTCCTTTTAGCCCTTCTAGTCTCATTGGGATTTTAATTTCCACTTCCCTAATGATTAATAATGCTGAGCACCTTTTCATGTGTTTATTTTCCATCCAAATATCTTCTTTTGTGAAGCTCTGTTCAAATCTATTGCCCATTTTTGTCATATTATTGAGTTTAAAGTTTTTTATATATTTTAGATACAAGTCCTTGTCACCTGTGTTTCTGCAGATATCTTCTGCCGTTTCATGACTTGGTTTTTATTTTAGTTATAGTGTCTTTTGAAAGCAAAAGTTTTAAATTCAGATATTCAGTTTATCCAGCTTTTTTCTTGTATACTAAGTTGCTTTTATGTTCTAATTTAGAAATCTTTATCAAACCCCAAATCGGTAAGAGATTCTCCAATGTTTCCATCTGGGAGTTTCATAGTTTTAGCTTTTAGATTTAGGTCAGTGAACCTTCTTAAGTAAATTTTTGACATTATGTAGGGTAAGGGTAGAGCTTCATACTTTTTTTTCTTTTTTTTTTATATAGCTAGCCAGTGTTCTAGCACCTTTTGTTAAAATGTCATCCTTTCCTCATTGGATTGTCACGGTATCTTTGTTGAAAATCACTTGTGTTGGTTTATTACTGGGCCTCTCTATTCTGTTATATTAATCTGTATGTCTTTATTTACACCAGTACAATTGTGTCTGGATTACTTTAGCTATATAATAAGTCTTGAGATCGAATAATGTAGATCCAACTTTGTTCCTTTTTTCAAAATTGTATTGGCTATTCTAGTTTCTTTACATTTCTATGAAATTTAAAATCAAGTTGTCAATTTCTACCAAAAACATCGGAACTTTTTATTGGAATTGCTTTGAATCTGTAGGTCAATTTGGGGAGAATTGACATCTGAGCAATAGTGAGTTTTTTGATCTATGACCATGGTATATCTCTCATTTTATTTAAGTCTTTGTCAATTTCTCTTAGGAACATCTTTTGTCAAATGATACCTAAATATTCCATATTTTTTATACTCTTCTTAATTGGCATTTTTAAATTTCAATTTCTAATGGCCTTTGTGAGTATATAGAAATACAATTGATTTTTATATATTTATCGATCTTTTATCCTGAAACTTCGCTAAATTCACGTATTGGTCCTAGTACCTTATTTATTTATTTACTTACTTACCTATTTATTTTGGTACACTCCTTGAGATTTTTCTACATAGATGATTATGTGCCCTGCAAATACAGTTTTACCTCTTCCTTTCCAATTTTGAGGCCTTAACTATCTTTTTGTTGCCTTTTTGATTAGATAGGACCTCCAATTTTAAGTGATGAAAGAAGATATCTTGGTTTCCTTGTTGATCTTGGAAAGCATTTAAGAATGATGTTAGATCTAGGCTCTTCATCAAGATGAGCAAAGTCCCTTCTGTTTCTAGTTTTTTGATAGTTTTTATTTTAAATAGATGTTAGATTTTGTCAAAATTTTTTTCTGCATCAAATAAGATAATAATGTGGCCTTTCTCTCTTATGTGTTAATATAGTGAAAAAAGGGGCACTGGGTGGCTCAGTCGGTTGAGCATCCGACTTCAGCTCGGGTCATGATCTCACGGTTCATGAGTTCGAGCCCTGCATCGGGGTGACTGCTGTCAGCGCAGAGCCTGCTTCGGATCCTCTGTTCCTGCCCCTTTCTGCCCCTCCCCTGTTCACACTCTCTCTGCCAAAAAAAAAAAAAAAAAAAAAAAATTTTTTTTTTTTAAATATACAGTGAAACTGTATATCTGTCAGAATGGCTAACATTAACAACTCAGACAACAACAGATGTTGGCGAGGATGCAGAGAGGATCTCTTTTGCACTGCTGGTGGGAATGCAAACTGGTGAAGCCACTCTGGAAAAACAGTATGGAGGTTCCTCAAAAAATTAAAAATAGAACTACCCTGAGACCCAGTAATTGCACTACTAGGTGTTTATCCAAGGGATACAGGGATGCTGTTTCAAAGGGGCACACACACCCCCATGTTTATAGCAGCACTATCAACAATAGCCAAAGTATGGAAAGAGCCCAAATGTCCATCCAGGGATTAATGGATAAAGAAAATGTGGTGTGTATATATATATATATATATATACACACACACACACACACACACACACACACACACACACACACACAATGGAGTATTACTCAGCAATCAAAAAGAATGAAATCTTACCATCTGCAACTACGTGGATGGAACTAGAGGGTATTGTGGTAAGCGAAATTAGAGAAAGACAAATATCATATGACTTCACTCATATGAGGACTTTCAGAGACAAAACAGATGAACATAGGGGAAGGGAATCAAAAATAATATAAAAACAGGGAGGAGGACAAAACAGAAGAGACTCTTAAATATGGAGAACAAACGGAGGGTTGCTGGAGGGGTTGTGGGAGGGGGGATGGTCTAAATGGGTAAGGGGCATTAAGGAATCTGCTGAAATCATTGTTGCACTATATGCTAACTAACTTGGATGTAAATTAAAAATATATATATAAACACATATATGTAATATATACTATCTATATACATATAATATATTGTATACAATATTGTATGTATACAATGTATATTGTATACAATGTATTGTGTGTGTATATATATATGTATGTATATATATATAGTATGTATTGTATATATATTGAGAGAGAGAGAGAAAATATTAAACCAGGGATAAACTTATCTTCCAGGGATAAACTCCACTTTGTCATTAGTATCATTTTCATGTATTGTGAATTTGTTTGAGAATTTTTTTAATGCTTATTTATTTTTGAGAGAGAGACAGAGACAGAAGATCCAAAACAGACTCTACACTGAGCAGAGAACCTGTTGTGGGGCTCAGACTCACAAACAATGAGATCACGAGCTGAGCTGAAGTCGTATGCTTAAATGATTGAGCCACCCAGGTGCCCCTGGATGAGAATTTTTTTTTAATTATGTCTATGTTCATGAGGGAGATTGGTCTACAACTTCGTTTTATTTTCATATTGGTGTCTGATTTTCATATCAGGTAACTTAGCCTCACTGAAAGCATTGGGAAGTATTCTGTCATATTTTCTTTTCTACAAGCATTTGTATAGAATGTCATGTCTCTTTTTTTTTTCTTTTCTTTTAAATTTATTTACTTTTGAGAGAGAGTGCAAGTGGGGGAGGGGCAGAGAGAGGAAGAAAGGGAGAATCCCAAGTAGGCTCCACATGGTACACAGAGCCTGATGCAGAGCTCAAACCTATGAAACCTTGAGGTCATGACCTGAGCCAAAATCAAGAGACTGGACACTAAGCTGACTGAGCCACTCAGGCGCCCCTCACGTCTCTTTTCTTAAGTGAGCCGTAGTTGATATCTTTGAAGGGATTTGACCGTTTCCTCTAAGCTTTTAAGTGTATTGGCATCAGTTGCTTGTAATATTCCTTTATTATCATTTTAATATCTGTAATGATGTCTTTTGTTTCTGATAATGGACATTTGTGTTTTATTCCTGATCAGGGTCTTTTAAAGTACATGCATTTTACTGGTTTTCCTTAAAAATCAACTTTCAGTATTACTGATTTTCTTCACTGTTTTTCAGTTTTGTATTTCATTGCTTTCTACTCTTTCACTGATTTTTTTTCATGTCTTCTACTTATTTTGGTTTAATTTGCTTTTTCTAGTTTTTTAAGGTGGAAGCTTAGGTCACTGATTTGAGAACTTCCTTCTTTACTGTTACTGCTGTAAATTTCCTCTGAACACTGTTTAATTTAAATATAATTTTATACCTTTATATACTTATATTACATCTTAGCTATATCCCACAAATTTTTATATTATATTTCATTTTTATTCAATTCAAAATATTCTTTTTGTTAATGTTTATTATTTTAATGTTTATTTTTTAGAGAGAGAGAGAGAGAGACAACTCGTGAGCAGGGAAGGGACAGAGAGAGAGGGAGACACAGAATCTGAAGCAGGCTCCAGGCTCTGAGCTGTCAGCACAGAGCCCGACATGGGGCTTGAACTCATGCACTGTGAGATCATGACCTGAGCCAAAGTCGGACGCTTAACTGACTGAACCACCGAGGCTCCCCTCAATTCAAAATATTCTAATTTCTCTTTTGATTTTTCTTTTTGACTCATGTTTAGTTACCTATTTGATGTTTATTTTCCAGAAATCTGTTACTGCCTTCTTTTTGCATATAGTTTTTTAAATTTAAGTATTACAGTTTTCGAAATCTTGGGTGAGCATTTAATTCATTTATATTTAGTATTATTGACATTTTGGGATTTAAATTTGTTATGTCAGTGTTTGCTTTCTGTTTGTCCTTGTTTTATGGCCTTGTTTTTGTTGTTCTTTCCTTTCTTGGTTTCTTTTGGATTTATTAATTTTTTTAATTTCCATTTCTCCCCTCTATGAACTTGGTGTAGCTACATACTCTTTTATTCTTCTATTATTGGTTAATCTAGAGTATTTAAGTACATCTTAACTTATTATACTATTGTATGACTTTCTTTTTGCCACTATCCAGACGGTAAAATGGTGTTGGACCCTTCGTATCATCTGTCTTCTTCCTAACCTTTTTGTATTATCATATGAGTTGAATTGTATCATTCCCAAAATTCAAATGGCAACTCCCAGTATCTTAAAATGTGATTAGCAGCTATAGGGTCACTGCATATTTAGTTAGTTCAAATGAGGTCATACTGGAGTTTTTGTATGTAGAACTGTATGATGATATAGCATTTCCTTTCCTGAATTTCTTTGTTTCAGGGCTTATATCTTTAAAAAAAAAAAAAAAAAAAAAAAAAAAAAATCCAAGGTAGTTAACATACAGTGTAATAATGGTTTCAGGAGTAGAATTTAGTGATTTATCATTTACATATAACCATATATGTACATATATCATACATATATCATGCACATAACCCAGTGCTCATCCCAACAGGTGCCCTCCTTAATGCCCATCACCCATTTAGCCCATCACCCCACCAAACTCATCCAACAACCCTCGATTTGTTCTCTGTATTTAAGAGTCTCTTATGATTTGCCTCCCTCTCTGTTTTTATCTTATTTTTCCTTTCCTTCCCCTGTGTCATGTTTTGTTTCTTAAATTCCACATGAGTGAAATCATATTTATCTTTCTCTAACTTATTTTGCTTAGCATAATACATTCTAGTTCCATCTACATTGTTGCAAATGGCAAGATTTCATTTTTTGATTGCCTAGTAATATTCCATTATATGTGTATATATACACATATATATATGTATGTGTATGTATATACACACATACATACGTACACACACACACACCACATCTTCTTTATCCATTCATCCATCGATGGACATTTGGGCTCTTTCCATAATTTGGCTGTTGTTGATAGTGCTGCTATAAACATTGGGGTGCATGTGCCCCCTTTGAATCCACATTTTTGTATCATTTAGGTAAATACTTAATAGTGCAATTGCTAGGTTGTAGGGTAGCTCTATTTTTAATTTTTTTGAGGAACCTCCACACTGTTTTCCAGAGCAGCTATGCCATTTTGCATTCCCACCATCAGTGCCAAAAGTGGTCCCCTTTCTTAGCATCCTTGCCAACATCTGTTGTTTCCTGAGCTGTTAATTGTAGCCTTTCTGACAGGTGTGAGGTGGTATCTCATTGTGGTTTTGATTTCTGTTTCTGATGGTGAGTGATGTTGAGTATCTTTTCATGTGCCCTTTAACCACCTGGCTGTCTTCCTTGGAAACGTGTCTGTGTCTTTTGTCCATTTGTTCACTGGATTATTTGTTTCTTGGGTGTTGAGCTTGATAAGTTCTTTATAGATTTTGGATACTAACCCTTTATCCAATATGTCATTTGCAGATATTTTCTCCCATTCCATAGGTTGCCTTTTAGTTTTGTTGATTGTTCACTTTGCTCTGCAGAAGTTTTTTTATCTTGACGAGGTCTTAATATTTCATTTTTGCTTTTGTTTCTTTTGTCTCAGGAGACATCTCTAGTAAGAAGTTTCTGTGGCCAAGGTCAAAGAGGTTGCTTCCTGTTTTCTCCTCTAGGATTTTGATGGTTTCCTGTCTTAGTTTCAGGATGGTTTCCTGTACATATAGTACATACTGCCTTGATGATTACAGCTTTGTAATACAGCTTAAAGTCCAGAATTGTGATGCCTGCGGCTTTGGTTTTCTTTTTCAACATTACTTTGGCTGTTCAGGGTCTTTTGTGGTTCCATACAAATTTCAGAATTGTTTGTCCTACTCTGTGAAGAATACTGGTGTTGTTTTGATAGGGATTGCGTTGAATGTGTAGATTGCTTTGGGTAGTATGACCATTTTAACAATATGTGTTCTTCCAACCCGTGAGCATGGAATGGTTTTCCATTAATTTGTGTGGTCTTCAATTTCTTTCATAAGCTTTCTATAGTGTTCAGCATACAGATCTTTTACCTCTTTAGTTAGGTTTATTCCTAGTTATTTTATGGTTTTTGGTGCAGTTGTAAACCAAGGCTAATATTCTTACTAGAATTTTTCTCTATGGTTTCTGTGGTTGAACTGGCCATAGAAATGTAATCACATTTGGCTCTAATTTGATAAATTAATCCAGTGTTCCAAGTAATTTATCATGGTGACTTCTGCTGAGAGAGCATAATAATGAGGGGAGTAGTGACAAAATACTGGGTTTTTAAGGTTGGGAGAACTGAATTCTAGTTTAGCATCACTGTTTATTACCTACTTGATCTACAAGTTAGTTTTCTTATTACTTAAAACCATACAAAACTTGTGAAGTTATCTACTCTTTCCACCTGAAAAATAAGAGTATATATGTTAAAATATTTTATAAAATGAGAAACCTTAAACATAGTTTTCTTTTTATTCTAGCTTTCTTTGAGATCCTGTTGTAATTTTCAAAGTTTTTATCTACATTTACACTTTTCTTTTTGTCTTTGTATTACTAGAAACCAAATGAAGATAAATATGTCCCAGTTGATCTCTCTGCTGTTTGTGTTAAGAAGTTGAATCTTTCTTCAAGAGTTTCTGTACTATTCTCCCTAGAGGTTTTGGTTTTATCCAGTATATATTTGGGAAGGTTTTAATTTCATATCTGTAAGCTCTTACAAAGTATTGATGTAAAATGATGTAATTGAGAAATGTGCTTCTAGGAAAGGGTGCTCTGGGGATATGACATGTTGGTGAATGACCACAGACAGAGGTTAATGTACCCACGTATAGCTCACATAGACAAATTGGCATAAGGAAAATATTAGAGTAGAAGGCTAGCTGGTTATTTTACTGATGATTCCATGTCAAATAGGGTTAATACAAAATTTTTATCATCATCATCCACATTTCTAACCTCTTTTGAGTACCAGGTATTGTTCTCTGTGCTGTATATGGAGTAGCTTATTTAATCCTCACAAGAACCCTAAATTAACAATGTTTTATCCATTTACAAAGGATGATTGGTTTGGTTTGGGGGGACCACTGTGATATATACCCTTGAATCATATTCAGTAACAATTTTTTAGGGCCCAAACCACAGACTTATCAGGAACTTTACATCACTTAAGCAGTATAAATAAATTAAGCATTAAGCATCCATGGAATTTCTTAACCTTCTTAAGCTCGTGGAAGGGTCAAACCCCGGTAATTTCTCCCTGAATTTGCGAGAGCTTTCATTAGTGATAGTGCCTAGAGCGCTTTGTAGCAATAAGTACAAGATGAAAAATATCCAAAGAGTAGGAATATGAAACAAAAAGCAAAAATGTTTAGAGTTATTTCAGATTATTTTATAATTACTTGGCATTATAAATTAAGGTGGTGATGGTAATTTTTTTTCAATTCCTGAAACAATATGGTAAAATATTTTAAATAAGCAGGTGTCAAACATTTTTTGTTAAAATAGCCATTCAGATATACGATCAATAAAAAAGAGGTTTTGATGAGTCATTGGGTAAGCAAAACCAAATAATTTTCTACCATAAATCTTATAACAAATAAATCTTTTAAAATAAAATGGTTCCTTCCCCCTCCCCCCCACTGGTGACCTAATAGTGATAGTCTGCAGTGTTTTATGTAGGAGACCTGGATTCCATTCCTGTTCTCGTTATCTCTCTCCCTGCGGCTGCAATGAATAAAATAAGAAAGAAAATCACTATCCTGCATCCTTACTGCCATGGGCTGTACCCTTGTCAGATTTCATAAGCTAAGCTAGATGGGTCTGGTCAGTACTGGGATTGAAGACCTCAAAGAAAACAGAGTCTGTGGAACACACACCTTCTGTGCAGCCAGTATTTCATCTTTCTTGGACTCTTGTCTTATAGTTATTATTGCACTTTACTACTTGATTGATTTACTTGCTCTAGGGGGGGAAAAGGTCTCTAAAAGTAAATGTATTCCTAGTAATTTAAATCAGTGCATTTATTTATTTTCCCTTTTCAAATTTGGAAGTCTATTTAGTTTGAAAGGTGTTTGGCTGTATTTTTGAAGAGACACTAAGTATTCCAATCAGCACTTTTTTGTTGTCTAAAAATTTAGTTTTTCAGGAACTTTTCATTTTATTTATCTGCCAAGTGTTGTCTGTTTCTGTGCGTTTGGAGAAATAGTGTTGCCCTTATTTTACAAATGATATAATACCACACATGAAATTATTTTTAAATAATTTATATAATTATTATAATTAATACAAATACATTGTAATGGTGAAGATTCAAAATTTAGATTGTTTTCTTCTTCCCTCTAAAGTAGATTAATAAAGGGGTGACTGGATGGCTCAGTCAGTTGGGTGTCCGACCTCAGCTCAGGTCATGATCTCACGGTTAGGGAGTTCGAGTCCTGAGTCGGGCTCTGTGCTAACAGCTTGGAGCCTGGAGCCTGCTTTGGATTCTGTGTCTCTCTCTCTCTCTCTCTCTCTGCCCCTCCCCCACTCACTCTGTGTGTGTGTGTGTGTGTGTGTGTGTGTGTGTGTCTCTCAAAAATAAATAAAAACATTTAAAAAAAATTTTTAAATAGATTAATAAATATACTCTGTAATTTTAAAATTTAATTTTGGGGCGCCTGGGTGGCTTGGTCGGTTGGGCGTCCGACTTCAGCTCAGGTCATGATCTCACGGTCCATGGGTTCGAGCCCTGTGTCGGGCTCTGTGCTGACAGCTCGGAGCCTGGAGCCTGTTTCAGATTCTGTGTCTCCCTCTCACTCTGCCCCTCCCCTGTTCATGCTCTGTCTCTCTCTGTCTCAAAAATAAATAAACGTTAAAAAAAAAATTAAAAAAAATTTAATTTAGAGGTCTCATGGCACAAAATCAGACACTCAGATCAATGGAACATAATAGAGAACCCAGAAATGTACCCACAAATGTATGACCAACTAATCTTTGACAAAGCAGGAATGAATATCCAGTGGAATAACGACAGTCTCTTCAGCAAATGGTGCTGGGAAAACTGGACAGCAACGTGCAGAAAAATGAACCTGGACCACTTTCTTACACCATACACAAAAATAAACTCAAAATGGATGAAAGACCTAAACGTAAGATGGGAAGCCATCAAAACTCCTTGAGGAGAAAGCAGGCAAAAACCTCTTTGACCTTGGCCGCAGCAATTTCTTATTCAACACATCTCCAGAGGCAAGGGAAACCAAAGTAAAAATGAACTATCAAAATGGGGCGCCTGGGTGGCTCAGTCGGTTAGGCGTCTGACTTCGGCTCAGGTCATGATCTCACGGCTCGTGAGTTCGAGCCCCGCGTCGGGCTCTGCTGACAGCTCAGAGCCTGGAGCCTGTTTAAGATTCTGTGTCTCCCTCTCTCTCTCTGACCCTCCCCCGTTCATCCTCTGTCTCTGTCTCAAAAGTAAATAAACGTTAAAAAAAAAAAAATGAACTATCAAAATAAAAAGCTTCTGCACAGCGAAGGAAACAATCAGCAAAACTAAAAGGCAACCAATGAAATGGGAGAAGACATATCTGATAAAATGACATATCAGATAAAGGGTTAGTAGCCAAAATCTATAAAGAACTTATCAAACTCAACACCCAAAAAACATATAATCCAGTGAAAAAAAGGGCAAAAGATATGAATAGATACTTCTCCAAAGAAGACATCCAGATGGCTAACCAACACATGAAAAAATGCTCAACATCACTCATCATCAGGGAAATACAAATCAAAACCACAACGAGATACCACCTCACAACTGTCAGAATGGCTAACAATAACAGCTCAGGCAACCACAGATGTTGGCGAGGATGCAGAGAAAGAGGATCTCTTTTGCACTGCTGGTGGGAGTGCAAACTGGTGCAGCCGCTCTGGAAAACAGTATGGAGGTTCCTCAAAAAACTAAAAATAGAACTACCCTACAACCCAGCAATTGCGCTACTAGGTATTTATCCAAGAGATACATGTGTGCTGTTTCGAAGCGGCACATGCACCCCAGTGTTTGTAGCAGCACTATCGACAATAGCCAAAGTATAGGAAGAACCCGATGGATGAATGGGTAAAGATGTGGTGTGTGTGTGTAATACACAATGGAGTATTACTCGGCAATCCAGAAGAATGAAATCTTGCCATTTGCAACTATGTGGATAGAACTAGAGGGTATTATGCTAAGCGAAATTAGAGAAAGACAAATATATGACTTCACTCATATGAGGACTTTAAGATACAAAACAGATGAACATAAGGGAAGGGAAGCAAAAAGAATATAAAAGCAGGGAGGGGGACAAAACAGAAGAGACTCTCAAATATAGAGAACAATACGAGGGTTGCTGGAGGGGTTGTGGGAGGGGGGATGGGCTAAATGGGTAAGGGGCATTAAGGAATCTGCTGAAATCATTGTTGCACTATATGCTAACTTGGATGTAAATTAAAAAGTAAATAAATTTTTAAAAAGTTATAAAATGTCAATATAATTCTATTTAGTTGCCTAGAAATAAAGGAAAGTAGGTATTTAAAAAAGTAAACTGAGTTCTCTAATATCATCCCAACAGTGACCTATTAGTTTAAATTTTTAAAGCATCATTATGCACTCATGGGTGTAAATAAATTTGATGTATTTCAACCCCCCCAAAAAAATTTCAGAAGTCTCAGGGGTGCCTGGGTGGCTCAGTCAGTTAAGTGTCTGTCTGACTTCGACTCAAGGTCATGATCTCACAGTTTATGGGTTCAAGCCCTGTGTCGGGCTGTGTGCTGACAGCTCAGATCCTGGAGCCTGCTTTGGGTTCTGTGTCTGCCTCTGTCTCTGCCCCTCCCCTGCTAATGCTCTGTCCCTCTCTGTCTCTCAAAAATAAATAAACATTGAAACAAAAGAATTAAAAGAACAAAAGAATCAGATGACAATTTTGATTAGAGATATGTGTGTGTATGTGTGTATAATACACAATGCATATAATTCAATTAAAATGCTCTAATGTTTTAACCATAAATGTCCCAATCTACCTACAGCTATTCCTCATAAAACACAAACACACCTTTCATATGCACATGCATGCACACACATAAACACATGCTTTTCTAAAACAGTGGCTTTGTTCCTTCCTTCCTTTCTTCTGCCCTCTCTCCCTCCCTTTTTTCTAATGACGTTGTACATAGAGCCTCAATATATGCAAGATACAAAAAGCTGAGCTTCTCTGATTAATGTCAAAATGAGGGACGCTAGTCCCATCCATCCATCCTCTTCCTCACCCTGTGGAGGTAAGGCACCTAGGAAAAACCCTGAAGTTCTAAGATACATGTCTGCCCTCCTCAGTTTCACATTAATCCATATATACAAATATTTATATTTTGAAAAAAGAGTTATGGTGAGTAAAGAAAACCGAGTAAACAAAACATAGTAAGAACAGAAAGTCTGGTCATAGCAATCAGTTAAAGATGAATGGTTTATCCTTCTTTATGAAATAAGAATGGTCATTTATATTATGCAGTATTCTAGAATGATCTAATTTATAACTGAGTACCATTTAAGATAACCCTTATGTGTCACTAATGATTTTTCGGGGAGTAGTTTTTCAAGTATTTTAGTGTTACTCATGTTAAGCCATCGTCATCAAAATTTTAGAATGATCCATGGGAGTGGTACGTGGTAAATTTTTAAAATTTGATTCTTTAGGGGTGCCTGGGTGGTTCAGTTGGTTAGGTGCCTGACTTTGGCTCAGGTCATGATCTCACTGTTCAGGAGTTTGAGCCCCCATGTCAGGCTCTGTGCTGACAGCTCAGAGCCTGGAGCCTGCTTCGGATTCTGTGTCTCTCTCTCTCTCTGCCTCTCTCCCACTCACACCCTTTTTCTCTCGTGCTCTCAAAAGTAAATACTAAACATAAAAGAAGTGATTCTTAGAGGGAGAAAGCCTTAGTTTGTAGCATTTGCCAATTTCAGTGATAATTACTCCCATTATAGCTGATTTGAAATTATCAACATGAAATCACTTGAAAGTGGACTTAGGAAGAGATGTGCAATAGTAGTATATCATTACATAATATTTTTACCGTGTAGAAACCATAGATGTGAATATTCTCAAGGGCTTAGTAGTAACAAAGTACAGTAAAATAGGAAGTGATGAGTTTTGGGTTTTACCTTTGGTAGGATAATTCAATTCATTATACGTCTATATAATTTAATTTTTAGTGATGGATTTAATAACTGGCTATTTTTTAAATTCTTAGTAACTCATCTTGTTATAGAAGTATTTTCTGAGTGGGAGAAGATAAACAATCACAGTCTTGACTTCAGAGTTTTACAGACTAGGGTAAAGTGAAAGCACAAAATAAACTGTCCCTCTGTTTGAACGAAAATACGTACATGAGGTTTTTGTATCAGTTTGTATGCGTCACGTTCATGCACACATTCAAGTATGTGTAAGTAAACCAAAAATCCTATGAGAATAAATGAAATATATATGTCGTAGCCCTTCAGTAAATTTCTTAAATCTTAAGTAGACCATTTTCTAAGAGTGAATGGATTGTGGTTAAAATGGGTACTTCCCAGCATGTTTTATTCTACTGATGAATAAATACTCTGTAACGCCTTAGTTTCAAAATGTCTTTCAGGAACTGTATTTCACAGAAAGCTGAGGAGGATTTTTTTAATCATTTCTCTTGTGATGGCTATTTAACTTTTTAGTTACAAATTTAATTTCTTCTTAGAAACTTCCTATAATGGAAACAGTTTACAATCAGTTTGAAGAATGCCAAGATATTATTGATAATTAAGTCTTTAAGGTAGGACTTTTGTTAAGCCTGGGCATCTTATAATTAATGACTGCTACCACACCACCTGCTCTCTTCTGCCTCGAATCTTATCACATCGATGTTGCTTTGAAATCTGAGAATGCTTTCCACTTCCTAACAATAAATATGTTACTTGTTCTAGTCAGACATGATATTACTGATTAGCTGAATACTATTTCCTGTTTTTTTCCCTCTGTCTCTAAATAAACTGTTTCTGTCTTAGTAGGATTATGATGTTATATAAAATACTTAAATAAATTAGGATTTGTGTTTTGCAGTGGGAAGGAGGTAATAGAAAAGACCAATCATAGTACACTAACTGCTTTCCAAAAGTAAAATTTTGATATTTGAAATATAGTGAGGTACACCCATGGAGAGAGAGTTTTTAAAAATCCACATTTGTTTCTGGTCTCCCTTTTATAATGTAGTGAATTTTTTCTGTGTTGTATATATAGTACAGGGTTTAGTTTTTGTGTTATATTATTTCTCTTGCATCCAGGCTTATTAATAACGTAAGTAACTTTTTTAGGAAGAAACTGAAATATGATTCTGGTATTAGAATTACTGGTTACTATTTTCCTTCTTTACTATACCATGAACCTCCCGATAGTGGAGTTCATGCTCTTTTTATATTCATGGTAATGTCTGTCTATAGGGTAAATGTTAATTGAATTGAATTGAGTTCAATTAAACTGATTCCTCTAATTTACTTACTCCATCACTGAGTATCCATTACTTGCTCTTATCCTCTATGTGTTTACCTTTCAAAGGACAATCTAATTTCCATTATTTTGAAGTTCCTGGGAGTATCTCACCATATTCTCAACTAAGAATCACAGGGGCAGCGCTAACTTTGATTCTGAATTAGATTCAAGTTGCTAGACCGGAAAAGCAGTTTTCCAGTGTCAGTCTTTTAAGGAGACATTCTGATAGAACAATATGGGTACCATAGAGGAAATAATCATTTCTTTTAACTAAATAAAATACCCAGGAGGCCAAAGTTATGCTTCTGAATGTTAACTTACTCATTTGTTATATGGATCAGACTGCTCTCTAAACATGATCAGTTTATTCTCTTCCATGTATAATCTGTATTACATATAGAGGACCTTTTTTTTTTTTTTAATTATTTTTGAGAGACAGAGACAGAGCACGAGCAGGGGAGGGGCACAGAGAGAGGAAGACACAGAATCTGAAGCAAGCTCCAGGCTCTGAGCTGTCAGCACAGAGCCCCACACGGGGCTTGAACTCACAGACCATGCATGATCTGAGCCAATGTCAGATGCTTAACCAACTGAACCACCCGGTGCCCAGTAAATGCCAACCATTTGACTGGAAAAAGAAACTAATCTGAAGGCTGGAAAAAGAAACTAATATTTAACCCAAAACTAGCAAACGAAATAATTAGAATGAAACAGAGATAGAAAAGCAACAGAATCACTGAAACAAAAAGTTGGTTCTTAGTAAGATCATCAAAACTGAAAAAAACCTTAGCTAGACTGGCAAGGAAAAAAAGGTTATGCGAGTAAAATCAGAAATTAAAGTGGCAACATTACTACCAACCTTTCAGAAATCCAGACAATTTCTAGAGATTACTAATTGTCAACAAATTAAATAACCTAGATGAAGTAGCAAATTCCTCTTCTCAAAGAAAAGACAGTGAATTCTTGGAAGACATGTTGAGCAAAGATACAAAGGCAAGACATTTCAAAGCATGCTCAAGGTAGGTGTTAGGTCATGTATGTAGCTCCTAAAATATGGTGGGGGTATACTATAAGAGAAGGCTAGAAAGACAGGTAGATAACAAAATGTAGAAGTCTTTGAATGCTAGGCTAAGAAACTTAGATTATATTTTTTATGTAGTGGGGAAACTGGATTATGAGCTGGAAGGAGTAGGGTGTTGATGTGCTGCTTTAGAAATGACTCTAGCAGCAATAGACTGAAATTAGAGTGAGAGTAGAAAGGAAAAAAATTCCAGAAATGTTACAGAAATAAAAATCAGACTTGCCTATAATCATGGCTGACTAGTAAATCATGGAGCTGAGACTCAAATGGTCTGATTCCAAAACCAATATGCTGTCTATCCTCCACAATATATTGTACTGTAAGTATTTATGTGTCTCTTTATTAGGAAAGAAAACTATGTCTTTTCATTTTTACGTTCCAGTACCTAAAAAAGAGTGGGTACTTCATTAGTTCAATCAATAAACATTTACTGAGGGCCATCTGGGTGGTTCAGTTAGTTAAGCATCTGACTTTCGATTTTGGCTCAGATCGTGATGATTCCAGGGTCATGGGCTCGAGTGCCACTTTGGGCTCCGTGCTGGGCGTGGAGCCTGCTTAGGATACTCTCTCCCCCTCTCCCCCTCTCCCCCTCTCCCTCTGCCTCCCCCGCTCCCCCCCCCCCCCCCCCCCGCTCACATTCGTCCCCTCTTTTTTTCTCTCTCTCTCAAATAAAAAAAACAAACCATAAAACTGTCTCTTGAGCATGTTGTAGACATAGCGCTAGGGTGTACATGTTCAGCTCTAGTAGATAATCCCTGTTTTCTTTAGTAACTATAACCAACTTAACACATCCACCATTAGCTAATGAGTGTTCTCGTTGCTCCACATCCCTGCCAGCACTTGGTATGGGATGTCTTCTCTTCATTCTAGCTCCCCTAATGGGTGACCCAGTGTGGTTTTTTTTTAAATGATTTTTTAAATTGGGGAGAAATTCACGTAACATAAGATTAACCTTTTTAAAAGTGGGTAATTCATTAGCATTTAGTACATTATTGTACTAACCACCACCTCTTTTTAGCTTCAGAACATTTTATCATTCCAGAGGGAAACTCTATACCCATTAAGGAGTTGCTCTCCACTCCCTGCCCCTTCCCCATACCAGCCCTGAGCAACCACCAACCTGTATCCTGCCTCTGTGGAATTATAAAGTGGGCGGCCTGTTGCTTACGGCTTCTTTCACATAGCATGTTCGCTTAGCAATGTGTTTATCCACACTGTAGCATATACCAGTACTTTACTTTTTATGGCTGAATAATACTCCATTTTATACACACAGACACACACACCACAGTTTGTTTACCCGTTCATCAACTAATAGACATTTGGGCTGAGCCTACCTTTTGGATGCCATGAATGGTGCTGCCATGAACATGATTACACCTGTATTTGAGTACCTGTTTTCAGTTTCTTTAAGTATATATCCAAGTGGAATTGCTAAGACATATCATAATTACGTGTTTAGCTTCTTCAGGACTCCCCAACCTGTTTTCCACAGCAGCTGAACCATTTTACATTCTCACCAGCAATGGATGAAGATTCATTCCAGTTTCACATATCCTCATCAACACTTGTTATTTTCCGTTCTTGTTGTTGCTATAGCCATCCTAAGTTCACTGGTATCTCATTGTGGTTTTGATTTGCACTCCCCTAATGACTAATGATATTGAGCATCTTTTCATCTACTTGTTGATATTTGTGTGTCCTCTTTGGAGATCTGCCCTTTTTTTGAATCAGATTGTTTATCTTTTGTTATTAAGTTTATGGTGTATTCTGCATATTAGACTCTTATCAGATATAATTCACAAATATTTTCTCTACCATTCTGTAGGTGTTCTTTTCACTTTCTTAAATATGTCCTTTAATAACAAAAGTTTTCAATTTTCAAGTTCAGTTTATCTCCTTCATTTGTTGCTTTTGGTACCACAGCTCTGTAGTCTATTGTCAAATTCAAGCTAATGGATTTTACCCATTTGTTTTCCTCTATAAACGTTATGGTTTTAGTTCTTATATTCAGTTATTGATCCATTTTGCATTAACTTGGGTATATTGTGTGAGTTAGGAGTATTGCTCCATTCTTTTGCATGTGTGTGTATAATATTAGCACAGTTTGTTGAAAAGACTGTCCTTTCCCCAAGGGTGTCTTAGCATCCTTGTCAAAAATCATTTGACCATATATGTGAGGGTTTGTTTTAGGGCTCTCTATTCTGTTGCATTGGTCTGGTCTGTATGTCTGCCTTTTGCCAGTACTCCACACTGTTTTGATTATTGCAGCTTTGTAGTGAGTTCTGAAATCAAGAAGTGTGAATCCTCCAGCTTTCTTCTTGTTTTTCTGACTGTTTCGGCTATTTGGGCTCCCTTGAGATTCCATATAAACTTTAGGATGGATTTTCCTATTTCTGTACAATATCGTACTTGGGATTTTGCTGGAGATTGGACTGAATCTGTAGATTGCTTTAGGTAATATTCACATGTAACAATATTAGGTCTTATAATCTGTGAACATGGAATGTCTTTCTATTTATGTCTTCTCTAGTTCCTTTCAACCATGTTTTATACTTTTCACTGCACACGTCTTTCACCTGTTTCGTTAGGTTAATTCCTAAGTATTTTATTCTTTTTGATGCTTTTTGCAAATGGAATTCTTTTCATAATATCCTTTTCAAGATTGTTCATTATTAGTGTATAGAACTACAACTGAATTTGTGTATTGCTTTTCATATCCTACAACATTGCTGAATTCATTTATTAGTTCTAACAGTTTTTTTGTGGGATCTTTGCAGTTTTCTACGTGTAAGATGATGTCATCTGAAAAACATAAATTTACTTCCTCCTTTACAACTTGAATGTCTTTTATTTTTTTCTTACCTAGTTGCTTTAAAACTTCTAGTCCTAGACTGAATAGAAGTGGCGAAAGTCGGCATCCTGGTCTTGTTCCTGATCTCAGAGGGGAAAGCTTTTAGTCTTTCCATAGAATATGATGTTAGCTGTGTTTTTGTCCACATGTGACCTTTATTACATTGAATTAATTTCATTCTATTTCTAGCTTAAGTGTTTTTGTCTTGAAAGGGTGTTGAATTTTGTCAAATGCTTTTTCTGCATCAATTGATACATGATGTTTTTTTTGTGTTTTTTTTACATTTTTAGTTGGTTTGCTAGTATACCATTGAAGATTTCTGCATCAATATTCAAAAGGTATATTGGTCTGTAGTTTTCTTGTGATATCTTTGTCTGGCTTTAGAATCGGGGTAATACTGGCTTTATAGAATTTGTTAGGGGGCGCCTGGGTGGCTCGGTCGGTTAAGCGTCCGACTTCAGCTCAGGTCATGATCTCACGGTCCGTGAGTTCGAGCCCCGCGTCGGGCTCTGTACTGACAGCTCAGAGCCTGGAGCCTGTTTTGGATTCTGTGTGTCCCTCTCTCTCTGCCCCTCCCCTGTTCATGCTCTGTCTCTCTCTGTCTCAAAAAAAAGTAAACGTTAAAAAAAAAAAAAAAAAAAAAATTAAAAAAAGAATTTGTTAGGAAACATTCCCTCTTCTTCAGTGTTTTTGGAAGAGTTTGAGAAACATTGATGATGATTCTTCTTTAGTAGAATTTACCAGTGAAATCATCTGGTTCTGGACTTTCTTAGTGTGGAGTTTTGTTTTTATTTTTAACTCGTTCAATATCTTTATTGTTATAAGTCTGTTCACATCTTCTATTTCTTCTTCAGTTTTAGAAGTTTGTGTATTTCTAGGAGTTTGCTATTTCATCTAGTTCATTTAATTTGTTGACAATTATTGTTAGGAATCCCTAAAACTTGTTTGGATTTCTGAAAGGTTAGTAGTAATGTCGCCACTTTAATTTCTGATTTTATTTGTATCACCTCTCTGTTTCATTGCCAGTCTAGCTAAGGCGTTGAAAAATGTTTTTGATGATCTTATTAAGAACAAACTTCTTGTTTCAGTGATTCTGTTTCTTTCTTATTCTGTTTCATTTTAATTATCTCTTTTGCTAGTTTTGGGTTAAATATTAGCTGCTTTTTCTAGCATTCAGATATAAAGTTTAAATTATTGATTTGAGATTTTTTTTTTTTTCTTTATCAATGTAGGCATTTACTGGGCGCCTGGGTGGTTCAGTCAGTCAGCATCTGACTTTGGCTCAGGTCATTGTCTCGTGGTCCGTGAGTTCAAGCCCCATGTGGGGCTGTGTGCTGACAGCTCAGAGTCTGGAGCCTGCTTCAGATTCGGTGTCTCCCGCTCTCTCTCCCCCACTTTCCCGCTCATGCTCGCAGGCTCTCTCTCTCAAAAATAAATAAACATTTAAAAAATGTAGGCATTTACTGCATAAATTTACTTCTGAGCACAGTATTCATTCCATCCCATGTTTTAATTTCATTTTCATTAATCTCTAAGTATTTTCTAATTTCCCTTATTTTTTTTTTTTGACCCTATATGTTGTTTAATTTCTACATACCTGTGAGTTTTCTAGTTTTCCTCTTGTTAGTGATTTCTGGTTTCATTCCTGGTGATTGAAAAAGATACTTTGTGTCATTTTAATATTTTAAAATTTATTGACACTTGTTTTGTAACCTAACATAAGTTTATCCTGAGTTTTATATTTCAACTTGAAGAATTTTAATGTTAGAGGCTCTACATGGTACTCCTTCTAGTCTTTTTGGTAAATATATATAGTTTTTGAATCCCTGTGGGTATTTTCACACTGATTATTTCTTTAAACATACTAAACATGGTTGTTTTATAATCTTTGTATGACAATTCCAATCTTCTGATACTCTAACATATAAAGTTTTTGTGGGTCTTTACCTTCTATCTGTTGTTTCTGCAAGTTCTCACTCATGCCTAGTGGTTTGTTTTGGTTTTTTCCATTATTCTTATTGTTGGGAGTTCATCTTTCTTTAAAAAATATTGAACTCTTGGGGCATCCAGGTGATTCGGTTGGTTAACGTGTCCAACTTCGGCTCAGGTCATGATCCTGGCTCATGAGTTTGATCTCTGCAATTGAGCTCCGCACTTGACAGCATGGGATTCTCTGCTTGGGATTCTATGTCTCTCCCTCTCCCTCTCTCTGCCCCTCCCCTACTTGTGCTCTCTCTCTTTCAAAATAAATAAATAAACTTAAAATATATGTATTGAACTCTTTGAGGCCTTGAATGAATGTACTTCCTTCCAGGCCTCTGGTGATGGTAACACCACTAACATAGCATCACTTTAAACTGAATTCAGGACTTGCGGCTTTTTTGGATTGCCCAAGTAATAAATTTGGACTATAAATCCTGGTGAGAGCCAGCTCATGGTTATAAATTCTCCGGATCATCCTAAGGTGCTCAGCCTTTGGAAAAAAAAAACCTTTCCTTATAATCCCACGTTGATGGGAGGTGTGTAGTGAAGTTTCTTCTTATCTGCCTTAAACTGAGGATGGAATCCTTAATCGAAATCCCAGTTTTAATAAGAGGAGAAGATTCTATTAGACTTCCCTCCTTGTATGGACTCTGGAATTTCTGTCTCCTCAAATTTCAGGCACTGTTAAACTAGGTTTTTGCCTTCCCTTAAATTTTAGATAGAAAAATCCTTATTATCTTGTGAGTTCTTCAAAGCTTTTATATAGACATATATAATTGTTATTTTTCAGCCACAGTGGTCATCCACATACCTGGTTAGCCATTTTAAGGAAGCCCTAAGTTTTTGATGTCCATTTGCTATACTAAATTATTTTTTCTAGAGCCCCAAATTATATTCTAAAAGTGTCAATTAAAGCAGTTTCAGTAAAAGAGCAGGTAGCTCCCTTCACAATGATATAATAATAGCAGTTAATGTTTGTTGATCATTTATTATATAATAGGCATTATACAGGAACTACCTCAAGCCTTAAATCAACTCTATAGGGTACTATTATTATCTTCCATTTCCTAAGGAGTTAGCTGAAGCTTAAAGTAGTTACACTTTTGCACAAGTTTATATAGTTAGTAATTAGGGGAAACATCGATTCAAAAGGCAGTCTGTCTGATCCCAGTACTTTTACTCTTGATCATTACACCATACTGCCTTTAATAGGATTGTGGCCATTATATTACAGACCTTTCATAACTGAATTTGATTCAACTAAGCATGGTTATAATTAGTAAGTGTAATTTAACTTAGAGCTAATTAAGGAAATCTGAAGCTCAAACAGTTCTTTTTTAATTTTTAAAATTTTAGAAGTATTTATATTTTATCATTAATACATTCAGAGCATGGGAGGGCATACATTTCTTTCTTTGACATTTTAAGTAAATTTGTTTTTATCAAATAAAAATCATCTTTCCAAAATTATAACAATGTAATAGCTATGCAATTTTAAAAAGTTTTTTATAGACTTTAATGTACTTCTTTCTTTGGAAGTATTACAGTCTAATTACCCATTCAGACTATAGTGTATTTGATCCACATGCCTGATTGTCTTATAATCAGATTACCAGGGTGTTTTTTTATCATTATTTTCTTCATTAAAACAGTTGCTTTGGGGACGCCTGGGTGGCTCAGTCAGTGAAGTGTCTGACTTCAGCTCAGGTCATGATCTCACGGTTTGTGAGTTCGAGCCCCTCATCAGGCTCTGTGCTGACAGCTCAGAGCCTGGAGCCTGCTTCGGATTCTGTGTCTCCCTGTCTGTCTCTGCCCCTTCCCTACTCTGTCTGTCTGTCTCTCTGTCTCAAAAATAAAACATTTAAACAATTTAAAAAACAAAAAACAGTTGGCTTTGGAGCATATAACAATCATAAATAATTGAGTGAATACTTTATGATTCTAAATGCTTCTAGTTAACTTGGACAGCCCAATTAAAAATAATATTTTAATTTTTATGTAATTCATGTAGACTTAAGTAGGAATTTTAGTGTAACATCTATTAACCAGGTAATAGTGACCTTCCTCCTCCAGTTTGTTTGATCAAAGGTCAGGCTCTATGCAATATGGCAAATGAAGTTAACAAATTTGCAGTTTATCATCTCCTTATTAGTGCAACTTGAAGGGACAAAGAGAAGCATCGATATTACAGTATATCATCTAGAAAAGCCTTTAAACTTATCCCCATATATTACCAAAAACCCAGGTAATCTCTTCCCCTTAAAAAGTTGAAAAATCTGTTCTTTCAAGTAGCCATTAAGTCATAATATCTTTAAAAGCACTCAATGTAGGGGCACCTGGGTGGCTCAGTCTGTTCCTATATTACTGACTAAAACTTGTTAAATTGGCATTGTCCTCTATATACTCCTAAAATCCTTTTTTTTTTTTTTTAATTCCAGTATAGTTACCATACAGTGTTATATTAGTTTCAGGTGTACAAATAGTGATTCAACAATTCTAAAAACCTTAATATTCATATCTCCTTATACCTGCACAGATGAAAAACTGTCCAATGACAATAAGATTATGAAATAGTTTCAGAATTTTGAGGTCATTAGCAAACCTCAGTAAGTAAATGCACCAACTAAAACTGGAATTTTGATTAGAAGATAGCACATTTATATCTTCTTTGATTTGAATAAAAAATGAAGCTCTTCACCAAAAAGGTCGGAGAGCTAGGACTTATTTCACTGAGCTCACAGAACCAGCTACATAAGTGTTTTTGGATTCTCTTACTGATGAATGCAGGTGTGTGACAGAAGAAGAAAGTTAAGCTTATTCTAATAAATGATACATATTTCTTCTAACTTATGAAATACATTTGCTCCATTCAAAATAGTATATACTTCCAAGAACTTTGTACCTCTAATTCTGACACCTTGCTTAATATTTACACATTATCCTAACTATTCTATTGAATCTTTTTACCCACAAGCATATTTTTCAATACTTCTTATTCACTGATTAATTCATCGGATTCTAATCTATTGACTACTAGGTGCAAGGCGTGAACTAAGCCCTCGGGCTCCATTTGAGAACATAGTAAGCCCTGCTCTCCCGAAATTTACATTCTGACTAGAGGGACAGATTTTACTTGGTGTTCCCACTGACTAAGTTTACTGTGTCTCCCATGAGAACCTTCTTTGACAGTTTTTGATAACTGGGCTGTTAACTTTGTTAGAGACATTCAAAATTGCAGAAAGGCAGTGACGAATTTCCTTACAGACTGTACTCCGTAGTCCTCTGCTCATCTTCCCTCTTTCCTCCTGCCAGTTCATGTATGTCTACATTTTCGGCCATCAACTCCATTCTGAAGACTTCGCAATTTACATCTTTAAAACCTCTCACCTCTCTTTTATAGCTGCCTACAGAACCTTGCTGTATCATCACACACAGTGTAACTTCAATCAATATATCTAAAACAGAACTTAAGCCTCCTGACTTTCTCAAATCTCTACTTGTACCTTAGTCTACCAGTACCATAGACTCAAGATTTTATATCTGTTTTCTTTAACTTCTTCCTGTGTTTATAACCCAATTTATTCTGGCTCTGTTATCTCTCTGTTTTTGTATCTCCCTTTGAAATCCCTCATGGCCAGCCCTCCTTAGTCCGGTATCTCATTATTTCATGACTGCTAATAGTTTCTTGACTATTACCCTATCAGTTCATCCTGTTGGCTTTTCTCAGATTAATCATTTTAAAATACTACTTCAGGGACACCTGGGTGGCTCAGTCGGTTGAGCGTCCGACTTCAGCTCAGGTCATGGTCTTGCAGTTCATGAGTTCGAGCCCCATGCTGGGCTCCGTGCTAACAGACAGCTCAGAGCCTGGACCCTGGTTCAGATTCTGTATCTCTCTCTCTCCCCCTCCTCTGCTCATGCTCTGCCTCTCTCTGTCTCTCAAAAATAAATAAATGCTAAAAAAAAAAAAAAAAAAAAAAAAAAATTTTAAATACTACTTCATTGGAGAGTCACTCTTTCCTAAAGTATTTTCTTACAAATTTCTCTTACCGTGATCTCTCATCTGAAGTCTTATAGCACCGTTTCTGTACTGCTTATACTTGGCTGTTACAGTGCCTGGAATTATCTAGTACAATTTGTATTAACTAATGTTTACTAAGTGGCTACTATGTGCTTGCTACTGTTCTGTGCACTTTGCATAAACTCATTTAATCCTCACAGCAACCCCACGTGGTATGTGCTTTTATCTTCCTCATATTACACAGGAGAGAACTGAAGTACAGAGGAGTAAAATAACTTTTTCCAAATTAGCTTACTGGCATAGCCAATGATTCATGGCATAGCCATGATTCACACCCACCTCACTAGCTTCGATACCCATTCTCTTAGCCACTACCACTACTATGTCATTTCACTGAAAAGTTAAGACAGAGACTTAAACACATTTTGAAGGGTACTGTAAGAGCTTTGTGAGAGGTTTAAAGTACTTTCGCAGTTCAGCAGATGGCAAGATGACTTCCACCAAGGGGACAAAAAAAAAAAAAGAAAAGAAAGAAACCCAAAAGCTTTATGAGGGATTTGGAAGTGGGGTGGGGAGAAACATTCCAGAGAGAGGAATTTGCATGATATAAAGCACTCTTGAGACAGACTATTCAGAGCATATTACCAGGAATTCTAAGTAATGTAGTTTAGCTGGGACAAAGGATACTCAACGGTAAAGGGAAATAAGTTGTAAAAGTAGATTGCAGCCAAATTATAGGTCTTAAATGTGAAATTAAGGTGTTTAAGTCATAATTTATAGGTTGTGGAGTGAGAAGTCTGTATCTTAGAAATGTTCGGCTACAATAATGTTTAAGGTCAAAGGGAAGAGAAGGACCAGTTAGAAAGTTATCACAATAGTCTAAGAAATAATGAAGCCCTGAATTAGATAACTAGCTGGAAAGTAGGGACCAGAAGAGACTGTATGCATCTTCTTGAATCTTCAACATTTGCCAACTGATTGGCTACCAGGGGATTAGAAGAGGCAGGTACCATTAACTAAGATAAGGGAGCATAGTTAGGGGGCAGAGAAAGAAGATATAATCAGTTTGAGACGTATGCCAAGTTTATGATGCCAGTAGGAGGAAACATTCAGCAGACAGTAATGTAGAATTTAAGAGATCAGGATTAGAGATGTAACTATCGGAGACCTTGGTGTACATCTGATAGCTAAAACCAGGGAAGCAAGTAGAGGAAAAACAGCTAGGGGATAGATGGAGGAATCAGAACTACCGAAGGAATGTTCCCAAAGTAAGGAGAATCAGGATTAAAATTGGAAGTGAGAGAGTGGAATGTTGCAGAGAGGTAAAACAAATGTGGCGAATTTCTTGGCCACATTTATGAAATCTAGGTTGTGAGAACAGGAGTAATTAGGCTTATATATGCTATTCTATTCCTCTCCCTTAGATATTTGTTTTGCCTCCTGTCATTGACTATTCTTCTTCAAATCATTTTCTAGTCTTTATATCATACAATTCCAGATCCCTTCACGGCACCTGGAAATCATAGACTGTGGTACCTATACATGTTGTATATAATAATATATATATGTATATGTGTGTAGATAGATAGATAAAGTATATCCAAAATATATATGGGTAATACCATATATATGAATAAAGTAAATATTATGTTATAGGCACAACAGTAAATGTAGGTTAGGTCTTGAGAAGGCTCCCTTGGGATCCTACCAACATGAAAGACAGCTGATATGAATGAACCCTGCCCTTCCAATATAAGATGAAGTATTCAGAACAACAAAAAAATGTAATCATAGCCTTAATAAGAATAAAAGAGAAATTCAGTTTTGTTTTAGTGCCAGTAACAACAGTTCAAAACCATAGTCATAAGTAGAACTGACACCACAGAAATAAGCCTTGGTGCCTGGGGTTTTAATACCTACTTGAGTCGGAAATTGTGCCTTTGGGTTCACAGGCAGCTGGAATTGAGCCTCTTGCATAAAGCCTAGTCTCACAGGGCTACTCTCCTGTGAAAGGAGAGTGAGCAAAATTCAGTGGTCCAGAGCCATTAAAACCTGTAGGACCCTGACAAAAGCCAATGCAAAAATTGTTCTGTACCATGGAACAGGGCTTTGGAAATTCCTGTTGAGGGAATTAAAAAAAAAAAAAAAAAGCCCCAGTAAGGATGTGCTTACAGTGAAAATATAAATTTTGAGGGTAATCAACAGCTCCAACAAAGAAGACAGTTGTAATTCCAAGAACAGAAGAAAACCTGACCTGAAAGAGACCATAAACTTACTTATATTAAAATAAGTTACTTGAGAGATTAAAAAAAGGAATCAAACCATGATGAAAGAATATGACAGGAATAACAGGATAAGAAAAAAAAAAACAAACGAGAATGTCTGGAAATGAAATGTTCGTTGTTGTTGTTGTTGATTGTTTAATGGTTGGATTAAACTGCTGAGATGAGAATTAGTGAATTAGATGATCTGGTCAGATCACCCAGAATGTAGAATGAAGAGATGGGGAGATCTGAGAATGGCTGGGAGATATGGAAGGCAGAATGGGAAAGAACAGTATATACCTATTCAATGACAGTTTCAGAAGGCGAGAATGGGAGGTGAAGCACTCAACAAAGTAATAGCTGCAATTTTTCAGAATTGACAAAAGAGTCCTGATATAGAAGTACACAATATCCTGAGCAGGAGAAATGAAAACAACCCATATCTAAACAAACCATGGAGAAATTGTTAAACATTAAAGCAAATGGAACATGTTAAAACCAATGATGGAGAGGAAACCAAGGAACACCAGCTATACTAACAATTGCCTTCTCATCTACCACAAAAGGTATCAGAAAAAGTAGAAAAAGATCTTCAAAGTGCTGAAAGAAAATAATGGCCAACTTAGCATTTTAGGTCTAATTAAAATATTAGTTGAGAATAAGAATAAAGATACTTTCAGACAAATTAAGATTTAACAGCTTATGGAGCGCCTGCGCGGCTCAGTCGATTAAAGCGTCCAACTTCTGATTTCGGCTCAGGTCATGATCTCACGGTTCATGAGATCAAGCCCCACATCAGGCTCCATGCTGACAGCACAGAGCCTGCTTGGGGTTGTGTCTCCCTCTCTCTCTGCCCCTCTTCCACTTGTGTGTATAGGCACGCTCTCTCAAAATAAACTTTAAAAACGATTTAGGGGCGCCTGGGTGGCTCAGTCGGTTTGAGTGTCCGACTTCGGCTCAGGTCATGATCTCACAGTCTGAGTTCAAGCCCTGCGTCGGGCTCTGTGCTGACAGCTCAGAGCCTGGAGCCTGTTTCAGATTCTATGTCTCCCTCTCTCTCTGTCAAAAATAAATAAACATCTAAAAAAAAAAAAAAAAAAAAGGATTTAACAACTTGCCTTTCCCTAACCCTTACTATGAAGGCTGTTAAAGGATATATCTGCTTCAGCTAGAGGAAAATTGAACATAGAAGAAAGGAAAGGGCAGCAAGAAAAAGTTGTGACCAAAAAAATTAAATGTGATGATAAATCTTAAGTGTTGGTTGTACAAGAAACTATTGTAACAATGGCGACTAATTTGGGAGGGGTTAAGAACTAGATGGAACTAAAATACATGAGAGCAGGGGCACCCTAGTGGCTCAGTCAGTTGGGAATCCAACTTCGGCTCAGGTCATGATTTTGCAGTTCGTGGGTTTGAGCCCCATGTCGGGCTCTGTGCTGACAGCTCAGAACCTGGAGCCTGCTTTGGGTTCTGTGTGTGTGTCTCTCTCTACCCCTACCCTGCTCATGCTGTATCTCCCTCTCTCAAAAATAAATAAACATTTTTTAAAAATTAAAATACATGACGGCAATACTTAAAAGACTGGAGAAGGAAACCAGAAACATTTTAGGATCCTTGTATTGAGTGGGACAAAGACAGGAAAACTAACTATAGACTTTGTTAGTGATTATTTGTAAAAAAAAAAAAAAAAAAAAAGGGGGGTATTCATTAATAAACCTATGATGTGCAATTTTCAAAACCACTAGATGGAAGAAAAGAGAATAAGAAAACTTGATCAATAGAAGGAAAATAGAATAAAAAAAACCACATGGTAAATTAAAAGAATAAATTAAGATAAAGAATAAGTCCTAATATTTTAACAATCACAGTAAATGAAAATAGACTTTTCAAATTGAAAAACTAATATAAAATGCAGCTACGTGTTATTTATAACAGAGACATCTAAAGCACAATGTCCCTGAAAGATTGAAGTAAAAAGAAAAAATAAGAATCCTGACCCTAATAATCTTTATGCATCTAACATAACCCAAACTTATGTATGGCAAAAAAATATATACAATTACCACACCTTCAAGGACCAGATAACCTCTATCTTATATAAAGTATTCTAATATTCAAGGAAAAACTCCCAAAGTTTTTTTATGAGGCTAACATAAATCTTAATTTCAAAATTAAATTCAATATGTATTCTGAAAAAGGAAAAATAGAGGTCAGTGTTGCATATGAATATAGATACAAAAATCTCAAAACTGTTAGATACTGAGTTTTTAGAAGTTGTTTTCTAATGTCTTAGAGTTGCTATAAAATAATACAAGCAATCCATTACACCCAACTGCCAAAATATAAAATACTATATACTTAGTAGTGAAATACTTAAGGCATTCCCTTAAAAATCATGAACATGAAAATAATACTTGCATTTTCTTCCATTCAACATTATCTGGAGATCCAGTTTATAAATAACTACTCATTTGTTGTGAAACCTTAGACGAGTTACCTTCTTTTGGGGTCCTAAGTTTCTGGTCTGTTAAAGGAGTAGGATTATAATACTGACCCAGGAACAGGGACTATAGGCGATCCAGCTGAGCTCCCTGAGCCCAGTCCAGCCCAGATCAGCCATCTCTGAGTCCCACAGACTCATTCCATAAATAAATGCCTTTTGTTTTATACACTGATATTTGCAGTTGTTTGTTTTGCAATAATAACAAACTAATACACCTGGCAGAGTTAAAAATCAGATGTTGGCAAGTATGTGGAGGAAAAACAGGAACTCTCCATTGTTGTCGGTGGAAAAGTAATACAATCTCTTTGGGGAACAGTTGGGCAATAGTTCATTGTAAAGTTGAAATTACCCATATTCTATTATGATGGATCAGAAATTCTGCTTCTAAATATATCCTCTAGAGAAACACGCATATAGGTAAAGAGTCATCTAAAAGATGTTATTACAACATTCTAATAGTGAAAAATTGGAAACTGCCTAAATGTCTATCAGTAAGGGAAATGAATAAATTATATATTACATCATACAACATGTAGTGGGTTGAATAGTGCCCTCCAAAAATTCATATCCACCCAGAAGTTCAGGATACGATCTTATTTAGAAATAGGGTCTTAATTAAGATGTGGTCATACTGGATCCAGATGGGCCCTAAATCCAATGATGAGTATCCTTATAAAAACAGAAGGTTCAGAAACACCCAGGGAAAAAGTCCATGTGGTGACAACAGCAGAAATTGAAGCAATGCGCCTACAAGCCAAGGAACACCAGAACACAAGGAACTTCCATTGCTGGAAGCCCCCAGGAGCTAGGAAAGAGGCATGGGATAGACTCTCCTTCAGAGCTTCCAAAAGGAACCTACCTTGATTTTAGACTTCTCGTCTCCTCATGGTGTATAGCCACCCAATTTGTGGTAATATTTCATGGTAGCCCAAGGAACTAATAACGCAACGAATACTACATACTACATACCATATATATATGGTTGCAGTTCATTAATTTTATATATATATAAACCATATACATATGGTTGCAGTTCATTAATTATATATATATATATATATATATATATATATATATATATATATATATATAATGGAAAGGCATCTCATGATGATGGAGGAAAGACTTAATATTGTTAGAAGTGAATACTACTCAGAGTGATCTACAGATTCAGTGTGGTACCTATCAGAATGGAATCTCAAGGGACCTCCCCCAATCGTGAAAAGGAAGAACTAAAATTGGAGGACTCACATTTCCTGAATTCAAAGCTGACTGTAAAACTACAGTAGTCAAACTAGGGTGGTACTGGTATAAAGACAGACATACAGACAATGCAGCAGATTAGAGAGCCCAGAAGTATGCCTCACATAAGGGTCAAATTATTTCAATAAAGGTACCAGGACCATTCAGTAAGAAGAAGACAATCTTTTCCCAAATAGTCTTGAGAAAAGTAGATGTCCACATGCAAAGGAATGAAGTTAGATGCTTGCTTTACACCATATACAAAAGTCAACTCAAAATGAATCAAAGACATCAACATAAGAGCTAAAATGACAAAACTCTTTGAACAAAGCATAGGGGGAAAGCTTTCAGGACATTGAATTTGGCAAGATTTCTTGGCTACGGCAACAAAAACACACAGCAACAAAAGAAAACATTAAATAAAATGGACTTCATCAAAATTGAAAACTTCTGTATATTAAAGGACATTATCAAGAGATAAGTGAAAATGGGGGCGGCTGGGTGACCCAGTCAGTTAAGTGTCTGACTCTTGATTTCAGCACAGGTCATGATCTCACAGTCGTGGGATCAAGTCCTGTGTCAGCCTCTGTGCTAGGTGTGGAGCCTGCTTGGGATTCTCTATTTCTCTATCTCTATCTTACCTCTCTGTCTCTTTCTCTATCTCCCTCTGCCTCTCTCCCCTACTCGCATTCTCTTGCTCTCTAAAATTAAAAAAAAAAAACAAAAACGTTTTTTAAAGAAAGTGAAAATGGAACAGGGTGGGAGAAAATATTTGCAAAGCATATATCTGATAAGAGATTAATTTCCAGAACATATAGAGAACTACAACTCAATGACAACAAAAAACAACCCAATTCAAAGGTGGACAAAGGCTTTGAATAGACATTTCTCCAAAGAAGATATACTAGTACCAAATAAGCACATGAAAAGATGCTCAACATCATTAATCATTAAGGAAATATAAATCAAATACAAATATAGTGAGATACCACTGCACACCCACTAGGATGGCTATAACATTTAAAATAAAATAAATAAAATAAATAAATAAAATAAAATAACATTTAAAAATGTTTCCTTAAAAAAGGAAAATAACAAATGTTGGCAAGGATAAAGAAAAAAAATGGAATCTTTATCAATTACTGGGGGAAAATGTAAAATGATTCAGCTGCTATGGAAAACAGGTTAATGTGTCCTTGAAGTTAGTCAAACATAGTTACCATATGACCCACTGATTCCATTCATAGGAATTGAAAACACGTACTCAAATACATGTACACACATTCTTGGTGACACCATTCACAATAGCCAAAGGTGAAACGGCCCAATGTCCATCAATAGATTCATGGATGAACAAATGTGGTAAACACATAGAATGGAACATTACTCAGCCATAAAAAGGACTGATTCATGTTACAATGTAGATGAACACTGAAACATTATGCCACTAAATTGTACACTTAAGAGAGTTGATACGGTACATTTTTATATTATGTATACTTTGCCACAATAAAAACTTAGTAAGTGCAGGTTTGTGGCAGTTCTGTGAACTGGGTAGGAAGTGGCCGCCGAGGGGAAGCAGTGTTGTGGCTGAGGCTGGTAGGAAAGCAGACACCAAGATCAGACTTCCCTCACTTCCACCTCCCGTCAGAGTCCTGGGACCTATTTGTGAGTTCAATAACCCAGGACTAACATTTATTAAATATTATTTTCTAGGGCCTTAATATATGCCCTTAATCTATGACCTCACTTCATATGCTCAAATGTATCTCCTTCATGCTGTGATGACAAATATTTCCAATGGTTTGAGACATTAGAGCTCTTATTCTTATGTACCTATAACATTATTTGTGGAACTCTAACACTTGAGCCGCATTAAGCATTGAGAACAAAGCCTGGTTGAAACCCTCATCTCGAATGTTCCTTCCCTTCCCCTCTTGCCAAGCCGAGGTTTGGTATGGGCCCGCGCCACCCTCTCTTAAACCTCCTGCCCTTTTTGAATCGAAGCTTTACTCTTCCCTTGGAAAAGCAAGGGAGCTTAGTCTGCTAGGTTACTTAAAAGAACTGTTTAGTGGCAAATTACTGCCCCTCTCAGAAGGACCAAAATCTTTCTGTTTCTTTCAATCATTCATTCAACATAAGTTCGCTAGCACGGTCTAGCATGCTAAGATAATCAAGGAATTTCTCTCCACATTTTCACTTGCGGATAAATTTATTATATCCCATTTTTACTCTCAAATACTGAAAACACATGAAGGAATAATAAAGCACTTTGTACATTATTGTTCAAACTAAAAATCTGTTGGCTGATACTATTTATATATGTGGAAAGCATATCAGAAGCCATACATTTTTAAGACTAGATAAGGAAGGAAAAAATATATAATGGCAGTTGAATAGCTTTTCTTGAGAGTGAGGAAAATGAACAACAGTGAGAGAAAAATAGCCACAAATGTTAACTTGGGGGGACAAAAACCCCTGAATTTCTCTGTCTAAAAATGCAGTTAGATGTGTGGTGGTGCACACATACGGGTACCATGGAAGGTATCGCACTGCGATTTGATCCTGATGTAATAGTGGCTTTTATACTTTTCACGTCCACTTCTCATCCTAGGAGTCGTCGTACAGCTGCGTAGCTGGTCATAAGGAGGTCTGAATAAAACATGAAAATCTGCCCTTCAGAGAAGTAGTTCTTCGGTGCACACTTCCTCTAAGTTCTTGTTTACCCCTAAACAGCCTCTGATCGATTTTGTTGGTGGTTTTCTAGATTTAAGTCTCTGAATTTGCAGAGATTGGGGACCTAAAGAACACCTGTTTTTTAAATTCTCATTTTATAAATTATTCTTCTTTATTATGTTTTTCCCCGCTCTATTCTTATTCTTACCCCTTTTCTGTAAGTTTTACAGGCCTTCCCTTGTTGATGGTTAATACCTGATACTACCACATGGTATTCTTTCTGTCAACTCAACAAGTGTTTTCTGAGCACCTAGTATGTTTCCAGGACTTTGTTATCAGACAACATTTACAGAACAAAAAGGAAATAACGATATTTCTCCTCCTCTATAAAATTTGCAAGTCTTGTCATGACTATGATGCTGTTTCAAATTGTAATCCTCCCTTAACTTTGTAGAAGCATTGAAAAGGTGTCCCACTTCAGCAATTTGGCTGGATGTATGTTTAAGATGTTTCATGGTACAATACCTATGCCCATTGTCAGTGACAGCTTGACGCTTACACTGGTAACCTATAAAACTGATAGCGTGTTACTGGGCTACAGCGGAGAGCCTCGGGTCTTAACTTGGCTTTGCCAGTGATTATCCCGTGAACCTAAGGAAGTTTTGTTCAACTTCTGTAGGCTTCAATTTCTTCTCTTAAATTATCTCTGTGATCCTTCTAATTCTAAAAATCGTATCAAATATTACAGCATATACGCTATTGAAATGCAGCTTTTCTAAGAGAATAGAACTCCAGTATACATATGTAATACTTAGTGAATAATATGACTTTGACAAGTACTGGATGGGCCATAGTTGAACAGAATGGAAAGAATACTGCAGATTTCTCATTTCCCCTGTACCGTTAACAATCATAAATCCTGATTTTTTAAATCCCTTCAATTTCTTTTTATTGCAGTTGTTTCTTTCCAAATAAGATAATATGGGAAATTTTCTACTGGAGACAAAATACCTATTCCTTTGAAGTTACGTTTAACTTTAAAACTTATAAATACATAGCTGATTCGAATGTTTGTAGTAGCACTATCGATAATAGCCAAATCATGGAAAGAAACCAAATGTCTGTCGAGTGATGAATGGAAAAAGAAGATGTGGGGGGCTCCTGGGTGGCTCAGTTGGTTAAGCAGCTGACTTCGGCTCAGGTCATGATCTCATGGTGAGTTTGAGCTCTGCTTCGGGTTCTGTGCTGACAGCTCAGAGCCTGGAGCCTGCTTCAGAGTCTGTGTCTCCCTCCCTCTCTGCTCTTCCCCCACTTGTGCTCTCTTTCTCTCTCAAAAAAAAAAAAAAAAAAAAAACATTAAAAAAAAAAAAAGAAGGTGTGGTATATATATACAATGGAATATTTCTCAGCCATCAAAAAGAATGAAATATTGCCATTTGCAACAACACGGATGGAACTAGAGTGTATTATGCTAAGCAAAATGAGTCAGAGAAAGACATGTGATTTCACTCGTGGAATTTAACAAATGAAACAGATGAACATAGGGGAAGGGAAGGAAAAATAAGATAAAAACAGAGAGGGAGGCAAACCATAAGAGACTCTTAAATTCAGAGAACAGACTGAAGGTTGCTAGAGGAGTGTTGGGTGGAGGGATGGGTAAATGGGTGATGGGCATGAAGGAGGGCACTTGTTGGGTGAGCACTGGGTGTTATATGTAAGTGATGGGTCACTAAATTCTCCTGAAACCATTATTACACTGTATGTAAACTAACTTGGATTTAAGTTAAATAAATAAGTATGTATGTATGTATGTATGTATGTATGTATAGTATAAATACATAAGTAAAAACATCCCCTGAAACATGAAAATGTGTCTTTCGCAGACTTCTACTTAGCACGAGATCTACATTTTGAGCCTCACAAACCCTGGGGAAAACATGTAATTATTTTTACTTCCCTTTGTGTATGTTATTCACTTCAAATAATACATCTAGACATTATTTTTATACCTCCAATAAGCTTTCCATTTATTTCTCCTGTGGGTTCTTGTATTTTTCCCCAAAAATACTCATTCAGCAATTACTCACTGACTTTATAAGGTACTACAGGCATTGAGGATATGTAAATGAAAGGCATGATCCCAAAACTTGAGAAGATTATCATACACACAATTACATAAAGAGACCATAATATAATACAGTGATTTTTTGTAAAAGTGTACTGAAGGTATGGAGTACCTCAGAATCCTGGGAGTTAGAAAGCCTTCACAAAGGAAATCTATTCCCCCCTGCCTTTTTTTTTTTTTTTTTTTTTAATGTTTATTTTTTGAGAGAGAGACAGCGTGAGTTGGGGAGGGGCAGAGAGAGAGGGAGACAGAATCTGAAGCAGGCTCCAGGCTCTGAGCTGTCAGCACAGAACCCGACATGGGGCTCGAACTCACAAACCTTGAGATCATGACCTGAGCCAAAGTCAGCCTCAGGTGCCCCCCCCTTTTTTTAATTGAAGTACAGTTGACCTACAATATTAGTTTCAGGTGTACAATATCGTGATTCTACATTTATATACATGAAATGTTCACCACGATAAGTGTAGTTACTTTCTGTCACCATACAAAGCTATTACAGTATTAATTCCCTATGCTGATCAATTCCCTATTCCCTGTTAATTCCCTAGTTCATCCTCATGATTTATTTTACGACCGAAAGTTTGTACTTCTTACACTCTTTCACCTATTTTGCCCATTCCCCCCTGGAAATCATCAGTTTGTTCTCTGTGTTTAGGAGGCTGTTTCTGGTTTTTTAGTTCTTGATTGTTTTGTTTTGTTTTTGATTTTACATAAAAGTGAGAGCATATAGCATTTGTCTTTTTCTGTCTGACTTAGTTCACTTCGCATAATACCCTGTGGTCCTTCCATGTTATTGCAAAGGGCAAGATTTCATTCCTTTTGATGTCTGAGTAATACTCCATTGTAGGGGCGTCTGGATGGTTCAGTTGGGTAAGCATCTGATTTTTGATTTCAGCTCATGATCTCACAGTTTCGTGAGTTCAAGCCCCATGTCAGGATCTGTGCTTACAGTGCAGAGCCTGCTTGCAAATTCTGCCTCTCTCTCTGCTCCTCTCCTGCTCGCACTCTCTTTCTCAAAAATAAATAATAAATATTTCATTGTAGATATATATACCACATCTTCTTTATCCATTCATCTATCAGTAGACACTTGGGTTGCTTCCATATCTTGGCTATTGTAAGTAACGCTGTGATTAACGCAGGGGTGCAGGCATCTATCTTTTTAAATTACTATTTTGTTTTCTTTGGGTAAATACCCAGTAGTGGGATTACTGGATTATATGGTATTTATATTTTTAATTTTTGGAGGAACCTCCATACTGTTTTCCACAGTGGCTGCACCAATTTACATTTCCAGTATCGGTGCACAATGGTTCTTTTTTCTCCACATCCTTGCCAACACTTTTTATTATTTGTCTTTTGATTCTAGCCATTCTGACAGGCGTAAGGTGTTATCTCATTGTGGTTTTGATTTGCATTTCCCTGATGATGAGTGATGTTGAGCATTTTTTCATGTGTCTGTTGGCCATCTGTGTGTCTTCTTTGGAAAAATGTCTATTCAGGTCCTCTGTTTATTTTTAACTTATAGATTTTTTTAGTGTTGAGTTGTATAAGTTCTTTACATATTTTGGATTAACCCCTTATCAGCTATATTGTTTGCAAATATCTTCTCCTGTTCAGTAGTTTGCCTTGTTTTGTTGGTGGTTTCCTTTGCTGTGAAAAAAATTGATTATTTTGTTTCCTTTGCCTGAGGAGACATGTCTAGAAAAATGTTCCTGTAGCCAGTATCAAAGAGATTAATGCCAGTGTTTTCTTCTAGAAGTTTTATGATTTTAGGTTTCACATTTAGGTCTTTAATCCATTTTTAGTTTAATTTTGTGTATGGTATGAGAAAGTGGTCTAGTTTCGTGCTTTAGCATGCAGCTGTACAGTTCTCCTAAAACTATTTCCCATTGTATATTCTTGCCTCTTTTGTTGTAAATTAGTTAACCATATAATTGTGGGTTTATTTCTGGGCTCTTCATTCTGTTCTCTTGATCTGTGTATCTATTTTTTTGTCAGTGCTGTACTGTTTTGATTACTATAGCGTTGTAGTGTAGTTTGAAATCTGGGGTTGTGTTACCTCCAGCTTTGTTTTTTCAAGACTGCTTTGGCTCTTCAGGGTCTTTTGTGCTTCCATAGAAATTTTAGGATTATTTGTTCTAGTTCAGTGAAAAAATACCATTACTATTTTGGTAGGGATTACACTGAATCTGTAGATTGCTTTGGGTGATATGGATATTTCAACAATATTAATTCTTCTAATATATGAACATGATATGTCTTTTCATGTGTTTCATCTTGAGTTTCTTTCATCAGGGTCTCAGAGTTTTTAAAATACATGTCTTCATCTTCTTGGTTAAATATTCCTAGGTATTTTTTTGTTTTATTTTATTTTATTTTATTTTATTTTATTTTTTTATTTAAGTTTATTTATTTTGAGAGAGACAGAGACAGTGCAAGTCAGGGAGGGGCAGAGAGAGAGAGACAGAGAATCCCAAGCAGGCTCTGCACTGCCAGGGCAGAGCCAGACATGGGGCTTGAACTCACAAAACTGTGAGATCATGACCTGAGCTGAACCTAAGAGTCACACGCTTAACTGACTGAAGCCACCCAGGTGCCCACTTTTTTTTTTAATGTTTATTTATTTTTGGGAGAGAAAGAGAGCATGCACTAGCGGGGGAGGGGCAAAGAGAAAGGGGAACAGAGTTTTTGAAGTGGGCTCCCCACTGACAGCAGACAGCTCAGCACAGGGCTCAAACTCATCAACTACAAGATCATGACCTGAGCTAGAGTCAGACACTTAACTGAGTAGGCCACCCAGGTGCCCCTTGATGCATTTGTAAATGAGATTGTTTTCCTTCTCTTTCTAGAAATTCATTATTAGTGTATAAAAATGGCACAGATTTCTATATATTAATTTTGTATTCTGCAACTTTACCGAATTCACTTATTATTTCTGTTAGTTTTTTGGTAGACTCTTTAGGGTTTTCTATATGTCATCTGCAAATAGTGAAAGTTTTATTTCTTCCTTATCAATGTGGATACCTTTTATTTCTTTTTCTTGTCTGATTGCTGCAGCTAGGACTTTCAGTATGACATTGAATAAAAGTGGTGAGAATAGGGGTGCCTGGGTGGCTCAGTTGGTTAAGCATCCGACTCTCGATTTCAGCTCAGGTCATGATCTCATGGTCCGTGGTTTGAGCCCCACATCTGCACTGACAGTGCAGAGCCTGCTTGGGATATTCTCTCTCCCTCTCTCTCTCTCTCTCTCTCTCTCTCTCTCTCTCTCTCTACCTTCTGCACACTATCTCTCTCAAAATAAAAATCAACTTAAAAAACAAAAGTGGTGAGAATGAACATCCTTGTCTTCCTTCTGATCTTAGAGGAAAAGCTGAAGGCTTTTCACCATTGAGTATTGTTAGCTGTGAGTTTGTCATATATGGATTTTATTATGTTGAGATATGTTCCCTCTAAACGCACTTTGTTGAGAGTTTTTATCACAAATGGATGTTGAATCTTGTCGACTGCTTTTTCTTTATTGAGATGATCATATGATTTTTAATCATTCATTTTGTTAATGTGGTGTGCCACAGTGATTGATTTACATACATTGAACCATCCTTGTATCCCTGGAATAAATTCCACTGGATTGTGGTGAATGGTCCTTTTTAATGTATTACTGATTTCTGTTTGCTAATATTTTGTTGAGGATTTTTGCATCTTTGTTTATGAGGGATATTGAACTGTAATTTTCTGTTTTTGTAGCGTCTTTGGTTTTGGTATCAGGGCAATGATGTCTTCATAGAATGAATGTGAAAGTATTCCCTCCTCTTCAATTTTTGGACTCATTTGAGAAGAATAGGTCTTAATCTTCTTTAAATATTTGGTAGTATTCACCAGTGGAGCCATCTATTCCTAGACTTTTGTTTGTTGGGAGTTTTTGATTACCAGCTCAACTTCATTACTAGTAATTGGTCTGTTCAAATTTTATATTTCTTCCTAATTCAGTTTTAGAAGATTGTATGTTTCTAGGAATTTATCCATTTCTTATAGGTTGTTCAATTTGGTAGGCATATAATTTTTTGTATTTCTATGGTGACAGTTGTAACTTAGTGTCTTTCATTTCTGGTTTCATTTGAGTCCACTCTCTTTTTTTTCTTGATGAGTTGTCTAAAAGTTTATCAGCTTTGTTTATCTTTTGAAACAATCAGCTTAGTTTTATTGCTCTTTTCTGGTTTGTTTGCTTGTTTTTAGTTTTTTTTTAATTTTTTCCACTCTGATCTTTATGATCTTCTCCTTCTAACTTTAGGCTTCATTTGTTCTTCTTTTTCTAGTTCCTTTCAGTTTGTAAGAATTGTTTAAGATTTTTCTTCTTTCTTGAAGTAGGCAGGTATTGCTACCAACTTCCCTTTCAAAACTGCTTTTGCTGTGTCCCAAAGATTCTGACCATTGTGTTTCCTTTTTCCTTTGTCTCAAAGTATTGTTTGATTTA
Organism: Panthera leo; assembly: GCF_018350215.1. NCBI lineage: Eukaryota > Metazoa > Chordata > Mammalia > Carnivora > Felidae > Panthera > Panthera leo. The sequence continues at coordinate 20,010,418 of NC_056685.1, read as the reverse complement.
CTCTTTAATTTCTTCATTGACCCACTGGTTGTTTAGTAAGTTGTTGTTTAGCCTCCGTATGTTTTGTGTTTTTTCCAGTTTTTTTCCTTGTAATTGATTTATAGTTTCATACTGTTGTGTTCAGACAAGATGATTGACGATTTTAATCTTCTTACATTTATTGGAACTTATTTTGTGGCCTACCATGTGATCTATCCTGGAGAATGTTTCATATGCATTTGGAAAGACTGTGTATTCTCTGTTTTTGTTTGGAATGTCCTGTATATGTCTATTAAGTCCATCTCATCTAATTTGTCCTTCAAAGCCACTGTTTCCTTATTGGTTTTCTGTCTGAATGATCTATCCATTGATGTAAATAGGCTGTAAAGTCCTCTACTATTACTATATTACTGTCAATTTCTCCCTTTATGTCTGTTCATATTTGCTGTACATACTTGTTTCTATTTGTGTTCCTAGCACAGATATATAATTGTTTTATTCTCTTGTTGGACTGATCCTTTAATATATATGCCTTTCTTGGTCTCTTGTCACAGTCTTTTTTTAAAGTCTATTTTGTCTGATAATAATATTGCTACCCCAGCTTTTTTTCCACTCTCACTTGTATGGCATGTGTTTTTTCCATCCCTTCACTTTAAGTCTGTGTATGTCTTTAGGTCTGAAGTGAGTCTTTTGTGTATTTTAACTGGAGCATTTAGTTCTTTTATTTATTTATTTTTTTAAGTAGGCTCCATGCCCAATGTGGAGCTTGAACTCACAACCCTGAGATCAAGAGTTACATGCCCTATCAACTGAGCCAGCCAGGTACCCATAGTTTGTTTACATTTAAGGTAATTATTGACAGTTATGTATTTGTTGCACCTTTGTTTATTGTTTTCTGGTTGTTTTTATACACTTACTCTATCCCTTTCTTTGTCTCTTACTCTGTTCTCTTATGATTTGATGACTTTCTTTTGCTTTAGGCTTAGATTCCTTCTGTTTAATTCTTGTGTCTTTATAGGTTTTTCACTTGTGGTTAGCGTGAGGTTCATATATAACATATATATAGCAGTATATAGTAAGTTGATGGTCACTTAAGTTCAAACAATCCTAAAAGCACTACATTTTTACTCCTTCCTCCACCTTTTATGTATATGACATATTTTGCATCTTTTTATTTTTTGTATCACTTGACTAATTATTTTAGATATAAATGATTTTACTGGTTTTGTTTTTTAACCTTCAAACTAACTTTATAAGCGATTACTCTACTACCTTTCCTATTCCAGTGAAATTTTTTCCTTTCATAATTGCCTTCTAGTTATGGCCCTTCTTTTTCTGCTTAAAGAAGTCTATTTAACATTTCTCATATGGTTAGTTGTGGTGAACTTCTTTAATTTTTGTTTGGGAAACCTTATCTCCCCTTAACTCTGAATAATAACCTTGTCAGAGTATTCTTAGTTGTAGGATTTTACCTTTTACCACTTTGACCTGTAGAGTTTCTGCTGAAAACTCAACTTATAGCCCTGTGGAATTTCCCTTGTATGTAATTAGTTCTTTTTCTCTTGCTGCTTTTAAGATTCTCTCTTTAATTTTTGACATTTTAATTTTTATGTGTCTTGATGTGGACCTCCTTCAGTTCATCTTGTTTGGGGTTCCTGGACCTGAATATCTGTTTCCTTCCCCAGGGTAGGGAAGTTTTCAGTTGCTATTTTTTTCAAATAAGTTTCCTGCCTCTTTCTCTCTCTCTCTTCTTCTTCTGGGGCTCCTGTAATTCAAATGTTATCATGCATGATGTGCCAGAGGTCTGTTAGCCTGTAATTTTTTGTAATTCTTTTTTTCATTTTGCTGTTCAACTTGGTTTCCACTACCCCATCTTCCAAATTGCTGATCTGTTCTTATGCATCCTTTAATCTGCTGTTGATTGCCTCTAGTATATATTGTATTTCAGTTACTGTATTCTTTAGCTCTTTTTGGTTCTTTTTTTATATTTTCTGTCTGTTTGTTGAAGTTCTTCCTGAGTTCTTCCACTCTTCTGCTTTGTCCAGTGAGCATCTTTATGACCATTAGTTTGAACTCTTTGGTAGATTTGCTTATCTCTGTTTCATTTAGTTCTTTTTCTCAGAGTTCATCTTGTTCTTTCATTTGACATCTATTTCTCTGTCACCTCATTTTGTCTGATTCTGTGTGTTTGTTTCTATGTATCAGACCAGGTATAGCTCCCAGTCTTGCAGGCGGTGGCCTTGTATTGAAGGCGTCCTGTGGGGCCCAGGAGCACACTTCCCCTGGTTATCAAAACCAGGCACTCCAGAGGTGTCCCCTGTGTGGGCTGCACGTGGCTTCTTGTTGAGACTGGGCTGCAACTACTTTGGGCGCACTGGTGGGTGGGGCTAGCCCCCAGCTCAGCTGCTTGCGAGGACCAGCCGTGGCTACTGTGTGCACACTGGTAGGTGGGCTCAGCACCCAGACCCCCTGTCTGAGGGCCCCGGTTGCAATTGTTGTGGGCATGTTGGTGGGCTGAGCTGCCCACCACTCCTCAGGGCAGGAGCCGCTTTGGAAGGGCGCCTGCAGGGGCGAGCAGGTTAAATGGGACATGTCCACAGGGGAATACGAGAGAAGGACAAGCAGTGCTATCGTGGTATAGATGAAGTGTGTCAGAACTGGCTCCAGTCAATGTCAGGCCAGCTGGGCTAAAGGAGAGCAAGAAAAATTGTGCCCGCCAGCACTTCCGTTCCCTAAGAGTTCCTACCGATCCCTGCCACATGCGCACATGCGCTGAAATTAGTCAATAAATTTACCTCATGTATAACCCAGGAGCTTTTCAGACTGTTGCCTGAGAAGAAGAAGAACTATGCTAGCCCTTAAGAGCAGAGTCTGAGTTTCCTATCCCCCTCTGGCTCTCCCCAAGTTAAATCCTGCTGATTTTCAAAGCCAGACATTATGGCGGCTTGTCTTCAGAGTACAGATTCCCAAGGCAGAGGATGCCCAGTGTGGGGCCTGATCCTCTCAGTCCTCAGGGAGGACCCCTGTGCCTGTGCTCTCTCTCCCACTTATGGGTCACCTTACTGGGGGGTTGGTTCCTGACCAACTCTCTGTCCCTCCTGCCCTTCACAATGTGGCTTTTTCTTTGTCTCTTTAGCTATGGGAGAGCTGTTCTACTAGTCTTCAGGTCATTTTCAGAGTGAGTTACACTACATTGAGTTGCAGCTTTGATGAGTATGTGGGAGGAGGTGAGCTCAGGTTTCTTCCATTCTGCCATCTTCCTGAGCTCCAAAGCCAGTAAAATTTTGTTCGGTTTTATGTACACTGATTTTAAATCCAGAGCCTACATGTGATTTTGGAGGCTGAGAAGTCTCATGAGCTGCCGTCTGCAAGCTGGATACCCAGAGAGGTCTGTTTGAAGGCCTAAGAGTCAGAGAGTGATGGTACAGATTCCAGTCCAAGTCTGAAGGCCTGAGAATCAGGAATGCTGGAGAGGTTTTCCAGTGAGGACAGACTGGGTGGGCCTGAGAGGCCTCTCTGAGAAAACTTACTCTTAATGGAGGAGGAGTTAGGTAGACAATACTGCGTTCTGAGCAGAAGGAATGTATTCAAAAAGGCACAGCGATAAGTAACAGCTTGAATGTTCAGCCAGTAATTTTGGATATCTGAGACATAAGGTTTGAGGCAGAGATTAAGAGGAAATAAACTAGAGAGGTAGGCAAGGACCAGATGCCAAGCCTTTAGATGTCATGCATAGGAACTTGGATTCTTTTTCCTATAGGAAATGGGGACCATTGGTAGATTTTTTAGTAGTGGATCCCATTTGTGAGCTCTTAGGCAAGTTCTATAATATCTCAATACTCTGTGATATGCTCTTAGATTGTTGAGGATTAAATGATTTAGTACATGTGAAGCACTGATAGATGCTTACTATGTGCCTGGCACTGTCTCAGAAGTCTGTGGAAGCCTTGTATGATCTAATCCCTGAATTCTTGAGTCTTATTTCTCAAAATATTACTTACCCTGTATTGGACACAAGATTCAGGTTCATTGTGGTTTTGATTTACATTTCTCTGATAGCTAATGATACTGAGTATCTTTTCATATGCTTATTGGCCATTTGTATATCTTCTTTGGAAAAATGTTTATGGATATTTTGCCTACTTGCTTAATTAACAGTTGCTGGCCTGTTTTATTGTTGAGTATGAGTTCTTTATATATGCTGGATACCTGGCCCTTATCAGGTGCATATCTGGAACATGTATTTCACATTAGGGAAGTGCAAAGCAATGAGATATCACTTTACATCCAGTAGGATGGTCATAATAAAAAAGATAAGAGAAATACTGGCAAAAACATGGAGAATTTGGAACTCTTATGAATGTAACATGGCACGGCTACTTTGGAAAGCAGTCTGGTAGTTCCTCAAAAAGTTAAACATGGAGTTACCATATGACTCAGCAGTCCCCTTCTTAGGCATCTAATCAAGGGAATGAACCTATGTCTACACAAGGGCTTATACATGAAATGTCTGTAGCAGTATTATTCATAATAGTTAAGTAGAAATAATCCAAATGTCCATCAGACAACGACTGGCTAAACAAAATTTGGTATATCCATACACTGGTGTATTATTTGGCAACAAAAAGGAATTGACGTACTGTTACATGCTACAACACAAATCTTGAAAACATGCCAAGTAAAGGGAGCCAGTCATAAAAGACCACATACTGTATACATGAAATACCCAGACTAGGGAATTTTGGGGGGGAGAATGTAGATTAGTGGCTGCCTAGGGCTAAGGAGATTGGGGCAGAGGGGGGGACACTAGGTAAAAGATTTCTCTTGGGGATAATGAAAATGTTTTAACATTGATTGTAGTAATGGTTGCATAACTCTTAATATACTAAGAAACATTGAATTTGATACTTTAGGTGAATTTATAGTATGCTATTTAGACCTTAATGCATTCAATAATGGTTTTTTTTTATACATTTATTTTTTATTAAGTGTGGCCTTATCCTTATTTAGGGAATCAAACTAAATAACTTTTAAAGGCTACTTCCCATGTACCTTGTATCTAATCTCTCTAATCTTAAATTATGTTAGTTTTAGAACTTGAATTTCAAAGCATGACTGACAAGCTGATAGACTAATTCATTTCCACCAAAACTAAAAAAGTAGTTTTAACTGCTTTTTCAAGAGGTCTTAAAGCCATTGTCATGTTCTAAAATTTTTCTACTAACATGATGTTAGTCTTAAAATATGATTTTACTTTATCCTAAGTAGTGTAATAGTGATGCCTGTAACTGACTTTCTACACTTTACTATTCTGCATTGTTCTAAAAACAGCAAAGTTTCAGGCAGTGAGCAGTACTGTAATCCTTTATAAGGCATTTTTGTACCTTTCATCATATAAAAAACAGAAACTAATGACTGCATATAAATTATCTAATATAAATTTACCAGTGCTCATTTTCAGAGTCTTCCTTTCTAACTAATACAGTAAATACATGTTTTTATATATATATTTATTATATATATAATATTATATATAATGTATACATATATATTATATATAATGCATACATATTATATATATTATATGTACTGTATACAGTATATGTATACAGTATATACATATATAATATGTATACAGTATATACATATATAATATGTATACGTGTCTTTGTACGTATATGTAAATGATTTGGTAAAAGGTGGATCTTAATCTTTTCTATTTTGTCCAGAATACTTTTTTTTCCCTTTATCAGGAACTTTTTTTTAAGGTTTTATTCAAATTCCATTTAGTTAGCATACAGTGTAATATTAGTTTCAAGTGTGCAGTATAATGATCTAATACTTCCATACAACACCTGGTGCTCATCACAAGTGTACTCTTTAATCCCCATCACCTACTTAACCAACCCCCCCCCCCCCCCCCTCCCCTCTGGTAACCATCAGTTCTCTATAAGAGGCCATTTCTTGGTTTGCCTTTCTCTTTTTTTTTTTTCTCTTTGCTCATTTATTTTGTTTCTTAAATTCCACATGAGTGAAATCAGATGGTATTTGTCTTTCTGTACCTGACTTATTTCACGAAGCATAATACTCTCTAGCTCTATCCATGTCAATGCAAATGGCAAGATTTTATTCTTTTTTATGGCTGAATAATATTCCATTATATCTATATACCACATCTTCCTTATCCATTCATCAGTTGATGGGCACTTGGTCTGTTTCCACACAAAATAGACACATAGATAAGTAGAACAGAATCGAGAACCCAGAAGTGAACCTCAATTATACGGTCAATTAATCTTCAACAATGCAGGAAAGAATATCCAATGAGAAAAAGATAGTCTCTTCAGCAAATGGTATCAGAAAAACTGAACAGCAATATGCAAAAGAATGAAGCTAAACCACTTTCTTACACCATACACAAAAAGAAATTCAAAATGGATTAAAGACCAAACTGTAAGACCTAAAACCATTAAAATCCTAAAAGAGAACACAGGCAGTAACCTCTTTGACATTGACTATAGCAACTTCTTACTAAATAGGTCTCCTCAGGCAAGGGAAACAAAAGCAAAAATAAACTATTGGGACTTCACCAAAATAAAAAGCTTCTGCACAGCAAAGGAAACAATCAACAAAACTAAAAAGTAAGGAGATGTTTGCAAATGACATATCTGATAAAGGGTTAGTATCCAAAATCTGTAAAGAACTTCTCAAACTCAACACCCAAGAAACAAATAATCCAGTTAAGAAATGAGAAGACATAAATGATACTTTTCCAAAGAAGACATCCAGATGGCCAACAGACACATGATGAAAAGATGCTCAACATCACTCATCACACAGGGAAATACAAATCAAAAGTACAGTGAGATGTCACCTCGCACCTGTCAGAATAGCTAAAATCAGCAACATAAGAAACAAGTGTTGGCGAGGTTGTGGAGAAAGGGGAACCCTCTTACACTGTTGGTAGGAATACAAACTGGTACAGCCACTCTGGGACACAGTATGGAGATTCCTCAAAACGTTAAAAATAGAACTACCCTATGATCCAACAGTTGCACTAGTAGGTATTTACCCAAAGAATACAAAAATACTAATTCAAAGGGATACATGCGCAGCAGCATTATCATAAAGAAAACGGCGGGGGGGGGGGGGGGGGGGGAGGGGATACAACAAACACTAGATGTCATGATTTATGTCCTTTGCATGCATGATCAGGCATTATTTTACATGCAGGGATAAAATTTAAATAGATCGAACATTTCTTTGTAATTTAAAACAGGTTTAATGCAAAAAAACACATTGTGATATGCTACATCTTAAATTTATCTATATAATGGAAATTATATGGCACACAATAACACAATAGACAAGTAGATCAGTGTAACAGAGGGTCCTGAATTAAATGCAATCGATTGCTTTTTGACAATGATATCAAGGCAGTTCAGATGGGTAAAGAATAGTCTTCAGCAAATGATAGTGAAACAACTGAATATCCATGTGAAATAGACAATGAACCTATCTCATCCTAACAGGCACAGATTTCCTAGATAGTACACTCAAATCACTTACCATAAAAGAAAAATGTTAATAAGTTGTACTTCATGAAAATTAAAAACTCCTGCTTTTTAAGAAAATGAAAAGGCATAGACTGTCAACAGCTGTAAAGGGTGTAAAATTTCACCCTATTTATAGACTAACAAGTTAGCCACAGTGTCAAGGATACTGGTGGAAGACATGACTCTTGGGTCAGAGAGCAGTAGCAGTAGCCAGAATACCAGCATTTTTATGCCAGTTCCACCACCCTCACGTATCACAAGATGCATTACCAATTGTACAGTTTCCACCTCTACCCACAGGAAACATCTGTGGCAGTTTGGTCATCCATAACAACCCTGGAGTTGAGGTTGACCTGAATGCCTTCTACCACCATGGTAGGTAGTACCACTGGTCAGTTCAGATAGTCAAGAACAAATCACATGCTATCTTGTAAAATTGGAGGATTCCCATTATATTATAACTTATCCTTGTAAGTCACACTAGTCATTTCCAAAGTATCCTAGAAATCAAATAAAAGAAGTGTCCTAGAAAATTCACAAGTATGTGGAGATTAAACAGCATGCTGCTGAACAAGCAGTGGGTCAAAAAGAAATCAGAAGAGAAATGAAGTATCTTGAAACAAATAAAAATGGAAATACAACATACCAAAGTTATGGGATGCAGCAAAAGCAGTTTTAAAAGGGAACTTCATAGCAAAAAATGCCTGTATTAAGAAGCAAGAAAAATGTTAAGCAACCTAACTTTATATCTCAAAGAATGAGAAAAAAAAAAAAAAGTTGAGTTAGTATTCAGAAGGAAATAAAAATCAGAATGAAAATAAATGAAATACAGACTAAAAAGATGATAGAAAAGATCAATGAAACTAAGACCTGACTCTTTGAAAGATAAACAAAATTAGCAAACCTTTACCTAGACTCCCCAAGAAAAAAGGACACAAAATCAGAAACGAAACAGGAGACATTATATCTTATACCACAGAAGTACAAAGGATCATAAGAGAGTATGAACAGTTATACACCAACAGATTGGACAACCTAAAAGAAATGGATAAATTCCTAGAAACATACAACTGGCCAAGACTGAATCATGAAGAAATAGAAAATCTGAGTGATGCCTGCTGGCTCAGTTGGTACAGCATATGACTGTTGATCTTGGGATCGTGAGTATAAGCCCAATGTTGGGCTTAGAGCTTACTTTAAAAAAGAGAAATAGAGGGGCTCATGGGTAGCTCAGTAGGTTAAGTGGCAGACTTTGGGCTCAGGTCATGATCTCACAGTTTGTGGGTTCGAGCCCCGCATTGGGCTCTGTGCTGATAGCTCAGAGCCTGGAGCCTGCTTTGGATTCTGTGGCTCCCTCTCTCTCTGCCCCTCCCCCATTCACAGTCTCTTTCTGTGTCCCCAAAAATGAATGAAACATTAAAAAAAATTTTTTTTAATAATAAAAGAAATAGAAAATCTGAACAGATTGGTTACTAATAAGGACATTGAGTCGTTAATCAAAAATGTGCCAACAAACAGAAGTCTAGGACCCAATGGCTCCACTGGTGAATTCTATCAAAAATTCAAAGAGGAATTAATACTAATCCTACTTAGACTCTTCAAAAAAATAAAACAGTACCCTGAAACCAAAACCAGACAAGGACAACACAAGTAAAAATTACAAGCCAGTACCAATATCCTTCATGAACATAAATGTATTAAATCCTCAACGGGGAGGATTGAGCCTGGGTAGCTCAGTCGGTTAAGCATCTGACTCATGGTTTTGGCTAAGGTCACGATATCACAGTTTCATGAGTTCGAGCCTGGCTTGGGATCCTCTCTCTGCCCCTCACCCATCACACTATCTCTGTCTCTCTCAAAATAAACGTATAAAAATCCTCAACAAAATATTAGCAAACCAAATTCAACAATTTATCAAAAGTATTATACACCATGATCAAGTATGATTTATTCCAGGGATGCAAGGACAATTCAACATCTGCAAATCAAATCAATGTGATATACTGCATTTAAAAAATAAGATTAGAGCTATCACAATAGATGCAGAAAAAACTTTTGACAAAATTCAGCATCCATTCATGATAAAAACTCTCAATGAAATGGGTATAGAGGGAACATACCTCAGCATAATAAAGGTCATATATGACAAGCCCACAGCTGATATCACACTCAACTAACATCGTACTCAACAGTAACAGCTAACATGCTCAAAGTGAAAACTTTCCCTCTAAGATCGGGAACAAGATTAGGATGCCCACTTTTGCCACTCTTACTCAACATAATGGTGGAAGTGCTTGTGACAGCAGTTAGACAAGAAAAAGAAATAAAAGGCATCCAATTTGGAAAGGAAGAAGTAAAACTGTCACTATGCGTAGATGACACGGTATTATATATTTTAGAAACCCTAAAGACTCCACCAAACAACTATTAAGAACAAATCAACAAATTTTGTAAAGTTTCAGAATACAAAAATCAGTCACACAAAAGGAATAAAATATCGAGGAATAAATTTAACCACGAAGGTGAAAGACCTGTATGCTATTATATTAACATTGATGAAAGAAACTGAAGAAGACACAAATAGAAAGATATACCATGCTAATAGATTGGAAGAATTAATATTTTTTAAATGTCCATACTATGCAAAGCAATCTATAAAGTCAATGCAATCTTATTAAAATTCCAATGGCATTTTTTATAGAAATAGAACAAACAATCCTAAAATGTGTGTGGAACCACAAAAGACACTAAATAGCCAAAGCAGTCTTGAGAAAGAAAGCTGTAGGCCTCACACTGCCTGGTTTCAAACTATATTACAAAATTGCAGTAACCAAAACAGTATGGCATTGGCATGAGAACAGACACATAGAGGAATGGAACAAAATAGGAAGCCCAGAAATAAACCAACATGTATATGGTTAATTCATTGATGGTAAAGGAGCCAAGAACATCCAATGAAGAAAGGCAAGTCTCTTCAGTAAATGATGGTGGGAAAACAGGACAGCCACATGCAAAAGAATGAATCTGGACTACTATCTTACACCATACACAAAAATTAATTCAAAATGGATTAAAGACTTGAACATAAACACAGATGGTAAGCTCTAAGACAAGGCCCATAGATACAGAGAACCAACTGGTGGTTGCCAGAGGTAGAGGATACACACAGTGGGTAAAGGGAGTCAAAAGGTATAAGCTTCCAGTTTAAAATAAATTAGTTATAGGGGGGCCTGGGTAGCTCAGTCAGTTAAGTGTCCACTTTTGGCTCAGGTCATGAGCTCATGGCTCGTGAGTTTCAAGCCCCACATCAGGCTCTATGCTGACAGCTCAGAGCCTGTGGCCTGCTTCAGATTCTGTGTCTCCCTCTCTGCCCCTCCCCCACTCGTGCTCTGCCTCACTCTCTCTCAAAAGTAAATAAACATTAAATAATTATAGAGATGTAATATACGACATGGTGACTATTGTTAATATGGTATTGCACATTTGAAAGTTGCTAAGAAAATAGATCTTAAAAGTTTTTATCAAAAGAAAAAACTGTAACTATGTGTGGTGACTGATTTAACTAAACATATTGTAGTAAACAATTTGCAGTATATTGAATGATTGTATTATAGACCTGAAACTAATGTAATGTTATATGTCGATTATACTTCAATAAAAGTATATTAACATCATAGTTAGCTGTATTAAGAACATATGGGAACTCCATACTGTTTTTACAAAACTTTTCTAGAAGTCTGAAATTATTTCAAACTCGGGGCGCCTGGGTGGCTTAGTTGGTTGAGCGTCTGAGTTCACCTCAGGTCAGGATCTCGCAATTTGTGAGTTCGAGCCCCGCGCCGGGCTCTGTGCTGACAGCTCGGAGCCTGGAGCCTGTTTCAGATTCTGTCTTCCTCTCTCTGCCCCTTCCCCGCTCATGCTCTGTCTCTCAAAAATGAATAAACGTTAAATGAATGAATGAATGAATGAATGAAATTATCTCGAACTAAAAGTTAAAGGATTTTAAGTGACAATATAAGTTACAGAATGGGAGAAAATATTCATAAAACATTTCTGGCAAAGATCTTGTGTCCACAAAACATAACGAACTCTTCACCCAATTAACGTATAAGCAAAAGACATGAATACACACTTCATAAAAATAGATATTCAGTTGGTCAATAAATACATGTAAAGATACTCAAGATCATTTGTAATCTTGGAAATTATTACCAAAATAAAACACGTTTCATTCCTACCAGGCTGGTCAAAACTAAAACAACGCAATATCAAGTGTGGGTGACTACCTGGAGGGACCCTTCATACACTGCAGGTTAGAATGTAAAACAATGCAACTGGTTCGGAAAAATACTTACGTAGGTTCTTATAAAATGTATACTTTCCCTATGACTCAGCAATTCCACCACTAGGTATTTATCTAAGAAGAATTAAAACATATGACCACTGTGACAATTATAAATAAATGTCCAAGCAGCTGTATTCATAATACGTGATAGGGGTGCCTGAGTGGTTCAGGTGGTTAAGTGCCCAACTTCAGCTCGGGTCATGATCTCACAGTACGTGAGTTTGAGCCCTGCATCAGGCTCTGCAATGACCGTGCGTAGCCTGTTTAGGATTCTGTCTCCCTCTCTGCCCCTCCCCCACTTGTGCATGCATGTGTCTGTGCATGCGCCCTGTCTCAAAATAAATAAACTTTAATAATAATAATGATATGTGATAACCAAGCGCTAGCAGCTACCCAAATAAATGTCCATCAGTAGGAGAATGGATAAATTGTGATACAGATCTTTTTTCTGATATGTGTTATGGAATATTTGCTCCTACTTTGTGGCTTTCCATTTCATTTTTTAAATAGTTTCTTTGAAAGACCAACAGCTTAGGGGCGCCTGGGTGGCTCATTCAGTTGAGTGTCCGACTTTGGCTCGGGTCGTGATCTCGCGGTCCATGGGTTTGACAGCATTGGGCCCTGTGCTGACAGCTCAGAGTCTGGAGCCTGCTTTGGATTCTGTGTCTCCCTCTCTCTCTGTCCCTTCCCCGCTCATGCTCTCTCTGTGTCTTAAAAATAAAAACGTTAAAAAAATTCTTTTAAAGACCAAAAGTTTAATTTTAGCAAAATTCAAATATTTGTGGTTTTACCATTTTAAAGTTATTACATGTATTAAATGGTATTCTGATGCTGAGAGAAAGTTGCCAAAACCTCTCTACGATGAAGGAGTCTCTGGGGGGCACTAACAGGAGTAGGAGTGTCTGTCATTTTGCATTTTGGATGGGTTCTAGAGCCCTTTCCTAAAGGGGACCCTACTCAAGAAGAGCCAGTTTGCAGCAAACAGCATAAAAGTATTTAAGTAAAATATGTAAAGGAGAAATGTGTTTCTTCCAGAATACAGAAAGGCCTAAAAGAAGTTGTGGGTGCTGAGAGAATCCGTAGCTGTTTCTGGACAGCATTATGGGCGGAGCAGCCCTCTCAGTATACCAATTAATTTTCAAGACTTTAACCAAGGTGGCAAGACATTACCTTTTGTATGAGGCAATGGCCCATTTCATTTTGGTGAGCTCCTTTGTCTGCCTTGAATGAGTATGTCAAATGAATCTCCTCATGGGAAGAAGTCATCAGTGTAATGTCATACTTGTCTTCCTGAAAGAATCAGGAAGTAGTTAAGATCTTGTCCTTAAAGACTGTGAGGACAAGGCTGATGAGGTACCCCATGGTAGTTGGGTAGAAGTGTACCATACTTTGGAGGTGAGATAAACTGCAGTCAAGAGGCTGTTGAAACAGTCACTGAACAAAACATATTCACTAAATCTATAATAGCAAAATATTTACCAATTGCTAATTGGATAAAGTCAGTAACTGCAATAATATTGGCTATGGGGACCTTAATGAGGCCCACAGCATTTAGCTTGAGGTAATCTACCATGAGGCACCATTCATTCATTCATTCATTCAAGAGCAGGCCAAACTGAGCTGACACTAAAAGTAAAGGCAACAAAAACAAAAATAAACAAGTAGGACTACATCAAACTAGTCCACTGAATGGGAGAAAATATTTGCAATTCGATATCTGATCCAAAACATTAAAGAACTCAATACAACTCAATAGCAGAAAAACAATGACTAAAAAATGGACAGAGGATCTAAATAGACATTCTTCCAGGAAGACCTATAGATGGCCAACAGGTACATGAAAAGATGCTCAACATCATTCATCATCAGGAAAATGCAAATCAAAACCACAATGAGATATCACCTCACACTTGTTAGAATGAGTAGTATCAAAAAGACAAAGAAGTAACACATGTTGGCAAGGATGTGAAGGAAAGGGAACCTTTGTGGGCGCTGTTGGCGGGAAGGCAAATTGGTGCAGCCACGATGGAAAACAGAATGGAGATTCCTCAAGAAATTAAAACTCGAACTACTGTATGATCCAGCAGTTCCACTTCTGGGTTATTTATCTGAAGGAAAATGAAAATGCTAACTCAAAAAGATATGCACCTCCACATTTACTGCAGCTATTGTAAATAATAGCCAAGATACGGAAACAACACAAGTGTCCATTGACAGATGAATGGATAAAGAAAATATGATACACACATAGACACACACAAGAAAATATTATTTAGTCACTAAAAAAAGGAAGTCTTGCCATTTATGACATGGACAGCCCTTGAGGGCATTATGCTAAGTGAAATAAATCAGAGTAAGGCAAGTACCATATGATCACATTTATATTGGAATCTAAAACAGAACAAAACGAAGCTCATAGATACAGAGAACAGATTGGTTGTTGCCAGAGGGGGAGGGTAGGGAGTAGGTGAAATGGCTGAAGAAGATCAAAAGGTACAAACTTCCAGTTATAAAATAAGTCCTGGGGGACGTAGTTAAGCATCTAACTCTTAATTCATGTCATGATCTCCTGGTTCGTGGGTTTGAGCCCTGTGTCAGGTCTGCGCTGACAGCATGGAGCCTGCTTGGAATTCTCTCTCCCTCTCTCTCTGCCCCTCTCCCCCGCAAAGATAAAGAAATAATCTTAAAAAAATCTTTTTCATATAAAGAAAGAAATAAGCCCTGGGATGTAATTTATAGCATGACAACTATAATTAATACTGTATTGCATATTTGAAAGTTACTAAGAGTACATCTTTAAAGTTCTCATCACAAGAAAACAAAATACTGTAACTATATATGGTGACAAACGTTACTAGACTTACCGTGATCATTTCTTAATACAGTTGACTCCTGAACAACACGGGGATTGGGGTGCCAACCCACTCACCCCCACCTTGTGCTCAGTTGAAAACCCACTTATAACTTGACTCCCCAAAAACTTAACTAACTAGAGAACAAATGTTATTAAAATCATAAGGAAAAGAAAATACACTTACAGGACTGTACTGTATTAAAAAAAAAAACTCCGTGTATAAGGGGACCCATGCCGTTCCAACCCATCAAATCATTGTGTTGTACACCTGGAACGAATATAATGTCTGTAA
This sequence comes from Panthera leo, assembly GCF_018350215.1. NCBI lineage: Eukaryota > Metazoa > Chordata > Mammalia > Carnivora > Felidae > Panthera > Panthera leo. The sequence continues at coordinate 19,995,392 of NC_056685.1, read as the reverse complement.
TTATACCTCAGTTTAAAACTATCCCTCCAGTAGCTTTATGTATCATGCAGAGTAAATGAGCTAGAGTCCTTGCAGTGGCCTCTCAGGCCTTATATGATTTTATCTTCTTACCTCTCTGGCCTCCTCTCCTCTCCCTGCCCCCTTTGCTTGCTTTGCGCCAGCTTCCCTGCTCATCTCACTATTCCTCAAGCATCCTGGACATGCTCCTGCCGCAAGCCCTTTACAATTTGCTGTTTCCTATCCCAGAGTAATCCCAGAGTATCATCGTTCACTGTGTGTCAAATCACCACAACACTTAGTGGCATAAAATAGTTTTTAAAGGATCAAACATCCTTGGGTCCGTTTCTCAAGAGGGATTTATTTACTGTTGCTTCCCCCAAAAGGAGGTAAAAAGAAATTTGAACTGTATGCATGGTCTTGGGCAAAGTTTCTCAAACTATCTGTAGTAAAGAACCAGGTGTAGAATATTTTTCTTTCCATCTGTTGCTGACCCACCTGTAGTCCTATTGTGCCCACACTTCACGTGACCCATCATGGTAGTCTGACAGCATCTCACCGTCTTATATTGTTTAAAAGAAGAGTTTACTGCTCACATACTTGGTTGTCGCAGCAGCGTTAATTTGCTGTTTCTAATCCGTACCCGAAGTTTCTGGACTTACTTGGTCATGGATTGGTGACAAACTGGTTGCAGGCTGGCACCAGCACATGGATCACACTTTAGGATTGCTGGTCCAGAGGAGACCTCTTTCTGGGAAGGTAGCTAAATCATAGATGAGGAGACCTTTCTGGGCACGACATGAAGCGATTACTGGTAAAGGGTCACAGCCTTAGAACAACAGTTTGGGATGAGTTACAAGCTTTTCTTTAAAGAAGAGTTTCACTTCCTAAGAGTGAAAAAACATTTGAAGAGATAAGCTTTTAATTTTTTTTTTTAATATTTATTTTTGAGAGAGAGAGAGAGTACAAGTGTGGTAGGGTAGAGAGAGGGAGACACAGAATCCGAAGCAGGCTCCAAGCTGTCAGCACAGAGCCTGATGTGAGGCTCGAACTCAAGAACCATGAGCCGAAGTCGGAAGCTTAACTGACTGAGACACCCAGGCACCCCTGGGTTTTTTCTTTTACATACAATTTGTCCACATATATAGTCAAGAGCACGTAAATGCTCAATTTTTAAGTTGGAAAGGAAAACTGTATAGGTGAAAGTCAAATATACATTCTGAAACACAAAGTCAGTATAGAATGTGGATTTGGAAGGTAGATTATTAGATTTGCCATCCATATTACTAGGTATACATTATTAGATCTGATAATATCTGATATTTTAACTGGGTGATGGTATTTACAAGGACATTATTTCTTAGGTAGAATTTATGAATTGAGTTGAATCTACTAAAAACTGTTGAATCCAAAATTGTAAGTTTTATAGTTATATAAATAATGGTCATTAGTAGGTCATGTGGATAGAAATATTCATTAGTGAGTTTTACTATTAGATAGAAATGGATCTTTTGTCCTTACAATAGGAAAATATAATAAATAAGCCCATATAAATTTCTTTTAATTTGGCCCTAAGTTTCAGTACCAAATAAATTGCAGGATACTTGGTAATTAACATTTGATGGTCTCCAGCTGTGAGGGGGAAGGTGCATATGAGTTACTCAAAACATAGAGTGTGCTTTTCCTCTATAGCTTCCAACTCCTATCCCCCAAGAATAGTAAGGATTTTCAAAGGCATCAAATCTTTGAACATATGTGGCTTTACGACAAAAATCTATCCCAAAGGGATATTATTTGGGAATACAATTTAAATTTTCCTATGAGCTCTTACTTTAGGAGATCTATTTGGGGATCATTACATAAAAATCGCGAATAATTTGAAAACTTACTTTTTATTTTTTATTCAGTATGGAGATTTATTCCCAGAGTGGGGCTTTTCTGATGCAAAATTGGAATGCTGGTGTAGTCACAACAGCTGTCCCCACACCATGTGGTATCTTCCATTACTTTACTGTAGAGATGAATTTTTGGCCCAGTGTCTCAGTAATATTGGACACACATGGTTTTAAGTGGCAAAGCAGTATGCTTATGCATTCATTTGACTTTCACAGCTACAGTTGGCTCCAGATTAGAACAAGGAGAATACATTCACACCATGGCCACCCTCACGGCTGCTGTAGGAGCTGGATCACAGTAGGCTCAGTTGCTTCTAAAGACACAACTAACTATTGCCGAGGAATTACATTCACCAAAGTGCCTTACAGCTGTAGGAGAGAGAATAATGAATTGCTAAAAGGATTCTTTCAAAGATTTCAGATTATGGGCCTAGTTATTATCGATCCAGTTTTTTTATATTAATAATGAAAAAAATCACAGCCATGAAATAACCAGGAAACTAAAGGGAAAGACTGTCCTAGCAGTAGATGATTTTTCAGAATACCAGTCCAAATACTTAAAATTTTCCCTTCCCAGGGAAAAAAAAAGTGGCACTGTTCTTTTACACTCATCTTATTAACAAAGAATTAAAATCTGATTGATTTTTAATGCCCATTGTCCATATATGCAGCATATTTGGAAAGCCAATCTACTAAAAATTGGAATTATTTTAAAGAATTACTTCATTAATGTTTCGGCTTTTTAGAAAGAAAAGTGTTTCCTTGAAAATCCAGTTATGTCCCTCTAATATCTGAGTATGAATTTTTCCTCTAAATAAAGGGAAAAACAAGCAAGAAGAAAAAAGCTTCAGTGTAAATTTTCAAATTATCTGATAAGGAGCATTAGATTTCTGATATTCATTAAATATCAAAGAAATTCTGACCATACCCTATGTGGGCTACCTTTTTATAGAAGTGAATTTATGCCTGTATCGTACGGATTGTACTGATGAATATGTTTGAGGCTTTCAGCTTTTAGTGGATACAAAATAGAATGATTGATAAAATCCTCCCTACTATTGGCTATTATTTCCTGACTCTTAAGTGGCAGGTTGTATTTATGCCAATTTATCTGCTTCAGGGAACATTCTTGATAGCAGAACAAAGTGAATAAAAGTAGTTTGCTTTGCAAATGAATGCAAATGGGAGAGCCTTTCGGAAAGCCCTTTAACAGGGGCAGTGCGCTTTGATTACGAGTGAAGCTGCCGTTTGGACATGGTGAAAAGAGCACGCTTGAACCATTGATTGGGGGAGACAGTAAAAAGTCAGGAAGGGCCCCGTTAAGCTTGCAGTGAGGCAGGCGGATGTCAGTGCGGTTAGAGCACAGTGGGAGAATGACAGCGAGGATTAGTGTCAGGGAGAAGCTTTGCTGTAGCTGTGGAGATCGTCCCTGGGGTCACTCACCTCTGACTGTTGTTCTGTGCTGACGGTTCTGTAATGCAAACGGCCTGATGTATGCTGTTCATTATCGGAAATGGTGATTAGAAAAGGTATTTGTCTCCAAGGTTCCCTTCTTTCTTGTTTCTTTCTTTTTAATTAAGGAAAATAAGGTGGGCTTCCTCCATTTCTCTGCTGACTCCTAGAGTATTGTTTAATACCAGAGTGGCTGCAGCCTCTGGGAGGGAGTAGTTTCGTGCTAAAATCTCATGTAAAACAACTGTAACGTGGTTATTTGTTCCTCAGTGGTAGGTTCTTTTGCTTTGCTCAGCTTTAGGTTTGACCAAGTAGTAGTGCTGATAAAATGCAGAGAATATGCTTGCTCTTAGAATTTTTGCTTTTGGAAAAAAGATTTTATAATCTTTCGGTTATTTTGTAACTCGGTTTAACAGATCAACTTTTAGAAGCTATTTACCTTCTCAGAAATGAAGTGTTGCTTTGCTTGGACTTGAAATGGCTTAAGTCTTGGTTGTAGGCATGTCTCATTTTATTTCTGTTCCAAGTTTATTAAAACGCTACGTTTGAGAAGCTAAACTTTTTGGAAATGCACGATTTTTAGAATGAAATAGTGTTACGCAGAATGAACAAAAACTATCTTTGTCTCAGTTCTGATTCTAAATCAGCACATTTACTTGTTCACCTTTTCATCTTCGCTTATAAGGTGTTTTGTTTTCTTCAAAGCATAATTTTTCTTAAAACTTGAAGACCTTTTATAGTGACCTTACATGAGGCATCTGTGAGAGCAGCAGTGACACACAATGCATTTCATAGTCTTTGAGAGTCGTTCCTACTTTAATGCAAAACTGCTTTTTTTAGTGTCTTCAAAAGCCTGACTTCACAATATTTCTGCTTTCTTATTTCGTATACATAGGAAAATTTAAAAAGCTGCTGGAGCTTTGCATTCTAATGTTAAATATGCAACTCAAAGCTTTATCTAAACTACTGGACACATGTTAATACTGTTTTTGTAGAAAACAGATTGCCAGTGGTTTGTTTCACAGGCTTATTAAATGTTTTGGCAAACGTTCTCTAAATTATCTTTTTCTGTAATGTTTTGCAGGCACCTGAATGGACAGAAGAGGACCTCAGCCAGCTGACAAGAAGTATGGTTAAGTTCCCAGGAGGGACCCCAGGTCGATGGGAAAAGATTGCCCACGAATTGGGTCGATCGGTGACAGATGTGAGTTCACTCAGATTTGCATTGTATGAGAGTGACAAACCAGAACAAGCCAACTATGTAGAAGACAGACATAGATGCATCCGACATTCTCTTCGGAGAAAGGCTACAATCCTTTTAGGACCTGGAAGTGAACCATTAACGAAATAAGCAAGAAGCAGATGTCAGCCAGTCCCCTGGTCCACAATTAACAGCTGTGTGAGGAATTCTAGTGTTTAGAGACTTAAGCTACAGTAACCTAACCACAGAAAACAATGCTGGTTTTTGTGTTTAAAGTGACCCCTTTAGCTGTGGAAAAGATAGTTCTCAGACTGATCAGGATTAGAGAAGTTATATTTCAGCTGGATCTTTTTAACATTGAAGAACAGATTGCTATAGGTATTTGATCGGGTGGTTTGCATTAATTTAATCATCAATATTCTTATGTTTGCCTTTTTATTTCAAGGATGGTACCTACTATCCATTTTGACAACTTGCTTAACCACAACAAAATTATATATATGAACAAATATATAATATAATATATATAACATATATAATATGCATATGTGTGTGAATGAATCTATAGATGAATGACTGCCTATGCCCAACATTTAAAAGACTAAGTATTTGCCTGGAAGGTTTGAATTTAACACTTTGGATGCTTTTTATTCAGTAAACTTAGGGCAGAGAATCTTATAAAAGCAACTACCACAGTACCTGACATGTACTAAATAGAAATTCAGAAAAATTTTTATTTTTATCAGTATGAGCCTTATTTTCATAAATGATAGTAAATATTCTTTACCATATAAATCAGTAATTTACCGAGTTTACTTTAAATAAACCCTATACACCTAAAATATTTCAGGGGTTACTGAAAGCAAAGTTCAAGTGTCCTTTTCAATTCTGTTAGTATACCTTTGAGTCTTTTGATAATGAACAGTTTTAAAACCCTGCAAAATGATTAACACAACTACCCCCCCCCAAAAAAAACTCAGCTTGTTACATAAATGTTGAAAGTTATTTTTCATAGTGAGCTTCCACTATTTAATTTATAAACAAACTTACAAAACATTACCGTCAATCTTTTTATTTATTTATTTATTTATTTATTTATTACCCTTTGGATAGGAGCTGCTTTGAGAATTTTAAATTATAGATATGAATTTTTTACTACCATGTAGGTCTTTTAAAAATCACATTTAAAAGACTGAATTTTTATGTGATGTTTTGCATTATTTTGGTTTCAAAGTCTCATCATGTGAAAAAATAGCTCTAGTATCTTGTAACATTTTTTTTTTTCTTGGTGTTACATGAGGAGACCCATTATCTTAGGTAACTGGAGAAGAACCTTAAGGATACCTTTTCTTCTGCTAAGAATGTTAGTGGGCTATGCATTTTATTACCTTGTTTCTAGGTTGCTTGTAAAAGATAAATTAATAATGCCTTATCAGTAAATATCTGACCAAATTAAAGATATTCCATAGTTTTGGGGGTTTCAAGTACTATGACCCTGTAATTATACAACTACTGTTAATATAATGATTAATAAAAATTACTGAAATAATTTTTAGAAAGTTATAAAACAAACTGGTTTAAAAGGGCCCTAAACTTTTAGTTTTAATGGGAAAGAATGTTTCATTAATTTAGTGTCTCCTTTGAAGGCAGCACTGCCTTTAAATAAGATTTCTGGGAGACCTCGTAGTTAAAAATGCCCAAGAAAGGCAATTGAACACAGCGATATTTTAAGTTGTCATTAAAATCTGGCTAAATTTGTATCTGTGTTTTTAAAAAGAGAAAGTTTAAATGCTAAGAACAGACATGATGTAACCAACACAGCCTTGAGAATGGCTAATTAGTATCAGAAATCTAGAAAATCTATACATAACCTAGTAGTCTTAGTGCGGTCTTAGTATAGGCAAAGACATCTTTCCAAACTTTTGTAAATTCATCCCATATGTTTCCATTGTTTTTCTTCTAGACTTACCCAGGGGAGACTGAATCCATGTCTGCAATAGATATTTTTCCTTTTACCATAGAAGTAGCAAACATGACTTCTGGGAATTTTTTTTCCCTCCAAGTACTCTATTTGCATAATACCAAAAGTACCTTGAACATAAATATTTTAGTAAATCCAAACTTTTTTGGCACCAAAAAATGCCCTTGTAACGAACTTTTCTTCTAGTACAGCATGTACATTTTTTTCATTCTGTATTTTCATTCTGTGTCATTTTCATAGCTGGACTACACATTTCACATCATAACCGCCCCCCTTCAACACACACAAATCTCTCTCTAAAAGAGAGCAGGTGTCAGAAGACTCAGATAACTCATTTTAGTGAACACACAGTGAATTACACTGAAGCAGCTAAAGTAGGTTGAACTAATACAGTTCCTTCAGTACAATGTCAAGTGAAAGTTGACCATGCTTGAGAAGATCACTTATAGTTCTTTTTGGCTTATGGCGTTAATTAGATTTGTTTTCATTAAGTATTTAATTATGGGGACAACCCCAAGTTCAATTTGCTGTCATCAGAACCTCTTCTTACTGACCTAGTCACCTGTGCCAACTCTCCCTGGTCTGCACATCTGTTCCTTGACCCGTTTTTGTTTTTTTGTTTTGCTAACTTTGTAGTTTCGGGTTTAGTTCTCTTTCCTTCAAGAGACAATTGACCTTTTTTCAGGGAGGGGCAAGAGTGTACTCTTGGTGGGATCTATATATTCTTTATTGGGATTGACAGATTACAATGAAAAACCATTTGATTCTTCAATTTAAAAGAGTTTTCAGTGTATTAATTGTCACAGTCAACAAGTTGCTAAATTCTACTCTGGATAAACACAAGCAATGTGATTGCCTTTGTAAAAAATTAATGCAAAGTGTATTTTAACTCAGATATATCAAAAGTATAAGACTTCCTTTATTACAGATTAAGTATTTTAAACGTTAATGTATGCCTTTCAGCAGATGATTTTGATAATGACAAAGGATACTCAAATTGTAAAAACAACAAAGAAAACAAAAACTGGCACGTAAAACCAACCTTAATGTGATTATTAACTGCAGGCTTTCTAAATTAAGGTCAGGGAGCCTCAGATTTCTTGCTTGGGAAGTAATATCATTCTCTTGCCTGAAAGGATGTAAACTGATTCTGCTTCTCTCTGTGGCCACTAATCTCTTGCATTCTGGTTGTGATAACAGACTGATTGGAGATTTTCTGCCTGCTTGGAAAAGGCCCAGGTAGGCAGCCAAACAAAAAACAGGTGAATAGATTTAGACAGACTTTTATAATTAGCTTAATGCCACAGTGAGAGGTAAGAGGTGTGTAGTTAGATAAGCATCCCCATGTGCACGTGAAAAAGAGGAGGGAAAAATCATAAAATTCCCAAGTGTGTTTTATATAGCTACAGCTAGAGAGGGGATACTCTTGGGATTCGTATGTAATGGCAGTTGTTCTAAAAATATGTAAGTGGAATTTTATTCAATAGAAAATAAACTTTACAGTTTATCAGTGAATTAAATATATACTACATAGTAATTACGTATTTAATATATATAGTAATTATTTTGGCAAGTATATTACTGCCATTACTTTTAGAGTTAGGCTAGACCTACATGAGTTGTAAAGATCACAAGGACTGCTCCCCTGCCCTCTTCCATCCAAGTACTAACCAGGCCCGACCCTGCCCTCTTAACCAGGCTTCCTGCCCTAGCACACTTCTCTTGGTTTGGGCCTGACCTCATCCTCTGGTCCCTCTCCTCCCTCACCTTCCCAACCTCAAGACCTTTAAAGGCATTTGAATCTTAGAAAGGAATAGGGCCTTTATCCCTTTCTTCTACTACATGAGTCACTAGCTAACTTAATAACCAATTTTCAAACTAATATTAATAGACGATAATTTAATGTGTTACCAAACACACACATGTATTTTAATAGGAGCCTTCAGGTTCTTATCCCAAGTATATGAATGATTGGAATAAGAATTTCAGGCAACTTGATTGCCTGTTTAAAGGAAAGAGAAGACAGTAATAGGACCTTTCGGGGTCCCATCAGACAAAATTACATAATTAATTGCTTAATCTGTCTACTGACCTGGTTAGACTTTTTCTGTAATATGGCTTCTGGGCCAAAGGTGTGTAAATGTGCATTCCACGTCACCATTTCTGTCTCAACATTGAGTAACGTCACACACAGAACAGGATGGCTAAATTATACATTCACTACATGAGCATAACATTGCAAAAATCAGTTAAGAGATCAAACCAACATTTTTAACTGTCTTAACTGATAATATTGGTTATTCCCTCATTCATCTTTATGCTATTTTATATTTTTAAAACATTTAAACACTCCTTATTTTACTTGACCTTCACAACAGCATGGGGAGAGAGAGAGGCAGCCATTATTTATCTCCATTTTACAGTTGTGTAAACTGCTGAGACCTTTGTTCAAGGTGACACAACTACTAGAGAGTTGAGGCAACACTAGATAGTTTGGTTCTTCATCTCATATGTTCCTGTCACCACTTAATGTTGTTTATTGCTGTGTGTATGAAAAATATTTTTATTTTAGAGAGCACACGGGCAGGGGAGAGGGGCAGAGGGAGAGAGAGAATCCCAAGCAGGCTCCATGCTGAGTGCAGAGCCTGATGTAGGGCTTGATTTCATGACCCTGGGATCATGACCTGAGCCAAAATCAACAGTCGGATGCTTAACCAATGAGCCACCCGGATGCCCCTGAAGAGCACTTTAAATATGTCTAGAGACTTTTACCATTAGACCTTTTTTGGTAAAACTCTACGTTCATATAAAAAATAAACTTTTAAAAGTACACTTAGGTAGGGACGCCAAGATGGTGGGATCGAGCCCCACGTGGGGCTCTGAGCTGAGAGTGTGGAGCCTGCTTGGGATTCTCACTGTCTCTGCCCCTCCCCCACTCGTGCTCACGCACTCTCAAATAAACTTTAAAAAATAAATATACACTCAAAAAAAATTTATCTCATCAGCCATAATAAAAATTATTTCTATAAACATTTGTCATATATAATTCTAGACTTTAGTCTTCCTCTAGGCATGAGTATATGTAATTTTAACACTATTAATCAGTATCCTGTCCTTTTCACTTCACTATGAAACATGAGCTACCTTTCATGACACTTCATTTTTCTAAACACAGAATACTTTGTTGTTTTGATATAATTAAGGAGTATCATACTGATTGTCATTTAAATTGCTTCCTTTTTTGCTGTTTTACGGGATTGTCCTTTTTTTTTTCATTCTACTTTCCACTTACTTGTGTTTTTGTAGCTTGTATTCCTAGAAGTAGAGCTGCTTGGTTCAAGACTATGGATGTTTTGGGGCACCTGGGTGGCTCAGTTGGTTAAGCATCTGACTCTTGATTTTGGCTCACATCATGATCTCATGGTTCATGAGTTTGAGTCCTGTGTCAGGCTCTGCAGTGACAGCATGGAGCCTGCTTGGGATTCTCTCTCTCTGCCCCTCCCCCCCCCCCCCCCCCACACACACACACTCCCTCTCTCTCTAAATAAGTAAACTTAAAAAATATATATATATGGATGTTTTTAGGACTTTTGATGGCTTTAAAATTGGGCTCCAGAGAGGTTATAACAATACACAATGCCAATGGTAGTATATGAGAGAGGTCACTTCCTCGTAATCTTACCAACACTGAATGTTATTTTTTTTTTAAGTTTATTTATTCTTAGAGAGAGGGAGGGAGAGAACCCCAAGCAGGCTCTGCACTGCCAGTGCAGAGCCCAACACTGGGCTCGAACTCACAAACGCGAGACTTTAACTTGAGTGGAAATTAAAGCGGAAGCTTAAACAACTGAGCCACCCACGTGCCCCGGATGTTATTATTTGTTTTTTATCATTGCCTGCCAAATAAGTGAAAAGTGCTACAGCACTGATTTTTGTATATTGCCTCCTTACATATTGGTCTGATTTCAAATAGAGTTTGTGTTAATTCGTTAGAATTTTAGGATAGACCGTCCTATCATCTGCATATACTTTGGCATTTTCTTTATCTTATTTCTTATTTGACTGTATTACGTAGCTATTCCAGAGAAATATCATATTACAGTAATAGTGATTAGTGCAGACTTCTTGTTCAACGTTATAGTAAAAAAACCTAATGTTTGGCCATTAATTTTAATATTAGTCATTGATATAAGAGATATATTATTACGCTGAGGAAATTTTATTCCGTTTTTCTAATTCTAATTCATTACAATTGTGCTCGGGAGTAGATACGAAATTCTAACAATACTTTTTTGACATAAATTGACATGATCATACAATTCTTCTCATATGACCTAATGAGGATCTTTGTATTTCCAAGATAGACTTTACTTGGTCATATAATACTCTTCTTTAATAAACACCTGGATTTGATTAGTTAATAATTTAAGATTCTTGCATATATGTATATGTTTTGTTAATTGGATATCTTTAGGTAGGGTTATACCAACCTTCTAGAATTAATTATACTAGCCTTCTAGCATCTGGAGGGTCAAGAAAGTATTGAATTCATGAAACAGGAAAAAGGAAAGGATGTTGTGGGGGAAAAAAATCAGGACAAAAATAAGTATCCAAATAAATGAAGTAGAATGGTTGAAGGTTATCAAGAAAATCTACTGTGAAGCAGAACTTAAAAAATGTTAAACTATTATAGAAAAGATAAGAACTACAGGGAATCGGTCCAAGAGGTCCAAACCTGATTAAAAGGAGTTCCAGTGAGAGAGAGAGAGAGAGACATGAGAGATGCATGAACATTATTCAGTAAACAGAAATGAAGTTTCCAGAGAGAGCAGTTTGTAAGAGCTGTCCAAAGTCAAGTTGGATACATGGAAAAGCTCCTGGGAAATTTTATGAACACTGAGATTACACAGAAGATCTTTAAAGCTTCTAGGGAGAAGAAACATCCAAATAAGGCCAATCAGAGTGACATCAAATTGCTTTGCAACTCTAGGTTCTGGGACACAAGGGAACAATGCCTTCACTGTTCTGAGGAGAAATAGCTCTGAATCTAGAACAGACCAAATGTGATAGTTAAATACATAAGGCAAGGAGTATCTAAGGATTATTCCTTCTTAGAAAGTTCCCTGAGATTGTACTCTAGCAAAAACAAAACAAAAACAAAAAGGCTGAATAAATTTTAAAAAGAGAAAGACATGGAATCCAAGGATCCAACCCAATGAACAGGAATCCCAAGACCCCACAGTGATATAATAGGCCCAAAGCGCAATACAGTAAAACCTTGGTTTGTGAGCATAATTCATTCCAGAAACATTCTTGTAATCCAAAGCACTTGGATATCAAAGTGAATTTCTCCATAAGAAATGATGGAAACTCAGATGATTTGTTCCACAACCCAAAAATGTTCTTATAAAAATGATAATACTGTAACATAATACAAAATAATAAAAAAAAAATACAACATATAGGGAAAAATAAGCAAATTAACCTGCAGAACCTTTGTGACTAGTGTGAGGGAGACAAGAGAGAGGAGGGTTATCGTGTGGGATGACTTTCACTATCACTAATGGAATCACTGCTATCTATTGGCTCAGTGGAATCTTTTTCTTTTCATGAAACTTTAATAAGGAACCTATCCAATGACACTTGTTTTTGCCTCCTTTTGAGAATTTTGCAGAAATGTGACCTAGCACTGTCATTGAACAGATTCATGGCTCATACTGCTACAGCCTTATTCGGATGGTGCTTTTCTACAGAAGTTTGCTCTGTTTCATACATTTTACACATCTCCCTAATCTCATTTGAAGCGAGGGATTCCTCCACCTTTTTCTCCTCCTCCTCTGCAGACCAGATGCAGATGTAGACTTCTCATAGAATCTTGCAGTTTCAGCCACTTGAATCTCTCAGTCATACTTCTTGGTGATTACCATCTTAACTTTCACTGTAATCATCTCCTTCTTCTTACTCACTTTCTTTTCAACCTTTTTCTGCATGAGGGCTGTTGTATATGCTCATGTGGATGTTGAGTACAGTGCCATATTAATAAACTTGCAATATACTGTATTTAATGCAACTGACAATAAGGCAACAGAGGAAAGGGTCTATATCTGCAGGCAGCCTGACCTAGAATGAAGCAAAGCATTCCTAAGCTTACTCTTGTGGGGAAGAGCAAAGGACTGTCCATAGGTGCTTTGAAGTGACAAAAAATATACTAGTGTGGGCACCTTCCGATGTTCTGAAAAATCACTAATTTCTGCCAAACACCATGGCCTGAGACCGAGCATCCGAGCATGGGAGATGAACACCCACAATGCCGAGTGAGAGAGAGAGAAGAACCATTAGCTCAGTTGTGATCATGTGGTGTTCGGCATACGTACTACTCGTATTGCAAGACATCGCTCGTTTATCAAGTTAAAATTTATTAGAAATGTTTGCTCATCTTGTGGAACACTTGCAGAACAGGTTACTCGCAATCCAAGGTTTTACTGTATGTTCACGTTGAAGTAGGAGAATGAAGGATTGTTTGAGAGCAACCCTTAAAGAAAGGGAAATTTTATGGACTAGATAGTATGGCTGAAAACTTGGAAAAACTTTTGTATATGGAAAAAGGCAACCAGAAACTCCACAGACAACAGAAAACCATACAAAAAAGGCAAAGTCTAAATTTAAGTATACTAGAAAGTAGAGTAATACAGCCAAATAATTTGATATTGCGACCATTCTCCTTTGAGTAGCACAAGAAGTGTGTTCACAGCACAGTACTTGTCTCTACAGTGAGTAATATGTACCAGATCATAATTTATAAGATCTTACAAAATGGCTTTTCATATTTGAAACATTTTATGTGTTTAACAGATGGTTTTCCAATTTTTAAAATCAACAAGTTGCAGAAGACGATGGCAAGTTGCCCAGCAACAATTTGTCCAAGTCCCCCAAACCTCTGCTCTAAGTTACTAATTTCTTTTCAGAGGAACATAATCGAAATGATGTGTGTTCATAGGAGCTCTTATTCACTTTTCCCTTCTACTGCGCTGAAATACAAAATTTGCCTGCAGCCAAGCTACAACCTTGCAGGCAAAGACAACAGCCCCAAAGATGGTGGCAAAGCACAGTGGAAAGAACCTGGGGATGGAGTAAAAGGAAAATTGTAGATAGTGACAAGATAAAAAAATATATATATATACAACAGATTAAGAGGTAAGAGACTGAAGGGAATTGCAGTTAAAAGTGGGGTTCTGAGGAAGGTCTCTCAAATGGGTAATATAGGAGCAGGGACACAAAGCAAGTAAAGGAGCAAGGTTGTCTGAGAAAAAGTGTTCGAGGTAGAAGATAAGGCACTTACAAAAACTTTAAGACCAAGGACATCTGTGGGGTGTGCAGAGTCCAGCATAGAGGTCAATATGGCTGACAGAGTGAGTAGGACAGGATTACAGAAGATGAGGACAAGAGGCAGTGGAGGGCCAGATGATATAGGACCTTGCTGGCCAGGATAAAGATCCTGGATTTTACTCTGAGTGAGATGGTTACAGCACTGGAAGATTTTAAGTAAAGGAGTGTAAGATCTAAACAGGTCATTCTGACTACTTTGTGGAGAAGACACCATAGCAGGGAAAGTGTGTGAAGGCAGGCCAAGTAAAAGGCTATTTCTGTTGTTCTTGCAAAAGATAATGGTAGTTTGGTCCAAGGGTTATTGGGAGAGGTGGGAAAAAGAAGTTTAACTCAAAGCATACACACATGCACACACACGCACACACTGTAATCTTCAGAAGAACTGTGAACATAAATTATTGCCTCAGGGTGTAGGGTACATTGCTTTTCATCGTAAGCCCTTGTTGGTTACTGCTTTTCTTTTTTAAGCTATGAACATGTATTATCTTGATTTTTAAAACTATTTTTAAAAATCTAAGGAAACAGAATATGTTACCTTTAGTGTTTTTCTGTATCAGTGTATATATACCTACCTGACTCTTCATTTTTTTAATTATAAAGGCTTTATTGATTTACAGAAATAGGAAAAACAATCCTAAAATTTGTATGGAACTACAAAGGACACCAAGTAGCCAACACGATCTTGAGAAAGAAGAACAAAGCTAGAGGCATCAAACTTCCTGATTTCAAAATATATTACAAAGCTACAGTAATTAAAACAGTGTGGTACTCACATAAAGATGATGAGCAGACAATGGAACAGAATAGAGAGCCCAGAAATAAATACACATATATACAGCTAACTGATCTTCAACAAGGATACCAACTGTACACAACGAGGAAAGAGTAGCCTCTTCAGCAATGATGTTAGGAAAATTGGATATCCACATGCAGAAAAATGAAACTGGACTCTTTCACCATGTAAAAACTCAACTCAAAATGGATTAAAAAGGGGCGCCTGGGTGGCGCAGTCGGTTAAGCGTCCGACTTCAGCCAGGTCACGATCTCGCGGTCCGTGAGTTCGAGCCCCGCGTCAGGCTCTGGGCTGATGGCTCGGAGCCTGGAGCCTGTTTCCGATTCTGTGTCTCCCTCTCTCTCTGCCCCTCCCCCATTCATGCTCTGTCTCTCTCTGTCCCAAAAATAAATTAAAAACGTTGAATAAAAAAATTAAAAAAAAAAAAAAAAATGGATTAAAAAGTCAAACATAAGATCTAAAACTAAAACTCTTAGAATAGGGGAAAGCATCATGACATTGGTCTTGGCATTGATAATACCAAAAGCACAGGCAACAAGAACTAAAATAAGTGGGACCATATCAAACTAAGAAGCTCTGCACAGCAAAGAAAACAATTCAAAGAGTGAAGGGTAACCTACAGACTGAGGGAAAATATTTGCAAACCTTATATCTGGTAAAAAATTAATCTCTAAAATATATAAGACTTTCCAACAACTCAATAACCAAAACATCTACATTACTTATAAAGCGAATCAGGAAGTTAGCACAAGACACTCTTTTTTAAATGGTTAAGATGGGCACTTTTATTATTTCTTATATTTTTCTGTCCAGAGAAAACATAGAAAAATTTAGACATTGGAGAAATAATAAGAATGAAAAGTGGCGCCTGGGTGGCTCAGTTGGTCAAGTATCTGACTTCAGCTCAGGTCATTATCTCATAGTTTGTAAGTTCAAGCCCCATATCAGGCTCCGTGCTGACAGCTCAGAGTCTGGAGCCTGCTTCAGATTCTGTGTCATCTTCTCTCTCTGCCCCTCCCCTGCTCGTGCTCTCTTTCTCTCTCTTTCTCCCAGACAGAGACCCCGCAAAAAAGGAGAATTGCAGGCCAATATCCCTGATGAACATGGATGCACAAATTCTCAACAAGATACTAGCAAATTGAATTCAACAGCATATAAAAAGAATTATTCACCATGACCAAGTGGGATTCATTCCTGGGCTGCAGGGCTAGTTCAATATTTGCAAATCAATGTGATACACCACATTGATAAAAGAAAGGATAAGAACCATATGATCCTGTCAATAGATGCAGAAAAAGCATTTGACAAAATGCAACATCCTTTCTTAATAAAAACCCTCAAGAAAGTCGGGATAGAAGGAACATACCTAAGCATCATAAAAGCCATATATGAAAAGCCCACAGCTCATATCATCCTCAATGGGTAAAAACTGAGAGCTTTCCCCCTGAAATCAGGAACACGACATGGATGTCCACTCTCACCACTGTTGTTTAACGTAGTGTTGGAAGTCCTAGCCTCAGCAGACAACAAAATGAAATAAAAGGCATCCAGATTGGCAAAGAAGTCAACCTTTCACTTTTCACAGATGACATGATACTCTACATGGAAAACCCAAAAGACTCCACCAAAAACCTGCTAGAACTGATACATGAGTTCAGCAAAGTCACAGGATATAAAATCAATGTACAGAATCAGTTGCATTTCTATACACCAATAATGAAGCAACAGAAGGAGAAATCAAGAACTCGATCCCATTTACAATTGCACCAAGAACCATAAAATACCTAGGAATAAACCTAACCAAAGATGTAAAAGATCTGTATGCTGAAAACTAATGAAGGAAATTGAAGAAGACACAAAGAAATGGAAAAACATTCTATATTCATGGATTGGAAGAATAAGTGTTGTTAAAGTGTCAGTACTACCCAAAGCTATCTATACATTCAATGCAATCCCAATCAAAATTGCACCAGCATTCTTCTCAAAGCTAGAACAGAAAAATCCTAAAATCTGCATGGAACCACAAAAGACCCTAAATAGCCAAAGTAATGCTGAAAAAGCAAAACAAAGCAGGAGCCATCACAATCCCAGACTTTAGCCTCTACTACAAAACTGTGATCATCAAGACAGTATGGTATGGCTCAAAAACAGACACATAGACCAATGGAATAGAATAGAGAACCCAGAATTGGACCCACAAATGTATGGCCAATTAATCTTTGACAAAGCAGGAAAGAGTACCCAATGGAAAAAAGACAGTCTCTTTAGCAAACGGTGCTGGGAAAACTAGACAGCAACATGAAGAAGAATGAAACTGGACCACTTTCTTACCATACACAAAAATAAACTCAAAATGGATACAAGACCTAAATGTGAAATAGGAAACCATCAAAACCTTAGAGGAGAAAATAGGCAACAACTTCTTTGACCTCAGCCACGGCAATTTCTTGCTGGACACATCCCCAAAGACAAGGGAATTAAAAGCAAAAATGAACTATTGGGACCTCATCAAGATAAAAAGCTTCTGCACTGCAAAGGAAACAATCAGCAAAACTAAAAGGCAACCAACAGAATGGGAAAAGGTATTTGCAAATGACATATCGGATAAAGGATTAGTATCCAAAATCTATAAGGAAACTTACCAAACTCAACACCTGAAAAACAGTCCAGTTCTTCGGATTGAAAATGGAAAGAAATGGGCAGAAGACATGAACAGACACTTTTCCAAAGAAGACATCCAGATGGCCAACAGACACATGAAAAGATGCTCAGCATCACTCATCATCAGGGAAATACAAATCAAAACCACACTGAGATACTATCTTACACTAGTCAGAGTGGCTAAAATTAACAATTCAGGAAACAACAGATGCTGGCAAGAATGTGGAGAAACGGGAACCCTCCACTGTTGGTAGGAATGCAGACTGGTGCAGCCACTCTGGAAAACAGTGTGGAGGTGCCTCAAAAAATTAAAAATAGAACTACCCTATGACCCAGCAATAGCACTACTAGGAATTTATCCAAAGGATACAGGAGTGCTGATTCGTAGGGGCATGTGTACCCCAATGTTTACAGCAGCACTTTCAACAATAACCAAATTATGGAAAGAACCTAAATGTCCATCAACTGATGAATGGATTAAGAAGATGTGCTGTGTATACATATATATGTGCGTATATATATTTGAATGTGTATATATATGTGTATATATGTACATATATATGAATATGAATATATTGAATATATATGTGTATATGAATACTACTTGGCAATGAGAAAGGATGAAATCCTGCCATTTTCAGCAACGTGGATGGAACTGGAGCGTATTATGCTAAGTGAAATAAGTCAGTCAGAGAAAGACAGATATCATATGTTTTCACTCGTATGTGGAACTTGAGAAACTGAACAGAAGAACATGGGGGAAGGGAAGGGGAAAAAAATAGTTACAAACAGAGAGGGAGGGAGGCAAACCATAAGAGACTCTTAAATACAGGGACCAAACTGAGGGTGGATGGGTGGGGGGAGCAGGGTAGAGGGGAGAATGGGTGATGCGCATTGAGGAGGGCACTCCTTCCAATGCCAGTGTTGGAATGAGCACTGGGTGTTGTGTGTAAGTGATGAATCAGGGGAATCTACCCTCAAAACCAAGAGCACACTGTATACGCTGTATGTTAGCCAACTTGACAATAAATTATATTTAAAAAATAAACATTAAAAAATAAATAAAGATAAAAGAAAAGAATGAACACTGCTTTCTACCAGTGGGAAACATTCTCAGGTAGTTTATTTAATGTTCAGATAACAGAGTGCCCTCTGTACTTGAAAGGTACAGTAGTTCTCAGTTATAATGAGTGCTCAGTTCATATTAGAGAGTTGGCCAAAATTAAATACAACTGAATGAAAATATGAACTTCAGTTACACAATTTTTAATATTAGAGTAATACTTAAAATGTCATCAAATCAGCCAGAATTTGAAAAATAGGATTTGAGATTATCACTAGTAGTCATCATTTATTTTCTGAGTTATCTGAAGATGCCAGGAATTGAGGATACACTTTATATAGCTCAGAAAATTGGAAAATTCTTCTGTATATTGAGAGTTACATGGTGGCATATTTATACTCCTCTGATCTTAGTTGTACCTTATGGAATATAATTTTCATTTTACTATTTTAATTTTCTTTTACTTTCATCAGTGTTTTCACTAGAAGGAATAAAACCTATTTTGGATTTTTTTCATCCATCCCAACCTATGCCATATGTCCCAGATTTGATTGTAGAGCCCCTATTTCATAAGAATTTTAAAGATAAATTTAGCCATAGCTATATTAAGAAGAAGGATTATAAAATGTTTCCTACTTGGAATCAGAACATGGGAAAGCAAATTTTCCTACAATTCTACAATCCATGTAACTGTTAAAACACATGTATAATTTTTTTAATGTTTGTTTATTTTTGAGAGAGAGCACGAGACTACATCTTCTACAATTGCACATGATATAAAAGCAGAATGAGTAACTGAAATTTTCATTATGGAATATGGGGGAATAATAACACTAAACATTCAAAACTAAATACACACATGTGCTGTTGAAGTCATCCAGATCTAAAGGAGAGAGAGAGATTTGGTGATGACCATGTCACCTCCAATGTCATCTCTGCAGATGACATGATATTATATATAGAAGACCCTGAGGACCCCACCAAAAAATGGTTAGAACCAATCAACTATTTCAGTAAATTTTCACGATACAAAATCAGTACACAAAAATCAGTTGTGTATCTGTATATGAACAACATACTATCAGAAAGAGAACTTAAAACAATTCCATCTACAATAGCATCAAAAAAGTAAAATACTAGGAATAAATTTAACAAAGGAGACAAAAGACCTGCATGCTGAAAACTACAAGACATTGATGAAAGAAATCAAAGAGGACACAAATAAATGGAGATATATTCTGTACTCATGAATTGGAAGAAATAATATTGTTAAAATGCCCATACTACCCAAAGCAATCTACAGACCCAATATACTCCCTATCAAAATTCCACTGGCATTCTTCACAGAAATAGAACAAACAATCCTAAAATCAGTATGGAACCCCAAAAGACCACCAGTAGCCAAAATAATTTTGAGAAGAACAAAGCTGGAGGCATCACACTTTCAGTTTTAAACTATATTACGAAGCTGTAGTAATCAAAACAATATGGTACTAGCATAAAAACAGACAAACTGATTAACGGAACAGGGTAGAGGCTACAAAGAAACCCACACATATATGGTCAACTAATCTTTGGCAAAGAATATACAATGAGAAAGGGCAGTCCCTTCAATAAATGGTGCCTGGTAAACTGGACAGCACATGGAAAAGAATGAAATTGGACCCCCTACACAAAAATCAACTCAAAATGGATTAAGAACTTGAAGACCTGAAACCCTAAAACTCCTAGAAGAAAACACTGGGGGGTAATCCCATTGACATTAATTTTAGTGATGATTTTTTTGGATTTGACACCAAAAGCAAAGCAACAAAAGCAAAAGTAAACAAGTGGGACTACATCAAATCTAAAACCTGCATAGCAAGAAAACCATCAACAACATGGAAAAGAAACCTATGGAATTGAAGGAAATACTCTGTAAACCACATATCCAATAAGAGATTAATATTTAAATATATAAGGAACTCCTATAATGCAAGAGCAAAAAAAAAAAAAAAGAGAGATAATGCTGGTGAAGATGTGGAGAAATGAGGACACTTGTACACTGTTGGTGGAAACATAAACTAGTACGTTCCTCAAAAAATTAAAAATAGAATTACCAAGGTCACTGGGCAGCTCAGTTGGTCAAGCACTCCACTCTTGATTTCGACTCAGGTCATGACCTCAGGGTTTATGAGTTTGAGCCCTGTGTTGGGCTCTGTGCTGACAGCACGGAGCCTACTTGGCATTCTCTTTTTCTTCCTTTCTCTGCCCCCACATAAGAAACAAATAAACATTACAAAAAGTCACCTGGATATTTTTTTAAAAAAATAGAACTACCATATGATTCGGCGGTCCCACTTCTGGCTATCTATCCAAAGAATGTAAATCATGATCTCGATGAGATAACCATATTCCATGTTCATAGCAGCAATATTCACAATTAGCC
The DNA here is from genome assembly GCF_018350215.1 of Panthera leo. Classification (NCBI taxonomy): domain Eukaryota; kingdom Metazoa; phylum Chordata; class Mammalia; order Carnivora; family Felidae; genus Panthera; species Panthera leo. The sequence continues at coordinate 19,974,535 of NC_056685.1, read as the reverse complement.
AAGGTACAGAAACAACCTAAGTGTCTTTCAGATGAATAGATAATGAAAATGTGATTTCATATATATGTGTGTATATACACATACAAATACATAAAGACACACGCACACACAGGAATATGATCTAGCCAAAAAAATAGTCAAACTCATAGAAACAAATCATAGAAAAGTAGTTGCCAGGGGCTAGAGGGTGGGGAAAATAGGGAGAGGATGGTAAAAGGATAAAAACTTTCAATTCTAAGCTGAATAGGGTCTGAGGATCTCATGTATAACATGGTGACTATAGTTGACAACACTGTGGTATATAATTAGAACTTGCTAAGAGAGTAGAACTTAAATGTTCTCACCAAAAATAAGTCAATACATGAGGTGATGAATATGGTTAATTAACTCAATGGGGGAAATTTTTTCACGGTGGATATAAATACAAAATTATCATGTGCACTGTAAACATCTTACAATTTTAGTACAGTTTTGTCAACTGTACCTAAACAAAACAGTAAATTGACATCCATGGAATTGAAGTCATCTAGATCCATAGGGGAAAATTGGATTTAGCGATGACCATGGTCACTGAAAGATAATCTGACTTTCCTGAGGTGACCTACTATCATACTCAGGGACATCCTGGCCTTTAAGCTTTATATTAGACCATCACTTGTTTAGAAACATCTTTATCTGCTTAGAATCGTAAATAATATGCTGAGGATTCCACACTTGCCCCCAAAACAATTATTTTGTGATTATTGCCATATACATGTTTTCTCCTGAGACAAAGGCCAATGAAGAGAAATTCTCAAGAAAAGGGGATCGTTGCTGTAATCATTGTCATACAACTGTTCAGTGACACCAGGAAATGCGAACTTGACAAAGAGGCTAGAATATTAAAGGAACTCCTTTACCACATAGAACTGGAAAAGTCACAGTTGTGCTTTGCTTTTTTCTAATAAGTTCTAAGTTGCCTTTTAAGTGGGAGAAAAATATGGTTCAAAGATAACTGTGGTGACATCCCATTAGTTTCGTTGTTAGATGCTAAGGATTTAAAGGACTCAGATTATAGCAGCTATTTGTTTTCTGTGGTAGACAGGCCAGATTTTGATATATACTGTATTCAGAATTCTCTCAGCACAAGGAGTAACTAACCATGTATGCTCAAACCCACTCATGAATACATTCTCTTGGAGGAGCCCTCCTGAGGTCAAAACAAATATGAAACACTGACCTCAGAAACTTTCCTTCAGAGGAGCCACAATTTGATTTCACTTGTTTGTAGAGCAATTTATGCACCAGGGCATCTTGTAAACAGTAGAGCATCTGTCAGCAATTAGTGGTTTTTAACAGCTCGGTGTGGTCAGGTAAAAAGAAGAGTCCTACAAATACCACTATCATCCAGAATTACTGGGCCTGTCCATACCTGCACCTCCCTGAGGAACAACATCAGAGGCTTAACACAGGGGACAGAGGGGCATAGACTTCACTAAAATAATCGAGCCATCCAATGAACAAACATGCAAATAACAACAAGTGTAATCGAGGGGGTGGGGAGTAGAGCAAGGGAAGACCAGTAACCAGAAATGCTGCCACATATTATCTAAACGTTCAGTTTTCAACAAATATGAGCCATGGGGGTGCCTGGCTGGCTCGGTCACAAAAGTGTACAACTCTTGATCTCGGGCCATGAGTTCGAGCTCCATGTTGGGTGTAGAGATTACCTAAAAATAACAAAAAACGAAAGGGAGACAAGGAAAGGGAGGGAGGAAGGAAAAGAGACAATTCAATGATTGGAAGCTTTAATACCCCCACTTTCAATAGTGAGTAGAACTAGAGAGAAGATCAACAATGAAGATTTGAACAATACAACAAACCAACTAGACCTAAAAGATATCTCTAGAACACTTTATTCAGCAAGAGAATATATGTTCTTCTCAAGGATGCATAAAACATTTTCTAGGACAGGCTGTATGCCAGGTCAAACAAACCTCAATGAGTTTCAAAGGATGGAAATAATGTAAAATATGTTTTCTGATTCCAAAGGAATGAAATTAGAAATAAGTTAACGGGGGGGGGGGGGGGGGGGGGGGGGGGGCGCCAGTGGGAACATCAACAAATATGACAAAATTAAACAGCAGACTCCTAAATAACCAATGAGTCAAAGAAGAAATTACAAGGGGAATCAAAATTCTTAAACATGAATGAAAATGAAGACCTAATGCACCAAAACTTAGGGAATGCAGCTAATGCAGTGCACAGAGGGAAGTTTATAGCTTTAAATGCCTTTATTAAGAAAGAAGAAAGATCCCAAATCTACCCTTCTACCTTAAGGCACTGGAAAAATAACAAACTACACTTAAAACAAGCAGAGGAAAGGAAATAACCAGAGTCTAGAGACTAGAGACTCTAGTCTAGAGACTAGAGAATCAATAGAGAAAAATCAGTGAATTCAAAGTTGATGCTTTGAAAATAGCAATAAAATTGACATTTAGCTAGATTGACCAACAGGGGAAGAAAGGACTCAAACTGCTAGAATCAATCAGAAATGAGAAAAAGGACATTACTACCAACTTTATAGAAATAAAAAGGGCTTTGTAAAGGAATACTATACCAGGAACAAGTATATGCCAAGAAATTATATACCTATTTTTTTAATGCTTTTTTACTTACTTATTTTGAAAGTGAGCGAGCATGAGCAGGAGAGGGGCAGAGAGAGAGAGAGAATCTCAAGCAGGATCCGCACTGTCAGCTCAGAGCCCGATGTGGGGCTGGAACTCACAAACTGTGAGATCATGACCTGAGCAGAAATCAAGAGTCAGGTGCTTAACCGACTGAGCTACCCAGGTGCCCCAGATATCTATTTTTCTAATAGATATTGATGAAATGGACAAATTCCTAGAAAGACAAACTATTAAAACTGAATCAAGAAGAAATAGACAATTGAAATTATAACAAGTGTAGAAAGTGAACAAGTACTTAAAATACCTACCTACAAAGAAAAGCCCAGATCCAGATGGCTTCACCACTGAATTCTACCAATTTAAAGAATACTAGTACTTTACAAAATTTTCTAAAAATAGAAGAGAGTGGAGGCACCTGAGTGGCTCAGTTGGTTGAGCCTCTGACTTCAACTCAGGTCATGATTTTGAGCCCTGTGTTGAGCTCTGTGCTGACAGCTCAGAGCCTGGAGCCTGCTTCAGATTCTGTGTCTCCCTCTCTCCGTGCCCCTCTCCTACCAGTGCGCGTGTGCTCTCGCTCTCTCTCACTCTCTCTCTCTCTCTCTCAAAAATAGACATTAAAAAAAAAAAAAAAAAATAGAAGAGAGTGAATACTTCCCAACTCATTTTATGAAGCCACTATTAGCCTTATACCAAACCAGAAAATTACAAGAAAACTGTAGACGAATTTTTTTATGAGTATGAATGCAAAAATCCTAGACAAAATACAGCAAACTAAATTCAGCAACTTATAAAAATAATTTGATACCGTGATCAAGTAGGGTTTAACTCAGGAAATGCAAAGGTGATTCAACAGCTGAAAATCAACTATTAAAGACATGGTATCAATAGAATAAAAAAGCAAATAGCACAAATCATCTCAATAGAAGCATATGACAAAAGCCAGCACCCTTGCATGATAAAAACACTCACCAAATTAGGAATAAAAGAGAATACCTCAACCTGAGAGTGTCTACTAAAACCCACAGTTAACATCAGCTTACTGGTGTAAGAGGGGATGTTTTCCCGATAAGAAAGAAGACAAGGGTGACCGCTCTCACCACTTTTTTCAACATTGAACTACAGGTCTAGTCAAGGAAGTCAGGCAGAAAAAAAAAGTAAGATTGAAAAGGAAGTAAAGTGTCCCTGTCTGCCGATGACATGATTTTATATATACAAAATCCTAAGGAATTCACTAAAAAAAAACTATTGGAACTAATGACTTCAGTAAAGATTGGAGGATACATATCAATATGCAAAAATCAGTTTTATTTATTTATTTTTTAAACGTTTTATTTATTTTTGAGACAGGGAGAGACAGAGCATGAACAGGGGAGGGTCAGAGAGAGGGAGACACAGAATCTGAAACAGGCTCCAGGCTCTGAGCTGTCAGCACAGAGCCCGACGCGGGGCTCGAACTCACAGACCGCAAGATCATGACCTGAGCCGAAGTCGGCCGCTTAACCGACTGAGCCACCCAGGCGCCCCTCAGTTTTATTTTTATAAACCTGTGGTGAACAACCTGAAAATTAAATTAATAAAATAATTTCATTCATAAATAGCATCACAAAGAATAAAATACTTAGGTATTAATTTAACAAAAGAAGTACAAACTCTGAAAATGACAAAACACTGTTGAAAGAAATTGAGGTTCAAAAGAAGTGGAAAAATATCCCCTGTCCATGGATCAGAAGTCTTATTGTCAAGATAGCAATATTACCGTAAATATAAGAGCTAAAACTATAATTAAAAACTATAAAATTATAAAACTATAATTGAACCTCATCAGAATTAAAAACTCCATGCTTCACAGGACACCATTAAGAAAGTAAAAAGATAACCCACAGAATGGGAGAAAATATTTGCAAATCATTTATCTGATAAAGGGCTTTTATCCAAAATATATAAAGAGCTCTTTACAACTAAATAATAAGCGAAATCACCCAAATTTTTAAAAAAGTGGAGAAAGGATCTGAATAGACATTTCTCCAAAGAAGTTATAAAAACAGCCAATGAAAAAATGCTCAATATCATTAGTCATTAGGGAAATGCAAATCAAAAGCACAAGATACTACTTCACACGCACTAAGATGGCTAGAATCAAAAAGTTGGATAATAACAAATGTTTGCCAAGATGTAGAGAAATCAGAAGCGTCATACACTGCTGGTGTAAATATAAAATGGTACAGCCATATTGGAAAACAGTATGGCAGCTCCTCAAAAAGTTAAACATAGAATTACCATATGTCTCCACAGTTCCACTCCTAGGTATATACCCAAGATAAATGAAAACAGTTTGCCCAAGCAAAAACATATCCACAAATGTTTACAGCAGCATTATTCATAATAGCCGGAAAGACTAAAACAACACAAATGTTTATCAAATGATGAATGGATAAACAAAATGTGGTATATTCATACAGTGGAATATTATTCAGCAAAAAGGAATGAAGTACTCATATATACTACAACGTGGATGAACCTGGAAAACATTACCCTAAGGGAAAGAAGCCAGCCACAAAAAAATCCACACATGATATGATTCCATCCATATGAAAGTCCAGAAAAGGAACATCTATGGAGACAGAACGTAGATTTATGGTTGTTTATTGTTTGCTGAGTGACGGGGTAGGAGGGGGAGAACGGAGGACGATACCTACAGGGTACTGCATTTCTTTCTGATGTGATGAAAATGTTCTGACGTTGGCCATGATGATGATTATACATACCAATATACTAAAACCACTGAATTGTCACTTCAAGTGGGTGAATTGTATGGTATGTGAATTACATTTCAGTTAAGCTATTTAAAAAAAAAAAAAAAAGACAAAGGAGATCTTTGTGTACTATTCTGTAATAATCTCCAAAATGTTTTGTTAAATAAGAAAACAAGTCCAAGAAAAAAAAGAATTATCTCACATCTTAGATGTGACGGTAGTTACTTGAACCTCTAAGTGTGTTTAGGGTGCCTCAGTAGCTCAGTCAAGCGTCTGACTCTTGATTTCAGCTCAGGTCATGATCTCACAGGTTCGTGAGATCTAGCCCCACAATGGGCTCCATGCTGAGGATGTGAAGCCTGCTTGGGACTCTCTCTCCCTCTCTCTCTGCCCCTCCCCTGCTCGAACTCATTCATTCTCTCTCTCTCATTCTCTCTCTCTCTCTCTCTCTCTCTCTGTCTCTCTCTCTCTCTCTCAAATAAGTTTAATAAATAAATAAAATTCATAGAACTATGTGACAAAAGAGAAAAAGATAATTAAATCTTTAAAAAACACAATAGAAATTGAGAGAGAAGAAGGATTGTCACCAGAGTTGGTCACCCTGGTAGTGAACACCAGGAAGTCTTCAAGAAGAAAGTTACACCTGAGAGTACCTTGAAGGATGGTTTGGCTCTAGAGAGATAGATATTTAAGGGGAGGGTTGATGAAGAAAGGAAAATCGTTTCAGGCAATGTTAAGGATGGCAAAAAGTACAGGGTAGGGAAATTTCTGTCTGGGGGAGCATTAATTATTCAGTTCTGCTCAAAGGAAAGCTACCACAGGAAAGAGAACAGACCACAAATTGTGGATCTCTTTGCATGTCAGGTTAAGAATTAAACATTATATGGCGCCTGGGTGGCTCAGTCAGTTAAGCGGCCGACTTCAGCTCAGGTCATGATCTCACAGTCCATGAGTTCGAGCCCCGCGTCGGGCTCTGTGCTGACAGCTCAGAGCCTGGAGCCTGTTTCAGACTCTGTGACTCCCTCTCTCTGACCCTCCCCTGTTCATGCTCTGTCTCCCCCTGTCTCAAAAATAAATAAAACGTTAAAAAAAAAAAAAGAATTAAACATTATATAATCAGTGATGCGCCATGAAAGGAATCTGATCAGAACTCTGCTTTAGGGGTATTAATCTATAAAAATTATTAGTAAGTAGGAGTCCAGTTAGAAGGCTGTTACATTCATCCAGCCACAGGAGAATGAAGAACTAAGAGAGGAGGTGTGATTTGTGAGCAGGGAACAGACGGGGTTGACATCGTGGAGAGTGTAGCAGCTGGCGGGGGCGGGAGGCAAAGGTCCACAACTGGACTCGGGTCGTGAGCCTGGGTGACTGGGATGACAGTTCTATCAAGAAAAGGAAGCAAAAGCAGACAAGTCGGTTAGTTTGGTTTGAGGAACTAGGAGATCGCTAAAGAAGAGATTCAGTGGCAGTTAAAGAGGGCAGTCACGTAGCAGAGCGGAAGGAGAGCATCGCCCATGTCCTCATCTATACAACAAGAGATTTGGATTCCAAAGGCAGCATGTTACAGGGACTGAGAGACAAGATTTCAGAACCCAACTTGTCTGTGTTCAGCTACCCATTAGCCTTTTAATCTTGCGTATGTTCTCTATGCCCTGTGAGCCTCGGATTCTGTACAGTGGGGGTAATATTACATACCTACCTACTATGGCTGCTGTGAGGAATACTTGTACAGACACATATCTTAGAACAGCGCTTGGTACAAAGAAAGCTTATTGCTATGTGGACGAAGGCCCTTTCGATCTGATGGCCCATTGTTGCTATGTGGTCAATTCTGTTATACTGCCCCTCCAAGGAAGAGGTCAGGACTAGACATACAGGTTAATCATTCCTTTTCAAAAGTGTTACTGAACCAGTGGCATGAGATACCAACGGAGAAAATGGAAAGAACATATGAATGGCAAGGATGGAATGTTGAGGAGCATTATATGGGGTGGGGGGTGGGATGGGCAGTGAAGGAACATTCAGAGAAAGAGAAAGCCAAAAGGAGTAGAAAAGACAGCTTAAGGGAAGATCACCTTCTGGAGTGGAGGCCACTTGAGCTCAGCATGAAGAATCATGGGACACAGCTGACAGACAGGGAGAAGGTGAAGAGGAAAGCAAAGGAAATTAGGGGCGCCGTGGTGGCTCAGTCGGTGACCGTCCAACTTCAGCCCAGGTCATGGTCTCCCAGTTCGTGAGTTTGAGCCCCGCGTCAGGCTCTGTGCTGACAGCTCAGAGCCTGGAGCCTGCTTCCGATTCTGTGTGTGTCTCTCTCTGCTCTTCCCTCCGCTCGCTCACACTCTGTCTCTCCCTCTCTCTCAAAAGTAAATAAACGTTAAAAAAAAGAAAAAAAAAGAAAGAATGCAAAGGAAATTAATAGATGGAGCATAGTTCTGGGACAATTCAAGAGGAAGGAAGATAATTTCTTTTGATTTGGGATAAAAGATAGGAAGGATATAAAGTGATGTAATCAGAATTTTGAGTTGAGAAAGTTGGAAGGCAAGGAGGCTCATGTTGGAGAACTTCCTTTTTTCTCACGTTAAATAAGAAACAAGGTCATCTGGAAAGAGAGGAAGGTAGGGAATAAAATTGAAGAGTGTTTCTAAGTGGCTTTAAATATTTTCTCTAATTCTGTCCTTTGTATGAATGAAAAACAAATGACCCATGTCAATTATAATAGGTAGTATTTACTGAGACTTGAATATCTGCTTGGTATCCTGCTAAGAGCTTATTTCAAATTTAAAACCTAATAGGCAAATGGTATTACTAGCATTATCCACATACTACAGAGGGTAATTCTTGACACAGAGAAAGGATTGGAAATTGCTTAAGATCACCCAGCTAAGAAGAGGTGGGACCAAGATGAGTCTACCTGAGTTCTTAGCAATCAGGCTTCTGAGGTTTTATTTTCAAATCTCATTAAAGCAGCGAAACATTGATTCAAGAATATGCATGCATTAATGGGATAGAATACAAAGTGTAGAAAAATAGTTCACGTATACAGTGGCACTAATTTTAATAAAGTTAACATTTCCTTTTAATTTTTTTAATGCTCATTTATTATTTTGAGAGACAGAGCGTGAGCAGGGGAGGGGCAGAGAGAGAGGGAGACACAGAATCCGAAGCAGGTTCCAGGCTCTGAGCTGTCAGCACAGAGCTCAACATGGGGCTCGAACTCACAAACTGCTAGATCATGACCTGAGCCAACGTCAGATGCTTAATCAACTGAACCACCCAGGCGCCCCTAAAGTTAACATTTCGAATAAGTGGGGAAAGGATGGCTTGATTGAAAATTCATTGGGCAATCAACCATTTTTAATTTTTTTAATTAATTTTGATCCTGTATTTTAAGAAATCAGAACAGTGTTGTCAGTGGCAGAGTAGAGATTAACTTAAGGGCAGAAGAGAACTTTCTGGGATAACAGGAACGTTCTATAATTTGATTAGAATTAGAATGGTTATATAGGTCCTTTTTTGGGGGGTCAAAACCCATTGAATTGTACATTTAAAATCTGTATATTGAATTGTATGTAAATTTTATATCAATTTAAAAAGAAATCTATATGTGGATCTCCAAGACATTGTTAAATGAAAAGCAAGGTATAGAACGAGACAAATGACGTGATACCATTTATACAGAGAACAAAGAAGTAACAGCGACCGAACGAAACTATTTCTGTGGCCCCTCACTCATGTACGTACGTCTCGTGGGTCTTGTGTTAGGAAGTATTTTCTTCTTCCTGCTCTAGTGTTAGCCTACTATGCTCTTGTGGTTTCTTGAATGCAAAGAAAAGATAGACTTTTATGCTAAAACATTAGTTGAATTTCTCCACCGTTTATGATAGTCAAACGAAAGTTTCCTTGTTGCTTAACTAAATGAGTGGATGGATGAACGAGGGTCCTTCTAGGCCGAAGATTCAGTAAACCCGGTTCATTCACACGGACCTTACGTGAAATAGGTCACTTGACCTACAAGAGACATGTGGAAAGTAAGACTTCGTTGCCTTTATATTTTGGAACAGGTGACAACCAAAGCCAAGCAACTGAAGGATTCAGTTACCTGCTCCCCAGGTGAGTCAGTGCCCCCTTCGCCCCACTGAGCTAAAGTGACTTCTCCCACATAAATCCCTTTTCGTAAGGGTGGGTGCTAAGATGGACCTGATAAGTTTAAAAACCCTAAAAACCTAGTTCTTTGCTAGTACTGGGGGAGGGGCACGCAGGGGGGAACTCTCTGGACGCCACACAAACGCGCGGTGCAAGGCTCGCCCACGCGGTCCACACTGCCAGCACCACGCACACGGAGCCATCTTTCCGAATAGAGCCGCAGCTTTCCCAAGAACCCACATTTCTCAAAATATGTTTCCTCCAAGACTAACTGGAATTTTGCTAGAGTCTCCATACTGTTTGCTTGGAACCAGGAAGAGAATACTTCCTAAAACCTTCTAACTTAATTTAAATACAAGTCCCAAAGACAGCAATGCAGGTGAGCAAACCCGGAGATCTCAAAAAGCCGTCCCCAGCAGGGATTCAATGTGGGGCTCTGCCGGCTTCAGGAAAGAAGGCATTTCCAGATTCCTGTTCTGCAAACACAATTCTTTGTTGGCGCAGAGGCTAAAATGGGCAGTGAGAGGCCATGTGAAAAGGCCTTCCTGCAAGACACTCTGTGTGTTCTGGAAAAGGCAGTGTGGTGTAGACTGTGGCACAGATAGGGATCTTACTAGAGCATTGGGCGGGGGGGTAAAAAGTGACCAGAACAGGAGACGTATGGTTGAACATTCAGGGGCATCCCTGAGATGGCGCCTGAGAGCCAGTCCGTTTGCTCTTTACTGGCCAACGTGGTGGCACAGTGGCACTGGAAGCAGCTTGGAGCAGACAGCACGTCCCACCGCGTCGGTGGCTCACCTACAATGGTGTGAGCACAGCGTGAGTTTAGACAGATCCATTTTAGCTCCGCTAATGGAATGAGTCGTCCCAGTTCCGGATCGTAAAGAACATCCTTCCTTATCTAAAAAGTGTCCAAGAGCCACTTTGCATTCTTTGGCCACAACCTGATTCTGTACGTGGCCCTCAGTCCCTCAGAGCGTTGGAAAGGACAAAGGACAAGGAATCAGACAGAACTGGGTTCAAATCCCACCTCTGCTGCTCTCTGAGACTGATTTTTGCCATCCGTAGAATTAGGATAATGACACCTATCTTTCTAGAATAGCGTGAAAATTAAGCAGAATCGTAGGTGCACAGAGCCTACCACACTGCTGTGTTGGTGACAGCTGCTGTTACTCTTGTCACCTGCACTGACCTTGCCATTCCATCTGTGTGATAAAGTGTGTCCTTCCTCACAGGAATGGTCAGACTCTCCGAACTCAAGTCAACAGCCCAGAATCCCCGGCCCACCAAGGCCGCCACGGCCTTGCCAGATGACATCATCACCCAGCGAGAAGATGCACTGCAGGCCGGGGAGGAAGACAAGGAGGACGAGCAGGAGGAGGAAGATGACGACGAGCAGGAGGCGGTGCTTCCGGAAAGCCGGCCACGGAGGCGGAGGCCGGCCAGGCCGCCGGAGGTGGCAAAGAGGGCGGAGCCCGAGGAGAAGTTCAGAGGAAAGAGGCAGAAGGACTTCGATATTTCAGAACAAAACGAATCCAGTGATGAGGAGAGCCAGAAGAAAGAGAGAACTCGTGCTGCCGAGGAGCCATGGACTCAGAGTCAACAGAAGCTTCTGGAATTAGCATTACAGCAGTACCCAAAGGGATCTTCAGACCGCTGGGACAAAATAGCCAAATGTGTCCCGTCTAAGAGTAAGGTGGGTGAGGCGGGGGAAGAACGAGACCTGCGCGGCCAGCTGCACCTAATTCCCCACCTTACGCACACCCCTCTAGCGACTGCTGTCTGCGTGACCGTCCGGTGCACTTCTAAGAGCAGGTTCAGTCTGTGCACCGGATTGATTAGTGTGTATGAATGAGGTCAAGATTCTAAGGAGACCATACAGACCGGTTGGTTTTCCTCAGAAAATTCCATGCATAGAGGATAAATTTCACCCACAACAAGCCCGCCAACCTTCTGGAGCATTCGCCCCAGTCTGGCAGTTTGAGAGGAGCACGGGGGTGGCTGGGCCGCACCCTCATCACTGGGGCAGCGGGAGCAGCCCTGGCGGCCGGCAGGCCCTCCCTCGGGCGGAGGCTCCCTTGAACCAGAGTCGGGGGAGGTCTCCCTCCAGCTCTGCAAGGAGCCTTTACCCCAGGGCGAGCGCGTGGCGGCCCGTGTCATGCTGGTCATCGGGTCCACAGTGCACATCACTCTGGACTCAGCAGCTGCACCAGACTGGCGAGGCCCTGGCGGCGGGGGGGGTGGGGGCCCAGGCAGGGATGACATTTAGGATTGAACCCACCCTGCAGCCTTGACTGTACTTTAAGTCTTCTCCCTGTTTTCGGCTCTCGGTATCTGCTTACAAACCCCCACAGGTAGTTCCCAGCTAAGCGGGCAGACGGGGTGCCCCACAGAGAGCCAGCGCTCACCCCAGCCTTTGCCTTCCGTCTGCCAGTTCATGCTGCGGGGCTCACGGTGTGAGCTTTCCCACTCGGGCCTTTCTCGAAACACACACCATCTCCCGAGTTTCTTCCCTCCTCGCTATACTCTCAGTCTGAGGCACCAAGGAACGCGGAGAAATCAGAAGAACGAGTCTCTTCTGCCTCCTGTGCCTGTCACTCAGTAGCCTCTGGGCACATTGATGTTCATTTACATTCTTATTTTTTTTTAATTGAAATTCTATGTTGGAAAATCTAGCTTGTGGCCATAAATGTCCCCGTGTGTACAGGTCTAGTTATCTATCACCTACTTTAAAATGATGAAGTTGAGAATTCCCGGGGAGAAAAATAAACCATTAGCAGTTGATCTATTTGAGAAACACAGATTCTCCCAGCCTCTCCAACTGGTTTGCCAGAAGTAATTATTTTCCCTGAATTTCCCTAGCATCTGTCAGGACACAGGCATCTACATGCGTGATGAATTGACATTGGCTTAAAATGAAGGAGCTGGAACCGTGGATTCCTAAGGATAGAACATTCAGAAACTCACTGCCTCAGGGTTTGGAAACCCTCCCGTCTGAACCGGACACGAGCAGCCCTTTTATTGTCCCGCAAGTGTTCCCCTTAAGCCTTGACATTGGAACCAGTTCCCGGAGAGGTGGCCTGCTGACTCGTCTGCTAGGGAGCGAGTCCCTATACGTGGCCCGCAAGCCACTGGCGATGCTGGGCCTGAAGGAGGGGACTTTGCCTGAGGCCTGCGGCTCAGCGCTCTGGGTCGCCGTGGTCCCCGGTGAAGTCCCCGCATCATGCCCGGGGCCTCACCGGTGGGCAGCACAGCTATTAAGAAAAGGCTGGTATTTTAAAGACTGACCCCATGCGCGTGATCGTTGGGGATCCAGAGAGGCACTTCTAGAAGCATCCCTCATACCACTCCTGAGCTAGAACCCTAGGAAGAGCATGAGCACCCACTCTGTGTCCCCGGCTGATAGAAGCATCTGCCAGGGAGCAGCGATCATGTTGCCCTAGACCTTAAGTTAGTGAAGGCTTCCAACGCCTCGGAGGGGAGTATCTCTTGGCCAGAAACGGGAACGGACTCTGGAAAGTACCTCATGATGGACAGGAGAGCGTGAGGCCCCCCAGCACCGCCCACCTCTGCTCTAGGCCCCACTAGGGGCCTCACCCCCAGCGGCCACGGCCACGGGCAGGATCTGGGCGGCACACTCCCCGCCACGGTCCTGGGGGCTGGGCCGACGCGGCCACCACGGGAGGGTCCCCACGGCCCCTTAAGGAGAGGCAAACCCAGATGGAATAACAGGGCGGCCGGCCGGCCGGCCTCAAGTTGTCCGCTTGCTCTGACGGGACGCGCCATGACAGGGAAATGTGAAAGCTGCTCGTTATCGTTAGCGAGTTGAGAGGCATCATCGTGATGCCCGTGGTGTGCCTCACACGCAGCAGCACGGGCCCCTCACGCCAGCGGCCCACGCTGCACCTCACAGGACTGCCACTGGCCCGGGGGCACCCGGCAGCACGTGGGCCCCGGCCGGCGGGGGCCCTGGCGTGTGCGCGTGGGCCCATGTGTGCGGGCCGCGGGGCTCGTCCAGCCGGTTGCAGGCCGGCCGTGGGCAGAGCGGACGCTCACGAGGCCGCCTCCCCGCACAGGCCGCGGCTGAAGCCCACGACGCTCACGCTGATCTGTGGAAATAACCGTTTCACCTCTCTTTTTCTCTTCCTGCAGGAAGACTGTATCGCTAGATACAAGTTGCTGGTTGAACTGGTCCAAAAGAAAAAACAAGCTAAAACCTGAATATTCTGGAAGATGATGTTCACCTTCATTTTCCAAAACGATTATTTTAAAAGTCTTATGCAGAAATTTGCATTTTGTACCTCAACCTTTCTATACGTCATGTGCCTTAGTAAAAAAAAAAAAAAAAAAAAAATTAAAAAAGTTTTTAAAATGTTGTGCTATATTGTTTAAACAAAGACTATGTTACAGGAGAAAAAGTATTCCGGTATTTTACAGATAATTTTCCCTCTCATCATCACAAAGTTATTTCCCTGCGAACAAACTGAAAAGTGCTAACAATCGGCAAGTACAGGATTTTGAAGGAACAAATGAGCGAACGTGTAAGAATTAAAACTTAATGTGCTTTGGGGCACCTGGGTGGCTCAGGTCACAATCCCAGGGTTGTGGGATCGAGCCCCACATCGGGCTCTGCGCTGAGTGTGGAGCCTGCTTACAGCTCACACTGTCTCTCTCTCCCTCCCACGCCCCCCACCCCGAAAAAACCTAATGTGCTTCTGTGAGTCAGAAGCACACGGGTTAACGAGCTCATTGGTAGCCGGAGGCAGGTGCTTGGGGAGAAAAGCGGGCTCACTTCTGAGCTAGCCGGCTGGCTGAGAAGAGTGTGAGGTTATCTCAGTTAGATGCATCTAGAAGAAAACTCCGTGTCGATGAACAAGGATACAAGGTGACAAAGGCAGCCTAGTCCAGTTCGGGCTGCTTGGGAGGAACGCGTTCCCCACTGCAAGACCTTCCAGGGGACACGTGGGACACGCGGGAGAGGTGGTAGGGACCCGTGAGGTTGGCTCCTGGCTTTCGACAGCCGAAGTCACTGTTCTGTGCCGGTTTCTGCTGCCTGTCACCATCCGCCGAACGCTGCCTTCCGAAGCTCCCGTCATTGGGTCAGGGCTGGCACACGGTTTGCTAAGTGCGAACCGTCTGAACTCGGAAAGCATTACGATCACGAGGACACATTTAAGGGAGGGACTTGAGAAAACATCTATGAAGAGATCACTTCTCTCTAAGGACTGAAATAAGATTCATTTCCTGCAGGAAAGTCTGGTGGCAGCAGCCCCACTGGCCCCATAACCGTTCACCCCCCCGCGCAGGTCGCACCACCAGGGAAACTGAAATGCAAAAAAAGGGCAGGTTACCAACTAACCGGCTCCATGGTCATTTGGTTTTCACAAACTAAGCCCCGTCCAGCCCCGTCCCAGTCAGGTCACTGCTCTGTCCTGGGCTGGGGGACGGGCGGGCGTGGAGAGGAGTGGGGGGCCGGTGCTGTCACTGTGTCGTCCCGGCCGTGCTGGCCACCCTTCCCGACAGCGAACCTGAGCTCCACAGGCCACCGGGACGGCCCCGCCACCAACGGCTGCTCCCCCAGGGCTCGTTCCCGAAGCCGTGGGGCCATCGCTGCATTTGTCGCAGGCCACAGCTCACCTCCCCGTTCACCTGGGGGGGTCTGCACGAGTAAAACGTGCACGGAGGGAAACAAAGGAGAGAACGAGTCCGTCCTGGCTTCATTCCGGGCCCGGGACCACTCATCTCTGAGTCCGGCTTCAGGCCTGGCTTTCATGCAGCCTGGTGGTCCAGCTTAGCCGGTCTGTGGGTCCATGAGCGTGAAAGCACGCCCCTTACTTGCAGTACTTGGGGTTCCTGTCACACATACCCCCAGACCGCGTTACAAGTGTCCTGCGCTCCCAGGGTGGGGGGAGCAGCCCACAGGGCTCCAAACATGCCCGATGATATCGCAACCGAGATAGAATGGCCTCTTTTCTAGACTCAAGGAAATAAGTCTAGCATGGCTTTCTACGCATGACTGTTCTGCCTACTAACTTCTTTAGAAAGAAGTCAGCGGCGCCTGGGTGGCTCAGCTGAAGTGTCCCAACTCCTGATTTCGGCTCAGGTCATGATCTCGTGGTTCGTGAGTTCTAGTTCCTGCTGTCAGCATGGAGCCTGCTTGGGATTCTCGCTCTCTCTCTCTCAAAAGAAATAAGCTTCAAAAAAAAGAAGTCAGAAAGGAGCCCTTCCTTCAGGAGACTCTGGAAGCCGTCAAGTTGTGTTGAAGTCGGCAGGCCAGTGGGCAGGCCAGAGCTCAGTGACACACGGGAGACCCATGGGGTTCAGTTTGAACAAGGTCACGGCCCAGAAAGCAAGGGAGCCTCCAAGAAGAACGCACTGCACAGATCACGGGGAGGGGGAGGGGGTAAAGCGCTCGGCAATACCAGCCGGCCGCCCCTTCCCACGCCGCCTTCTCCAGGCCGGGCTCCCCAGAGATGCGCTCCCCTTTCCAGAGCCGCCTTAGCTGTTGGAGCTCCAAGGCCAAGCTGTGTGACATCAGGTGCCTCGGTTTACCTCTTTGTCTCCGTGCGTCAACTAGAAAAATAGGAAATAACGGTAGCTGCTCCGTAGGTTGTTACGATGATAAAGCTAGATAATGCGTGTAAAACCTTTACATGCTGAGAATAGCACTCTTTTTCTATCTGACCAGCCAGACTTCCTGTTTCCATCATTTCAAGTGGCTGTTGATGCGTTAGCAGGGCTGATGGGCCCGACGGGGTGCACGGCCCCTCATGTCCTGCGGTTCCTAGTCCCGGGGGTCCCCGCTCGCCGGGTGTACTCGCAGGAGCCTGGGACCCCGGCAAAATCTATTTTGATTGTGTAGTTTTCAGGGAGCGAGTCCACACGTTTCACTAGGTGCCCCCCGGGTCTCTCGCCCGAAAAAGCCTCTTTCCAGCCTGTGCCGCAGTATTTATCCTGACGCGGCCCAGGGAGGGCCAGAGTGGGACAAGAAGCCTCAGACTTGTGAACCGGGGCGTCCGTCTCCTGCCCCGAACACGCAGGTGTGAGTGTGCGCGCAGCCTCACGGGAAGGGAACGGCCTTCAGAGCAGCGGCCGCCTGGCCCCGGCCCCCACCTCGTCCTCGGATACGTCTAGGGAAAGGGCGGAGGCTCAGAGTCAAAAGACCCGCGTCGCAATCTTGGGTCAAGTGCAGTGAGCGAGGGGGGAACCGGGCCACGAAGACGGGGGTTTGGAAGGAGGCGGGGGGGGGGACCCGGCAGAGGGTGTGGAGACCGGGCTTGAGGCACAGGATTCCGTTTTGACTCTTCGAGGTCCACACGCCCATTCAGACCCCAGCAGAGGACAACCAGCCGCGCCGACCCCAGTCCGTTCCTGTTGGGTTGGGAAAGCCCTGGGCTGGCAGAGGACACATCCCCTGAGGACGCCGTGTCACCAGCCCCGCACGGCCAGGCGGAGCCCGCGAGGGAGCTCCAGTGATTTAGGTGGACCTTCTCCACTGGGGCAAAAAACCCCCAGCTACAGTTCTCTCAACCGTGATAGCACCTTTTTGGTTGTTTTTTGGTTTTTTTTTTTAGTTTAGTTATTTTGAGAGAGACAGAGCAGGGGAGGGGCAGAGACAAAGGGAGAGCGAGAATCCCAAGCAGGCTCCACGCTGTCGGCACAAGCGTCCGAGGTGGGGCTCGAACCCACGAACTGCAGGATCACGACCTGAGCCGAAACCAAGAGTCGGATGCCTGACCGACTGAGCCACCCAGGTGCCCCAGTAGCACCCATTTTTAAAGGCCGCTCCCGTGTTCTCGGGTTTTTCCTCACAAAAGCCCCGACTGGCTGCCCGGCTTCAGCCCGGCTCCCGCCTGCAACAGGTGCCCAGGGGCGTCGAGCCACCTGCGCTGTGCCTCACCGGCTTTATTTCTAGAAACCAGACAGACGGCTCCGCTTAGGTGTCTCGCACGCGACGTGCTGCTTTCTGTGGAACTTGTACGGGAACGACCTAGAGGCCCTGCGCGAGCCTCCCGCCAGACGTCCCAACCCCGCTCGGGGACGAGCTTTCCCAACAGAAACACTGCAGCCAGCGGGTTTACTCTGCCGTGGGTTTGTGTTTTCAAATTCCCTGCTTGGTTTTAGAGGCAGATGATGATAAGCTTTCTACCATAAATGTCTTGGGATAACCTAAAAACACGCCTCTCACCTCGGGCCCGCTTGCTGTCGGGTGCCAGTTCCGCCCCCCAGACCACGTCCACCTACTCCTTTGAAAGCGGAGACCTAATCCCTCTAAATGACCAACTATTTCATTCCTGCTTGTTTCTGCAGAGTATGTTTTTGTAGTTGTTTTAGCATTTAGGTTTTTCCCCCAGAATCTAAAGGGCACAGTTTAAATTCTGATATTCTAGCCACACGGTCCCAAGTGGCCCAGGACAGTTCCAGTTTACAGCTGACTCAATACACCCATTTTGGACAGTGTGTAACATGGTCACGGGTCCATGTGTGATTGCTAACAGATGGCTGATCCCAAAGACCCTGAGGGATTCTGAATTCCTCCGAAGAGGACAGACAGCGAGGAGACTTCGGCATGCGTTTGGTTTGCCTTTGCCTTCGAAAGTCCCAAGGGTGTGTTGATCCCGACCCCCAGTTCCTCCCAAGGCACCCCACCCCACTCAGAGGAAACTGAGGCACGGGACACACCTGAGTCAGAGTCCAGACGGACCAGGGACTCCTGCAACTGGCTCTCGTGGTCCCAGTGCCTTCGAGAGAGGGCCGAGGTTGTATCCGGAGGCTGAGGGGCAGGGAGGCCTCAGGGTGGGTCCAAGCGACCACAGTGGCTTAGATGAGTCAGTATTAGTCATTGGTCAAAACAGAGTTTGACATCCCATCCTAAATTTATTTAAAAATATTATTTTTAATGTTCATTTTTGAGAGAGAGAGAGAGACAGAGAGACAGAGAGAGAGAGTGCTAGTGGGGGAGGGGCAGAGAGAGAGGGAGACACAGAATCTGAAACAGGCTCCAGGCTCCGAGCTGTCAGCACAGAGCCCGACGCCGGGCTCCAATCACGAGATATCGACCAGAGCGGAAGCGGGTCGCTTAAGGACTGGGCCACCCGGGGTCCCCGCACCCCAGCCCCCCATGCCCCCCACCGGTTCCTACATTTTGAAGTTCCTTCCCACCAAATGGTCCTAAGATAAAGCCAGCTTTCCAAGCAACAGGCTGAAAAAAGGCGCCGTTGTCTCCGGCCCAGGGTCCCGTGTAACCTCACTCGCTCTCTGCACACGGAGCAGGGTGCCCCGGGCGGGGCCGGTTTGGCCACAGGTCCCAGGAGGAGGCCCCTTTCTAGACTGTAAAGGCGGCGGGTGGTGGCATGGGTCTGTCACGCAAACATGCGGAGGCGGCTCTTTCTTTTCAGCCGCTTGTGGCAGTAAACGGCCCGGCTTCCCCTGCGGGAGCCACACGCCGCTCCACCTGTAGCTCGGGGGGTCACCGCGGGGCTGGCCTGGAAGCCACCCCACTGTCTTGGCAACAGTCCCAGTCTCCTGTCTGAGCAAACGACTTGGCCTTCAGCCTCGGACTTTAGTCACTGGGGAGCTAAATTAACACGCTGTAAAACTGAGCGGCTCCGAGTATTTTCCTCGGGTCGGGTGGGGAAAAAAGAGCGGCTTCACGTAGAACAGAAACAGGGCGATCACTCCATCAATGTGACTCCCAGGCGGAAACTCCTAGTGCCTCAAACAGCAGGGGTCCTAAAGGGAGCTGAGGCCCAGCGCTGTGCCCTCCCCCACTGGGGGGGGTGGGGCGGACTCCCGCCTCCTTCCGCCCCTGCCCCCCCGCCCCCCCCCCCCTCCTGCACCTTGCGCTGCTCCTGGATCCAAGCCGTTCTCACATCCCACTCCCTGCCTCGGACCCTCTGTGTATCCTCACAGCTGTTCCAGGAGTGGAGGGAAAACACACACTCAGTTGTTTCCCTCTTGCCTTCGCGACCTGTAACGAACAAGCCAGGGGTGTAAGGGTCCCCGGGGCGGTGTCTCCTGAAGTGTTACATGAGTTTAACTCAGTCAAGCCCATCTTCGGTCACCGCCATTTAAACAGAATCCGAAGTCTCGCAAAATGAAATTGACCAAGATGGGCAGTGAGGGAGTCTTTCCCTTACTCGGTAGGCAGGTCTCGAGTTATAAAGGAAATGACCAGTCGGTTAGGTTTTGTTTTCCACCAGTATTTAAAAAAAATTTTTTTTTTTAATTGGAAAATTTGAGATAGTATTGAATTGTTTATTCCAAACTATCTTAGTTCCAATCTGTTTCACGAAGGAAGATGTTACTGCAACCAAGAGTAGAGGTCTCTAGATATTAGCAGCTTGTCTCCCTAAGAGGCTTGGCTTAAGAAAGCCTATCGGAGGGGTGCCTGCGACCGACTCTGGCTCAGGTCATGATCTCACCGTTTGTGAGTTTGAGCCTCGCATCGGGCTCGGTGCTGAGACAGCCAGGAACCAACTTGAGATTCTCTCTCTCCCTCTCTCTCTCCGCCCCTCCCCTGCTCACTCTCTCTTTCTCTCAAAATAAATAAATAAACTTAAAAAATAAAAAATAAATAAAAAATAAAAAGGAAATGCCTACTGGAAATCTCTTGGGCTAAGAGGAGATCTATCCTGTTATGTTAAAACTGGCATTTAAGAATTAGATGTGGACATCTTTGCCTGGGGTGGTCTAACCAGGGGGGGGGGGGGGGGGGGGCGGGGCAGATTCTGGCCAAAGGTGGGACAGGAAGGCAGGCAGTGGGAGGTACCGGTGACAGTGAACCCAAACTGGTTTTGATCCTCAAACTGTTGGGCCCCCCCCACCCTCCACCTCCTCAGCACCCAAGAAACCTGCTCATTTCCAGCAAGCTACAGGGGGCCTGGGGACATGCCACTTTCCCTAAGAGCAAAGCCTGTGGGGCGGGCAAGGGCAGGGCCACGGGCCACACCCCTGCCAAGGTGCGTGTCTCTAAGCCTGTTTGGTATCATTTTCCTGGTCTTGGGTTGGACATTGATTCCAAAAGTCAAACCCAAAACAGAGCTACAGTAAGTTCTGATGGAGGAGTAAATGAAGGTCAGAAATCAAAAGAAAGCAACTTCCAAGAACCTAGGAAGTGGCAAAGCAGCAGGGCAGGGGAGGGCGGGGGCGGGCCGGCCCATGCTCCATGAGGTGGTCACACCCACCACAGAGCTTGAGGCCAGCCAAGGGACACTCAGTCCCGCAGCAAAATCCAAGACTGAGCGTTTGTGTCTGTGATTACATCAAAGCTTCACATTGGAAAAAGCGACAAGGCCCCCTGATTTGCAGCTGGGAGGACAGGCTCTCCAGCACCATGCCAGTTCTCAGGACCGCCAAGTCCCACAGACAGGAATGTCCCTCCACAAGGCTCCAGCCATGACCCCCGAAGGAGGCGGGAGTTCCCAAGAGAGGCCGGGAAGGGGCAGGACAGCAGCCTGATGGCCTGTGGCACCCATAAGGGGAGCAGGGTCAGCAGGACCAGACTGCTGGAGTCCTCAGTCCTGGCTGCACGCTGGGCTGGCCCGGATGTCTGCAGCCGCCCCCCAAGGGCTCCGATTTTTCTGGTCCCGGCTCCAGAGAGCATGCTCAGGGTCCTAATCCTCAGGCGATCCCGGGGCTCCCGCAGGAGGAGAGCCACTGCATTTTGCAAAGCGAATGTACACCTTATTTTGGTCAAGAGTCCTCTGTACTGAACAGTCGAGCTGCAGAAGACACCTGTCCGTGCTTGCTCTGGGAGAGACCAGGAGAACCAGATAGTTGCGAGGGGAGCGGCAGCGATGCCAAAAATGTAAAATCTCCTAATTAATCCGTCTGCTTGCTAAGTGAGCCAAGTGAAAAAACACCAGATGCATCAATCAGAATTTAAGGGGAATCAAATTAACTTGATCAGCAAAAAAGTCAATTTCCTTTTCTAAACTTCACAAGGCACAATCAAAATCAGAATGCCGTGAGTTACCTTCTTCATCGGCGGCTTCTCCCTTGGCCGGGCCATCGCCCGCCCCCCTCCCCCCCCCCCACCCCCCCAACACACACACCCTGGGGCTTCGGGTCATGTCAACTCTGCCCGGGTTCATGTACTTTCAGGTGTGATCTCACGGGGCCCCGCGCTGCCTTTCAACCGCGGCGAGGCCTCCAGGTCCTTCTGGAAGAAGCGCATGTAAATAAATAAACCGGGGCGCTCCCTGGCTCGTCCCCAGATTCCCGTGCAAGTGACCCGAGGGCTCCAGGGTTCCCGGTTCCAGACCCGGCTGGGCGCGGGGCCACCGCTCCCCTGAGATCAGACCGGGTGGAAGAGTGGAGGGTCTCCGGCCCCTCGCTCGCAAAGGAGGGGTTCGGTCCGCACCCCCGCGCCCGCCCCAGTCGAGAACCAAGACCAGGCATACGAATCTCTGGCCTTCCTTCCCCAGCTCCCGGGTCCTGTCCCACAGCCACCAGCCTGGCGTGGCCCGCGTGTCGGGGAGGCGGAGTGACGACGGGCCTGTGTGCCCTGCGCGCTCCCGTGAAGCTGGGTCACACCCCGTCATTCCGCAGGGGATTTGGGGGGCGGTGGAGGAGCACCCCCTTTTCCGGGGTGATGCTGAAGTGCTTCCTACCTTACTCGCCTGGTTGTGTGGGCGTGGGGCCGGCTCACCCTGCGCCGCCCCAGGTGCCTTCCCTGCCGTGTGGACAGGGGCTCGCCGCCTGCCCTCGGGTCCGCGGGGGTGGCCTCGCTGACGCGCCCCCCAACTCCCACCCACGCCGGGCGGGTCGCCCCGGGAGCTGATCCCCGCCCGCCCCAGGCCTTCGGAAACCCTGAGTGTCGAGGGCCGTGAACTCCAGTCACTCGAAGCCGCTCGGGGGCCCGAGCCTTTGCGGTGGAGGACGCACCCGTGAAGACGCGACCTGGCGGCGTGGGTTAAAGAGCCCGCTACCTCCTGACCGGATCCGGAAACGGGACGTTTGCCCTTCCGACTTGCACCTCCCGGCCCCCTCAACATCCGGTGATGTGCGTCTTGTGACCGTGTGACCGTGGGCTCCAGCGCCTCCCCAGGAGCCCACAGCACCTTTCCAGCTCGTGTTCTGGGCCCGTTCAAGACCGTCTGAAAAGCTCACGCCCTCCTGTTTTCCACGGCACCGCACGGTCCGCCTACAGCCTGCCTCTCTGTCCTGCCTCGTCCCCTCCCCTAAGTCCCAGACACCCTTCCCTGAGACAGAGGAAATCACCCACCCGTAGGGAGCTCCTGCTATGACATCCACTCTGGTAAAAAGGCCCGCCACCCCCATCCCGCCTGCGCCGGTAAATCCCCAGATAGTGTCAGGAGAAGGCCTTGGCCAAAAGCGATGGCTTTCCTTTTGAAGATTTGCTAATAATATTGAGGGTTTTGAGCTGTGGGCCCAAGAAACTGGTCATCAGAAAACACCCTTTCAAGAAACTCGTCATCAGAAAATGCCCATAAAGACGAGGCACTGACATTTGTTGAATGGGACGCAGGTCAGGGGAAACTGCCCATCTGACCCAGAAAATTACTGAGTTACAGCAGATACAAAACTGAGTTTCTGAAATGTTTCAAGTGTCACTTTTTACTTAAGTGACAAAACCAAGCCACAAAATTATGCATCGACTATGATTCAACTATGTCAAAAGAGTACACATAAAAATAGATCGGACTGTTGGCTACCTGTGTATATTTTAATATAAAAATTGCCAGTAGAAGGATGGACTAAATAGGGCATTTCTTTCTTTTTCTAGTTTTCAAAGTTTTGACAAAGTGGTCACGATAACTTCTGTAATTTAGAAAATACTTTGGGGCGCCTGGCTGGCTCAGTCCAAAGAGCGTGAGACTCTTGATCTCCGGATAGTGAGTTCAAGCCCCACGGTTGGGTGTAGAGATTAAATATTTTTAGAAATATTTGTTACTGGGGCGCCAGGGTGGCTCGGTGGGTTAAACGTCTGACTTCGGCTCAGGTGTGGGTTCGAGCCCCACATCAGGCTCTGTGCTGACAGCTCAGAGCCTGGACCCTGTTTCAGATTCTATGTCTCCCTCTCTCTCTCCCCCTCCCCTGCTTGCACTCTGTCTCTGTCTCAAAAATAAACAAACATCAAAAAAAACTTTTTTAAAAATATACGTTACTGCTAGCACTTAACAGTGTTACAAGCACCCAGAAGGGATTTTCACGCTTGGACCCAACAGCTTGTCTGCTCCCCAGCTTGAGGCTTGGGACTTCCAGCAGGAAGCAGAGGGGGAGCAGAGCACCAGTGAGGATGCGTGTGAGGGTCCGTTCCTCAGACAGACCTGTGGAACCTGAGCTGTGACCAAAGTCCCCATCAAAGGAAACTCACGTTTTGCCGTAAACTTCACTGTACTTACAGGACTGTAAACATTCAATTATCAGTATGAAGGCTTTTTTTTTTTTTTTTTTTTTTTGGTGCCAGTAACAAAGTGAGGAACGGGACTAGAAGGGGAATAACAGTTGGCATGACTTTTTAACAAGGTAAAACTATTTAAAGATATACGAGCTTCCAAGTGTTTACAAAAGTTCACAACTACTTAATTTCTACAAAAAGATTGGTGCCATCAATGTAGGTTTTCATTAGTAAATAAAACTAAGGCTAATAGTACTGTTCTCATTGAGAGTTCTAAAATCCAGAGCAAAAGCCCATCCCCTACTTAAAAAAACAGAATTACAGGTCACTGGAAGGCAACCTTTTGCCTACAATTCCAGGGGCCTCTCCTGTCTACTTCAGAGAGTCTGGATACAGCGATTGTCGCGTCTTTTGCCTGGTTGACAGGGAGCTTAAGACAAGTTGGCAACTTGCTTTTCTTGGCATTCATTCCAGTGCTTCCCTCTGGACCCTGACACCGATCACACACCCACAGGATTATGCACAGAAGCCCAGACAGGAACCCACTGATGGAAACCCATGTCCCTGCAGAGCAGCCTTTTCCAAGGGTCAAGGGCTGGGGGAAGGCTGGGGGGCAGCAGCTCCTCAGCAACTTCTCAGAGCAGAGAATCAGCCAACACCAGGGAACCACAGAGCAGCAACCCGGAAACCCAGGTGTGCTTCCTAGTGGAGGTGATGAAGCCACCCAGGGCCTCCAGGCAGTTAGAAACCTACGAAAGCAAGTGCAGCTACACTGAGATACTACTATTCAGATCAACAGCCAAGGCGAGAACGTGCATGGCCAAGTACTGTTCGGTTCAGAGTTGATTCTCGGAGAGTGAGTCATCTGTCGTGTTAGAGGAGCGACCTTCCCTAGTCCTTCGGGAGACAAGACTCTCCAGAATCAGGTATTTTCCATTTGTATATAGAAAAGTCTCTCCGGGAACCTAAACTTAACTCTTTAGTAACGTTAAAAGCCTACAGAACCAGTTTTCCTTGTTTCTCAACTCCTAATCACTAGGAGCAAATTACCCAGATCCCCAAATTCTGAAGTCTGAGCATTTGCAAAGCCCCACAGGTGATTCTGATGGAAACCAAGACCCGAGAGCCGTGAAGTACGCTTAAATTTGTTTCATTTAACTTTACCAAGTATGAATAGTACTGTATTAATGTGCTATAATTAATGATCTCGTCTGGAATTTATTTTCCTTTTATTTCCACTGTAATTGTTTTCCTCTTCTTTGCATGACAGCAGTTTTCAGAGGGCACTCTGATTACCTAAGATTTGAACACAAGGTCCGTTTGCTCTGCAGAGTTTCTCACGCTGTGTCAAGTTTACTCATGAGCAAACTTTAGAGAACTCCAAGATGAACTTCTACCGGTAAAGCACAGGCAGAAACTACCGGAAAACACTGGCACCTGAGGCACCCCACTCCCCAGGGCCTTCATTCTCCCCAAACAAGAAAGGCACAGAGTGAGGTCGCCAAGCGGGTGACATAGGTCATTCCTGACTTCACTCCCACCTCACAAAACAACTAACAATTACTCAAGAATAAGACACCATTAAGAGAAGCCCAGAATGTGGGGGTGAGGCTGAAGAGAGTCTGCATCGAAGGTCAGAGAAGCAGCCACGCATGGACGGCATCACCCCACGCAAGCACCAACCCCCCCCCCCCCCAGCACAGCACCGCCCCGAGGCCTCCCCCGAGCCTACCGCTCCCCCAGGGTGGAGAGCCCAGGGGGAGCACCCGGCCCCGGCCCCAGCACTGCGGGTCGCTTCATGGAAACGCGTACCCTGGTTCCCAACCCACGGGGACTGCAGAGGAATCTGCGGGGCTCGACCACCGGGCATCTGACAGAGAAGCGGGGACGCACTTGGAAAACACCCAGCATTTGGATCTTGACGGACGGAGTTCCTACCTGCAGCGCCCGAACAGTCCGAACCGGCATCTCTGCGGTTCGCAGAGCCACCACACCGTGACCTGGGACCTCGGTGGGGTGCCGGTCCGCCCACCCTCCGGCAATGGAGCTATCGCACAACTCCAGCCACTGCTGAGCGTGGCAGGTCTCTCCTCTGGTCGGGAGAGGCTGGGAACACCCGGAAGAGCAACTGGAGCCCAGGCAGGAGCGCTCCTTCACAGGCCCGCCCACTGCTAATTACGGCTCCCAGTCACCTGGCCAGAGCGCCCGGAAGCTGCGTAGGAAATGCTCGAACGGGGAATCCTACGGGCAGAGCTGATCATCTGCAGGGCAAAGGGTGGCCCCGTTCAGCCAGGGAACGTGGGGAGCGGGCAGGCTTGGAGTCAAGACCACAAAGAGCCTTGACGAGCCTGAAGTCCATCCCCTGACTCTGCCCAGGCAGGGGAGCGAATTCTTAGCCCCACCTGTGGCCGAGAGTAGCTCCTGGCCCTTCCCAGCTGTGGGGAACACCTGGGAGGGGGCCTGGGACCCGCACTCCAGTCCTGCCCAGGCAGGGGAGCTAATTCATGGGCCCGCCCGGACCGAAGTACAGCCCCAGGCCCCCACCTGAACAGAGACCCTGGTCAGAACACCTGGAAAGCTGCATAGCACACCAACACTCCATTCGGCCAGAGAACTTGGGGCAGGAGATGGCTGAGTCAAGACCAGGGGTCCTGTCGGTCTTGGAGCCAGGTCTCCCACCCTACCCAGGTGGGGAGACTCACTGGTTGCCTTGCCCATTGCTGAACACAGCCTGCACACTGCCCAACCAGGGAGCCTAACCAGAGTGCACAGGAAGTTGTACAGCCCATCCCTACTTCCGGTGTGGCCCCTGAATATGAGGGCACAGCCTGTGGTTTCCCCACCCACTGGGCAAAACCAGTAGTCCTGTCTGGCCAGAGAATTCAGTGCCTAATCTTGCCTGATCAGGTTCCCCAGTGACCATGCGGGCCGTGGGGTCCATTCTGCCGCCCTGCGAGGGCAGGGAAGCTAACTCAGAGCCCCACCGACTACTGAGCATAGCACCCAGTCCTGACTGTCTAGGAGGCCGAACCAAAGAACCCAGGCAACAGTGGAGCCCATCCTCCAGCATCCCCCACCCCTCACTCAGACCTAAGGCAACAGCCTCACCCAAAAATGACCCCACCCCGCCCGGTAGCAGGGCCCACAGCTGGACATTCCCAGCAGACACATTCAGAAATCCAAAGTAAGCTGACTGATGAACGGTCTCTGCCTAAGCAAACCTGCAAAAACTGGGAAAAGAAGACTACTTCTCATATGCATAGATACCAGTATAAGAAATGAACGATCACAAAACTCAGGAAACCACGAGGCTACCAAAGTAAACTAATAAAACTTTAATGACTGACCCTAAAAAAATAGAGATCTATGATCTGTCAAAGAATTCAGAATAATACTCAAACTTTAGTCAACTACAAGAAACACAGACACGAAATGAAATTAGGAAAACAACGCATGAACAAAATGAAAAGTTCAACAAAGAAACTATTAAAAAACATTGGGGTGCCTGGGTGGCTCATTCGGTTAAGTGTCCGACTTTGGCTCAGGTCATGATCTCGTGGTTCATGAGTTTGAGCCCCACATCAGGCTCTCTGCTGTCAGCTCAGCACCTGGAGCCTGCTTCGGATTCTGTGTCTCCTCGCTCTCTGCCCCTCCCCCACTCGCACTCAGTCTCTCTCTCAAAAATAAAAACATTAAAAACTTTTGGCTTTAAATAAAAAATAAAAAAATAACAACATCAACAGGGGCACCTGGGTGGCTCAGTCGGGTAAGCATCCCACTTCAGCTCACGTCATGATCTCGTGATTCGTGGGTTGTAGCCCTGTGTCAGGCTCCATGCTGACAGCTCAGAGCCTGGAGCCTGCTTCAGCTTCTGTGTCTCCCTCTCTCTCTCTGCCCCTCCCCTGCTTGCACTTTCTCTCTGTCTCTCAAAAATAATAAACATTTTTAAAAAATTTATATAAAAAAAAAAACATCAACAGAAATCTTAGAGCTTAAAAATATGATGACTGAAGAACTCAACGGAGAGCTTTCAAAAGGAGACTTAACTAAGCAGAAGAAAGTTATCAGTGACCCAGAGGACAGGACATTCGAAATTATTCAGTCAGAGAAACAAAAAGAAAGACTAAAGAACGCCTATGGGATTTATGGAACACGATCAAAAGAAATAATAATCACAGTATGAGAATTCTGGAAGGAGAAGAGAAAGAGAAAAGGTCAGAAAGTATAATTAAAGCAGTAATAGTAACAACTGAAACTTCCCAAAACCTGGGGAGAGAAATGGACATCCAGTTCCATGAGGCCCGAAGGACCCCAAAACGGTTGAACATGAATAGGGCTACACCAAAACACATTATAATTAAATTGTTAGAACTGAAACACAAAGAATTCTGAAAGCAATAAAAGAGGAGAGAGCAATTACACACAGGTAAACTCCCTAAGACCACAGGCAGATTTCTCAAAGGAAACATTTCAGGCCGGGAGGGACTAGAATGACATAGTCAAAATATTAAAATAACTGTCAACCAGGAATTCTATACTCGGTGAAGTTGTCCTTCAGAAATGAAGGAGAGATAAAGACTCTCCAGAAAAACAAAAAAGCTGAGGGAGTGCATCACCACTTGTAAGACCAGCCTTCTTTGAGTGGAAGTAAAAGGACACTAATTAACATCATAGAAACATTAAAAGGTAGTATAAAACTCACTGGAAATGGTAAATATCTAATCAAAGATTCTGTAATATGGGAACAGTGGTGTAAAATTCACTTACAACTGTAGTTTAAAAGTTAAAAAGCAAACAGTAAAAGTAACCATGACTATAATAAACTTATTACTGAATACACAATACAAAAAACATGTAAACTATAACATCAATAACCTAAAATGTATTAAACACAAATGAATTAAATTCTACAAAGTAAGTAAAATGGCTGAATGGACGCAAAAGCAAGTTACAACTACATGCTGTTTACAAGACTCACTTCGGCCTTAAAGATACACACACAGACTGAGTGAAGAGATGGAAAAAGACCTTTCAAGAAATGATAACAACAAAAAAAAAAAAAAAAAAGGAGCTGTACTTCTATCAGACAAGACAGACCTTAAAAATGGTAAAAAGAAACAAAGAAGGTCATTAAATAGTGACAAAGGGGTCAATCCACCAAGCTGATATAACAACTGCAAATATTTATGCATCCAACATCAGACAACCTAAATATATAAAGCAAAAGCTAACAGAGCTAAAAGGAGCAATAAACAGCAGTACAAAAACAATTGGGGACTTTAATATCCCACTCTCAAATCAACACAGATAAACAATTCATACAGAATCAATAAGGAAAACAGCAGATTTGAACAACACAATAGAACAAATGGACCTAACAGACATAAAGAAATCTCTGACAATAGCAGAATACACCTTCGTCTCAAGCACACACACAACATTTTCTGGGACACAAAATATGTTGAGGCACAAAACAAGCCTTGGCAAATTCAACAAGACTGATTATCATACCAAGTATCTTTTCCAAACACAGTGGTATGAAACTAGAAAATAACAGGAAAGAAATTGGAAACCTCACAAATAAATGGAAATTATACAATATTTCCTGAACAACCAATGGTTTGAAAGAGAAATTAAAGAGGAAATTAAAGCAGCTTGAAATAAAAATGGAAACAAAACATACCAAAACTTATAGGATGTAGCTAAAGCAGTTCTAAGAGGAAAGTTCATAGCAATAAACACTCACATTAGGAAACAAAGATCTCAAATAAACAACCTAACTCTGTGCTTCAAGGAACTAGAAAAAGAAGAACAAACTAAGCCAAAAGATAGCAGAAGGAAGGAAATAACAAACATTAGGGCAGAAATAAATGACATAGAGAACAGAAAAGTAACAGCAAAAAATTAACAAAACTAAAAGTTGGTTCTTGGATAAGATAAAATTAACAAATTTTTATCTAGACTAACCAAGGAGAAAAGAGAGAAGACCCAATCCAATAAAATTACAAATGAAAAAGAAGACATTATAGTTGACACCACAGAAATACAAAGGATCATAGGAACCTACTATGAACCAACAGACAGGGCAAGAAGAAGAAACAGAAAAATTCTTAGAAACATAAAGCCTACCAACACTGACTTAGGAAGAAATTTAAAAACCTGAACAGCCCAATTACTGGTAAGATTGACTCAGTAATCAAAAATCTCTCAGCAAAGAAAAAAGCCCACAGCTAGATGGCTTCCCTGGTGAATTTTACCAAATATTTAAAGAATTAACAACAATCCTTCTCAAACTCTTCCCAAAAAATCAAAAAGGAAGGAATGCCCCAAACTCATTTTATGAGGCCAGCACTACCCTAATACCAAAGCCAGAAACAACACTACAAAAACAAAACTACAGGCCAATATCCCTGATAAATACAGATGTAAAAATTCTCAATAAAATACTAGCAAACCTAATTCAGCAGCACATTAAAAAGATCACTCATATGGAAGCCAGTTTGACAATAAATTATATTTATTTTTTTCTTATATTTTTTCAACGTTTATTTATTTTTGAGATAGAGAGAGACAGAGCATGAATGGGGGAGGGTCAGAGAGAGGGAGACACAGAATCTGAAACAGGCTCCAGGCTCTGAGCTGTCAGCACAGAGCCCGATGCGGGGCTCGAACTCACGGACCGCGAGATCATGACCTGAGCTGAAGTCAGCCGCTTAAACGACTGAGCCACCCAGGCGCCCCGACAATAAATTATATTTAAAAAAAAAAACCAGACCATTCACCATGATCAAGTGGGATGGTTCAACATACACACACATCAATGTGATACATCACATTCACACAACGAAAAAAATCAGATCACCATCTCAACAGATGCAGAACAAGCATTGGACAAAATTTAACACCCATTCGTGATAAAAATTCTTAACCAATTCAGTATAAAAGAAATGTATCTAGGAGCACCTGGGTGGCTCAGTCAGCTGAGCATCCTATTTTAGCTCAGGTCATGATCTCACGGTTCATGGGTTCGAGCCCTGTGTTGGGCTCTGTGTAGATAAGCTCAGAGCCTGGAGCCTACTTCGGATTCTGTGTCTCCCTCTCTCTCTGCCCTCCCTGCTTGTGCTCTCTCTCGCTCTTAAAAAAAAATTTGAAATGTGGGTGCCTGCATGGCTCAGTCGGTTGAGCATCTGATTCAGCTTGGGTCATGATCTCACAGTTTATGGGTTCGAGCCCCACGTCAGGCTCTGTGTGGACAAACTCGGAGCCTGGAGCCTGCTTCGGATTCTGTGTCTCCTTCTCTCTCTGCCCCTCCTCCACTCACATTCTGTCTCTCTCTCTCAAAAATAAACATTAAAAACATGTTTTAAAAAAAGAAATGTACCTCAACTGAATAAAGGCCGTACATGACAAGCCCGCAGCTAAACTCACATTCAATGGCAACAGGTTGAAAGCTTTTCTTCTAAGATTAGGAACAGGACAAAGATGCCCACTCTCACCACCCCTATTCAACCTAGTATTGAAAATCCTAGACTCCACCAAAAACAGACCAAATCAATGAATTCAATAAAGTTAAGGATACAAAATTAACATACAAAAGTTAGTAGTATTTCTATAGAGTAACAATGAATTCTCTGAAAAAGAAATAAAGAAAATGATCCTATTTACAACGGCATCAAAAACAAGGAAATACTTAGGCATAAACTTAATGAAGGAAGTAAAAGATCTCTAACCTGCAAACTACAGTGGTGAAAGAAATTGAAGACACAAATAAATGGAAAGGTATCCCACATTCATGGATTGGAAGAATATTGTTAAAATGTCCTACTACCCAACCACCATATATAGAATCGGTGTAATCCGTATCAAGATTCTAATGGCATTTTTTACGGAAGTAGAAAAAAAAAAAATTCTAAAATCCGTATTTAACCACAAAGGCCCCTGAACAGCCAAAGTAATCTTGAGAAAGAACAAAGTGGGAAGCATCACACTTCCTGCTTTCAAGCTACATTATTAAGCCATAGTTATTAAAACAGTCTGATTGGCCTAAAAACAGATACATAGACTAATGGAACAGAATCAAGAGCCCAGAAACAAATCTATGCATGTATGGTCAACTAGTATTTCACAAAGGAGCCAAGAATACTCAATAAAGAAAAGACAGTCTCTTCAATAATGCCCAGTGCTGGGGAAACTGGACAGTCGCATGTAAAAGAGTGAAACTGAATGCCTATCTTATACAACTCACAAGAATTAACTTGAAATGAATCAAACACTTAAATGTAAGACTTGAAACTGTAAAACTCCTAGAAAAAAACATAGGGAAAAAAACTCCTGGACATGGGTCTTGGCAATGATTTTTTGGGTATGAAACCCAAAGCACAAGCAACAAAATAAAAAATAAGTATGTGAGACTGTCAAATTAAAAAGCTTCTGCAGAGCAAAAGAAACCATCAGCAAAATGGAAAGACCTATGAAATGGGATTTGCAAACCACATACCAGATAAGGGGTTAACATCCAAAATATATAAAGAACTCATACCACTCAAAACACGCGCGCGCGCGCACACACACACACACACACACACACACACACACACACACTAAAAACCCAAATAATCCAATTTTAAACACAGGTAAAGGACCCAAACAGACATTTTTCCAAAGATACACATGGCCAACAGGTACATAAGAAAGTCCTCAACATCACTAATTAACAGGGAAATTCAAAACAAAACCGTAACAAGATCTCGCCTCACACCTGTTAGAATGGCCATCATTAAGAAGACAAGAGGTAACAAATGCTGGTGAGGAAATGGAGAACAGGAAACCCTTGTGCCCTGTTGGTGGGACTGTAAAATGGTGCAGCCACTGTGAAGAACAGGATGGAGGTTCCTCAAAAGTTAAAAATAGAACCACCATATGATTCAGCATTCCTACCTTTGGTAACGTATCTAAAGGAAACAAAAACACTATGTCAAAGAGCTTTCTGCACCCCATGTTCACTGAGCATTAGTCACAAAAGCCAAGACATGGAAACAACCCAAGTGTCCACTGACAGATGAATGGATAAAGAGGCTGTGGTATACACACACACACTGTCTCTCTCTCTGTCTCTCTCTCCCCCCCACACACATGGTATGAAATATGCATATTACATACGTATAACATGGAATAGAACTCAACCATAAAGAAGAAGGAAATCCTGCTGTTGTGACTCATGGATGGAATTTGAGGGCATTATGCTAAGTGAAATAAGCCAGACAGACACAGAGAAATACTGCATGATCTCATACATGCCATCTACAATCTATTAAAAAAGAGCCCAAGAGTGAGAGAGCGATAGACAAACTAACTCATAAAGATCAGATTTGTGGTGACCAGAGGAAGGGGCTTGGATGAGAGAAATGGATGAATGTGGTCAAAAGGTAAAAATGTCCAATTTTTCTAGAATAAATCAGTACCAGGGAGGTACTGCACAGCACGATGACAGTTAACACTACGGTACGACCACGTGAAAGTCGTTAAGAGAGTAAATACTAAGAGTTCTAATCACAAAGACAAAACTGTTTTCGTTCTCTTATTTTTGTACCTGCAGGAGACGACAGATGGTAACTAAATTTATTGTGGTGATCATTTCACGATACATAGAAGTCAAATTATTGCACTATATACCTGGAGCTTACCCAGTACTGTATGTCAATTATATCTTAATAAAACTGGGAAAAGGAAATGACACAGAGTTATAAACATTATTAAATTTTATTAACAAAAACTTTGTACATTTTCTTTAATACATGTGGAATTTTACATCTAGGTAAAATAACAACACATTCAAAATTTACCATTTATACAAATTGTTACAGAATAACAACCAGTGGGTTAAATAAGTAAAATAAACCACACCGATTTTTTTAATTATCTACAAAAGATTTGACTTTTCTTTAAAATTCCCCTGAACATATAAAAATAAATTAATTTTACTTTTCAATTAAATCTACCAATTAGAAATATTACAAATCAAAATATCAATGTTATGAATTTTTCACAATACAAAACAGATTCACAAAACCTTATTTACAGAAATGAGGTAAGAACTGTGCAATGTTTAACCAAGAGACATATTGCAGAATTAACATGTTCTTCCAGCTAAGTACACAGTGGAGGTCTAATTACAGCTGGGTCTTTTCCACTAATAATTCACACATTCGAGAACAGTTCAGTGATTACATCCCCAATTGTTTAATTTCTACTCTGCCATACCGTCACCCCAGGGGCGTGGCTACCCCAAGTGTAAGGACTGTAAATACAGATTTCACCTGTTTCAGGAACTGCAGTTGTTCGGTCTGTTTGAAATCACTGTCAGTAAACGGGAAGTTGTTTAAATTAACAACAACAAAAAAAAAAACAACAAAAAAAAAACGAAGTAAAAAAAATAAACTAAAAATCTTACCAAATCCACTCATTTTTCTTGTGACTCATTAGTGGATAAACACCCAGGTAACAGTTTTGCCTGAGCTATCTACAGTGGCACAGAAAGTTTTCAATCAAGGCAGAAGCACGGGGAAGGCTGCTGTGCGGCACCGACTGCTCCCACTACTCACAGGACTGACGACGCTGCAGGCTCGGCTGTCCAGAGCCGTTTCAACACAACGGAGGTACGAACAGGCACTTGATTCAGGCCAAACCCTGCCAGCAGTTTCCAGAGTGGCCCCTCTTTCTGAAAGAAATCTTTCACTTTGAATTGATCTGGTTCCCCCAGCAGCCTTAGAACTCACTTAACTCAAAATATGAGTAGTTAACTTTAAAACACGAGTAGGTCTTAGCACTTAAAAAAAAAAAAAAAAAAGTGTTTAGCAAAAGAAAATTACCTTTAGCAGAAGCAGACATTACCATCCTAACTTGATTACCAAAATTGGCCAAATCCCATCATAAAGAAAATTTTTAGAACAAAGATCGCCAAGTCCCAGTTGATGACCTATCAATTTGCAATATTTAACCAATAAAACTCCAATAGAAGAAATTGGGACAGTTCCTCAAAATCTGTCTTAAGATCGGACTCACAGAGCAAGCATACTGTAACCCAAACAAAAGACTGTATTTCATATTCCAACTTGTACAACAAAATCAAAGTTTATAATGGAACACGCCTTTAGTTTTGCTGTTCATCTCTCCAATTTATAACAAAATGAGTTGTGCACCAACTATATTAAATTTCTCTTAGGTTGATAAATTCATTGCATGTAAATTATTTCATTGACAAAAGTTAGTTATTAAATTTTTTTCTCAAAGTTCAAAAAAATCTGGGTTGAGGGATGGGGGGCATGGAAATTCCATTTCAGTGCAACAAAGCAACAAGAAAATTAATCAAAGCCTTACAAGAATGTCCTTGTGGCAATTAATCCTTTGCTGTGCAGTTCATTTCTTGTCGCATTTCTTCATAGGTGTAGGAGGGCTGCAATGGCAGCCAGATCAAGTGCTAGAGCAGCAGGAGAGGCAATTTCTAGAGGTTTCTCAAGTGTCAACTTTTCTCTTGAGTGACAGGCCCAGTTTTATCACTAAGTCTCTGCAGTTAAACAAAATCAAAGGCATTAGCTAAACGAATTTGTGGCCCACACTTGAGGTAACCTTCTCTTAAACTGGGATTAAAACTGAGATAAATGGTGGTACATACGGTTATTCCAATTTTCTACAAGTTGGCATGACTACTTCTCCACACAATATAAAGACATGAATTTACTGATAAACATTACTGGCTGCTTTATATTAACTTCAGCAGGGCACAAAGACAGAAGTGCCCACCTGAAGGTCAGAAGTAGAGAACGGATGTAAATATCATCCCCCAAATTGACTTTTTCCACAAAAGCAGTAACATGGTGTTGTAGAAAATGAACTAAGAAAGTCATAGTTCTGATCCCACATGTCCTATTTGTCCCCTAAGCTTTAATCTCTTTGAGTCTCCTTTTTACTATCTATAAAAAAATTTTAAAGTCTTCAAAGACTGAAATCACATATACTATTGTATCTAACGGAGATAACATTATAACACAGAGTAGGGTACTCAGAAATATTATTTCCCAGCCTTGCTTTTCTCCCATTAGGTCATACTGCTTCTTTTCCTTATTTACTATTGTGGTTTTCCATTATTTTAAAAACCAAAAGCTTTTCCATTAAAATATGCATTCCATTAGAAAATGCATCCCGGTACAACTCAGGAAAGGGCAGCTTATAAATCCACGCGCACCTCGTTTTGTTCCGCTTCGCTTTATTGCGCCCCCCTCAAACCGAAGGTCTGTGGCAACCTTGTGGCAACCAAGTCTGTTGCTGCTATTTTCCAACAGCATTTGCTCAATTCGTATCTCTATGCCACATTTTAGTAATTCTTGCAGTATTTCAAACTTTCTCATTATTATTATAATCGTCATGGGGGTCTGTGATCAGTGATTACAACTTGCCGAAAGCTCAGATGATAGCACTTTTTCAGCAATGAAAAGCAGTTTCGATTTAAGGTATGTACTTTGTTCTCTTAGACATAATGCTGCTGCACACTTAACAGACTACGGTATAGTGTAATTTTTATATGCCCTGGGAGCAAAACAATTCATTTGACTCGCTTTGTTATTGTTACAGTATTTGCTTTGTTGCAGTGGTTAACAGTGGCACTGAACTCCCACTACCTTCAGGGTAAACCCGTAATTTGCTTTTTTAACACAAGAAAAAATTGAGAAAGGAGAAAAACGGTGTAAGAAGTTCCTACATGAATACAGAATCACTGAAATTTCCCACGTCTGGGGAACACTGGAGAGGTGACTAGGTTTGGGATAATGACAGTATTCACCATCAGGAAGTCAGAGAAACAGTGGGGCAAAGGCACCGAAGAGTTGATGACAACCGATAAACCTGTATTTTGAACCAACTCTTGTTAACTACAGACAAACTAAAGCTTCTGAGGACGAAGAGCACAGTAAACAGCAAGCTTTCAAAGTGACAGAAAAGAGCAAACATGGTGACTTTCCACACCGTTATCTGCCAAGTGTCCCACCTCATTGTTTCCCTTCTTCCTTTCCCTGACGTCCAGTCTCCATTCTCTATCCCAATATCCTTCCTCTAACACGGCTCTGCCCTGAACTCGAATTTAGGGGAAACATTTATACTCCAGTAAAGTAGACCTGATTGAAGGGGGGAATTAATAGAAAGAAACAGCCTCAAAATGTGTGCTGCCATATGGACAGTACACTGTCCCTGCATTTATTTTTGATTTATCTTCACGTGTACAGTGAAAGGGTAAGATGCTGTCAGTTAAAGGAAATTAATAAAAAATTTAAATTCCATTACAAATGTGATTATGATTTACTTTCTTTTTAAAATTCATCTGGCAGAGTAACTGGAGTGCCCTAAAATTTATGTATTAATCTTATTATAAATATAATTCAGTTTTAGAAAGTACTTTAAAGCAAAATAATAAAAATATTCCAAAATTATCTAGACTGGTTTTATAATTAGATTAATTAGACAGAGATCCTCAAAAAACCCCAACTATTAACTTTGGAATGGACTGTCCCATACCACTTACTACATAGCTAAAATACATTTTCATTTTCAAATTGCTAAATTATAAAACGTCCTTCAAACCATATGCACAAATTTAAACCAATATACTTAGGGGATATAGAAACTGGCTTGGGTCCTTCATGTTTACACTGGCCAGCTGCTGAAACAACTGGTTTTAAGATGAAATTATCAGGGGAATAATACATCTAAAAAACAGGAAGAGAGGAAAACTAGAGACAGCCATCTCTGATTCATCAATACAATTCTTTTCCTAATTCCACGAGACAGAATAAAGCAAAGACACTTACCGTTACTTTCTGACTTGCACCGTCGCCGTGGATGGTGAGGAAGGGGTTGGTGGTTGCGGGGTGAAGCGGCGGCGCCTGGGTGCCCGCGAGCAGGTTGTTGATCGGTATTTGCGTGGGCCCAGGCATCTGGAGCTGCTGTAGCTCAGGCTGGTGGTGCTGCTGGTGGTGGTGCTGTTGCATCAACTGATACAGAAGGGCCTGATGTTGTTCCTTAGGGAAGAACATGTGCGACAAGATGAGTTCCCAGGCACAGGATTCAGCAGGCAGTGAAGCCTGACTTTCTGTTTTCTTCTTTACGTTAGATAATACTAGATATTTAAACAGAGGTCACATTCACACTACTAAGAACGAAAACGAGTATCTCATCCAGAAAAATACACGGCACTAGGTAATAACCATCTGCTATAAAATGTCTGTATTATTAGCAAATGGCGTATTTTCAAAACAGGGCAAACCAATATAGGAGGTCTCTATTCAAATTAGGGTATCCATGATAATGAAGGGCAGCAGCAGCCTAGAAGTCACAAGTTATCTGGATCTGACTTTAGAAGGTGGGCCATTCTCATTCTCAATTCTGGGAGCCTAAAGACACTTTCCAATTTCTCATTCATGTCAACAGAGAGTGCTCTCTTGCTGTACTTATGAGACTATTCTTTGCAGCAAATATGTATTTTATTTCTCGAGTGTTTTACTATGTGCCAGCCAATGTTTTGAGACATATCAGTGGGGGGAAAAAAATCTCTGCCCTCTGTGTCTCAGCCTGGTGGGGGGAAGAGGGAGAGACAGACAAAAACGTTACCATGTGATTACTGGTAAGGATCCAGGTAAACAGGAGGGTAAGACAGTACAGCAGGGGTGAAAGTCTGAAACACACTGGTCAGGGCAGTTCGCACTTAGACCAGGACTTGGAGGCAAGGAGGGAATTCGCTACGTGGGTATGGGGCAAGGGAGGGGACTTCTAGGCCGATGAGGCAGCCGGTGCTAAGGGGCGATGTGGGGGTATACCCAGTGTGAT
The DNA here is from genome assembly GCF_018350215.1 of Panthera leo. NCBI lineage: Eukaryota > Metazoa > Chordata > Mammalia > Carnivora > Felidae > Panthera > Panthera leo. Next base: position 19,935,734 of record NC_056685.1, on the reverse strand, counting down.
CAGGGAACAGCCAGGAGCCCGGGGGCAGGCAAGAGACAAGTGCACAAGTAGGACACGTGGGAAATGCGGGCCTCACGGTGGTAGGCCGTGAGCACTCTGGCTTCTGCTCAGAGGAATATGGGAAGCCGAGGAGGGATGCAGTCTGACTTGGGACTTCTTGATGGATTCAATGTGAGGCATCAGACAAGAATGAAGGAGGACTGCAAGGTTTTTGGCTTGAGCAACTACAAGTACGGTGCTGGCTTTGGCTAAGGTGGGCAAAACTACGGGGGGAGCAGGTTTGTAACAGATCAGCAGTGCAGTGTTGCACGTGTTATGCTTGAAACGTCCGTTAAAGTATCCAAGTGGAGATCTCAAATAAGCAGCTGGATACAGGAGTCTGAAATTCCAGAGAGGGGCCTGGGCTGACGAGGGAACATCCACACATATTTCAAGCTGGAATGGAGGATGGGATTTAAGTTCTTTGACTGGAGGAGGAGATCACTGAAATCTAGGATACTCTAGGATACGGAGAGGCTGAGGTGAAGAGGAGGAGGACCCAGGAAAGGAGGCTAAAAAGGAATGAATGGTTAGGTAGGAAGAACACCAAGATACTGTGGTATCCCGAAGGCTAAGGGAAGAAAGTGTTGCAAGGAGGAGGGAGTGATCAACTCTGTCAAATGCTGTTGCCAGATCAAGTAGGAAGAAGAACGACAACTGTCCACTGGACTCAGCAGTGCGAAGGCCATTCTGGCAAGCAGAAAAACGGGGCAGCAGTTGGTGGGGCTGGGGGATGGCCAAGCAAGAGTTTTTCTTAAAATGAGAGAAGTAAGTATGCCTTAAAATAAAACGTGATGCCTGTAAATGAACAAATGTCACCCCACAACCTTGGCCGACAAAGAAAAGGTAGAGTTTAAACCACTTCGGTTCTTGTGGCCTCTAAGCAACAGTATGCTAAAACCTCCTAATCAACCATGTTCTAGAAATGAGACGATTATAATCTTGATTAACAGGAAGAACCCCCAATAAACTGAATTTTAGTACTTCACATTAAGATGAGAAAGAGAGAAGAAAACAAGGCCACAATTTAGTGCAACCATTAAAGACGAATTTATATATGATCTCTCTTTTTACCACCGTAAGAACAGTGAAAATGATGATCCAGAATCAAAACAAGTATTTTCAATATATTTTTGACTAAAGCAAAAAAGTGGATAGATACATTTTATTTTCAAAGATTTTAATTTTTTTAGAAGATTTAAAAATATGTTTTTAAGTTTATTTGAGATAGAGCGTGCATGAGCAAGTGGGGGAGGGGCAGAGAGCGAGAAGGGGAGAGAGAGAATCCCAAGCAGGCTTCTGTCTGCTGTCAGGGTAGAGCCCTGACAGGGGCCTCTGTCAGGGCAGAGCCCAATGCAGGGCTCAAACCCAGGAACTGTGAGATCATGACCTGAGCCGAAGTCAGACGGCTTAACTGACTGAACCACCCGGGCGCCCCACTTTTTTCTTTTTAAGTAGGCTTCACGCTTAGCACAGAGCCCACAGCGGGGCCTGAACTCACAAATCCAAGATCAAGACCTGAGCTGAGATCAAGAGTCTGACGCTTAAGTGACTGAGCCACCCAGGTACCACCCCCACCCCACCCAGGCAGTAGATACATTTTAGAAAAAAATTACAAACAAAGGCTAAAATTCTGAGTTAATTAAATAGTGCATTCTCCAAGCAGTCCAACTCAATGAAGTACGCTAGGGAAATAGAGCTGGACAGAGTCACTGACCACATCTAACCCCGTCTTGCTTTAAGTTTATGACTGCACAGGGCCAGTCAGAGTGTCCCTGCATGTGAGCCATACACTTCCAATCTTTTTTTTTCTTTTTTTAAACACTTTGTTTTTAAGTAAATCTCTACACCCAACACGGGGCTCGAACTTACAACCCCAAGATCAGCAGTCATGCTCTACCAACTGAGCCAGCCAGGCACACCCTCCCCCCTCCCCCCCGCACACACACACACTTCCAATCTTAGTCAATTCTTCCTCTCTTCAAGATACCTATTCCACGTTTACTTCTCACCAACACCACGACTGCCAAAAACCTCTAGACAGCCAAATCCAGTGGTCAGTTCTTGTCCTCCCAGAAACATTTTACACAACTTGAGTCTTACCTTTGTTCAGATATTTATATTTCTGCATCCTTTCCTTGGACTCCAGACTCCTACAACTGTCCAGTCCACATCTCACCTGAACATGTAAACACACGTGGCAAACTTGGCCTGCCTGTAACAGAACTTCCGTTTTCTCGACAAGACCTGCTGCTCCTCCGGGTCTTCCAAATCTCAGGAAGACTCAACACCCAACTGCTTAGGACTCCTCTTTACCTCGAATGTCTGACAAACAAGCCTTGTTGGTTCTATCTTCAAAATACACAATCCCCGACAGTCGCCTGCCCTTACTTACACTGTTCTACGACACCACATCCTGTCTGCGAACTACTCCAACAGCCTCCCTGTTTCTTCTTTTGCCACCATCTCCCCTCCCGACACATACAGACTATCTCCCATGCAACAGCTAAGCCGATCTTTTAAAAGTTGTGAATTGTTATATCACTGTTATTCTGTTCACATCCTCCAATTAATTCTTTAAAATAATCCTCCAAGGAAAAGTGAGGCTATATGCAACAAGATTTTAAAAGTTGAGATAATTATTAAAACGAGGTGATTAGTACACTATATACTATTTTGACACATTTGACAATTGCCACAATAGACAAGCTTAAAAAAACACAAATGGCTTTTCATCATACTTAACATCTAAATTTCCTGCCCCGGACGGCCAAACAAGGCCCACCTGTGACCTCCTTTCCTCTGCACCAGCCTCTCTCTTATTCTGCAGTCATGCCGGCCTTTCTAGTGTTCACAACATAAACACATGCAGTCTTTCACAACTGTCTCCCTTCCATTCACCCATGCCCCAAATGCACGCTCCTTCAACTGTTAATTCAGGTCTGTACTCAAAAGTCACATATGCGAAGAGGCAAGACTCTCTTATGTAGAAAGGCCCCCGTCCCACTGTTCCTCTGTCCCCTCATCCTCCTTTATTTTTCTTCTCAGTACCTCACTACCAAAAGCTATACGTGTATTTATCGTCCATCTCCACTGTCAGAGCGAAACTCCGTGAAAATACAAAGTCGCCCTCATCACATCACCACGGTCTCCAAGAGGACCACGCTACATGGTCTAATATTCGTAAATGAATAGGTAATAATGTCGCCACAGGTACCGCAGACTATACCAAATGGCAAGACAAACTGTTTTTGGGTGACGCATCCCATAATGCTGTTCACAAAGTGGATAACCTATACCCACACTGAACGCCTATTACAACTTGGGTCACTTGCTCCTAATAAAAATCAAGTATTATCAAAACGCAGAACTTACTGGCGTGAGCTGCTGAGAATTTAACAACTGCTGAAACTGCTGTTGGTGAAGATATATCTGTCTTTGCTGGTCAGAAAGTAATCCTAGTCCTGAGGCACTGAAAAACGATTACAATTCTTACTTTCTACTAGATACCTTTAATGGTTTTTAACATGTAAAATGAAAGACAACTTTACAACTTGACGTTCAATAAGTTAGCAAAGTCAAATTTTTAAACACAACACTTTCTGATCACAAAATCATGTACAAATATCTTATTTCCCTTTCTCTCTGTATACAGATAAACAAGAATTCACATTGTCAAGAAACGTTTTGTTTTCCTTCTTGATATAAATCAAGAAGGCACTAAGTATTTTATGGAATAGAAATTTAAATGTGTTTGTAACATGCAATAATTTTTATTTATTTAAGGAGAATTTAACCCATACTAAGTAAGACATATGTAAAACAAAGAAAGAATTTCAACTAATTGACTTGACCTAACCTTTTTTTTTAATGGTCCCAATGGTCAGTAAAATTAAGCACCAATCAAAAGGGAGCCAGAAGAAATAGTTTACTAGTATCCCCTGTAATCCACTTAAAATGATTTATTCCTCAAAAGTATGTTCGATAACAACATGGCTTTAGTCTCCCTATTTTGAAGTAAATGAAATGCCAGTACAATGAAACAGTTTCACTCACTGGAAATTCAAGATAAATATTTGACCTTCACCGGTACCAAAAGCTTTGATTATAAAACTAGCAAAATTGCATAGCTCAATTTTAAGAAATCAATATTCATATGTGATCTCATTACAATACTGTTTTTCTTCGGAATTTAGGATACATGAAGGTATCATAAGGGGATGAAGGTACAAGGGGAGAGAACACAGATCAAGAATGAAATTTTTCGCACAGAATAGATTTCATGCTTTGCTACTAACAGTGATTTCATTTTGTTTTAATCTGAATGACTTAAGTTTCAAAAACAGTTCTCGCAATAACACAGTGGGCCTAGAAGTTTGCTGGATTTTAATTTCTTTGACTGCATCCACAAGAAGCACATTAAAACTCCCAATCTAACGCATGGACAGCACTAGCACTGTGTGGCACGGAAAAACCCAAAGTATAATTAAGTGAGTTTCTTACCTGTTAGTCAGTGTGGCTGGCATTGGATGTGTTGCATTAGGTGGTACAGTGGTGTGGGTGAGGGGGGTAGGGTTCTGTGATATTGTGACAGGGGTCTGAATAACCCCATTTAAAGCTCCTACAATGCCATTAATTGCCAGTTGGTTACCTGGCAAAGCTCCAATTATTCCACCCACTCCAGGCACTGCAGGAATGGTGGATGTTACAGTCTGCATTCCACCAGCCAGTGCCCCCACTGTCACACCATTGACCTGCTGAACTCCACTAACGCCTGAGCCCGGCTGCGCTGGACTCTGCCCAGCGGGAGGTGGGGTAGAAAGAGCAGAAGAGCTGCTGGTGCTCTGTCCACTGGAGGTCAAGTCCTAATGCAAGAAGGAACAGAAACTTAAGTGTGGAAGAACACAGCAGAACCGTGTAAAATCATTTGAAACCATTTAACGTGATCTACTATTGTTCATCAGAAAAACACAGAAATGAAACTAACCACACCCAAATTACCTGATTTAACACAGGAAGAGAATTATCAGGTAAAAAGCTGTTTCCCAGATGAGGGCTCTTACTGCTGTTCAAGGAATCAGTAGTAGGAGCTAGAATAATAAAAGACAAAAAGAAACCTATTTACCCTGTTAAATTACATCATGTGTAAGATTAAAGGCTTATCTAAAAAGCTTATCCTGAAGCCCACATTAAAAACACTTAAATATTAAGTCTTGCTATTTCTAATACCAGTTTAAATGGGAAAATCTATACCTCTATTGAAGACTATGGCTTTAAATCAATAGAGATCACTACACATTTAAATAACTATTATCGTTAAATTATGTACTAAAGAAGTCAGAGCAAATTCAAGTCGATCACTTAACAGATTCTTCACGTTCTCTGAGAATAAGCTATCATTCCTTCTCTTAACCATCTTCATGTAACTGGTAACCAGTTATTATTCACTTATTATGAAAAAGATACTGAGAGTCTATCCTACTTTCCCTTAGATACAAAATAAACATTTCACACTTACCATTCTGTGCTGAAAATGCATGCATTTGATGAGATGGGCTAGGATTTGTCGTTATTGTTGGAAAAGGCACTGAGAGCTGTGCATTCAGTAACTGAAGACGTTCTTTTTTGGCTGTCAAGTTTTTAATCTGTTCTTCTAATCTTCGATTTTCAACTTGAAGTTGATGTAATGACTTCAGCATTCCTAAAACTAGCAAACATTTGGATGGCTTTAATAAGGACAAGTTCCCACACACGACTAAGTATTTTACAGACCTAAGTGTCAATAACTTTAGAAATAAGTTAAAATAGGAAAGCGGAAATTCTGTAAAGCACTTTTATATTACTAGGTTTTATTTCTAAATTTCCTTTTATTTCTAAATTTATATGTAGATATAAATTGGGAAATAAATAAATACAGCATAATGTATGTGTGTGTATGTAAGCATAAAGGGATAGTGGGCCTGGATAATACCTTCCGGAAACTTTGTTGCCACGTATCAAAAAAATCCACCCACCTGGTTCAGGTAATTTCCATTTCTCAAACAAAACTGATAGAACGTGTCATTCTCGCCAAAATAAAAACCTAATCACAAAGTCGAAGTGCCTGCCCCAATCCTTCATTCAAATCGTACTTCAGATGGGAAAGAATCCCTCCAATATCCCGTATCAAGAGCACAAGTGCGCGCACGCTGCTCGTTCCGCTCAGCGAGGGCGAGCCGCCCGGCCTGCTGCTGCACACGTTGCCCAGCAGGGAGCAGTGTGCGCGCACCGCAGCCCACATCCCAACTCCCACAGGAAGGCGTGTGCTGTCTGTAAACGAGGCCGTTTCCATCCGGCCTCGTCACCTCAAATACAGTTTCGATTCCTTCCACAACTCGGACGTCTCAACTGACAACACAGAGTAGTTATGCCAGGGTGATGGACGCTTTAAAAGTTCTATGTACGTATTAAAAGTTGTATTTGTTTAACATGCCCTCAGGGCCTTCCGAAGACACAACTGTACTGGTACAGCCGTCTGTGGTCATTTCCCAAGGATTTAACTTTTATCCCTCCTCTTCAAAATCCCACAAAGAAGCCCTTAGTGTACCCAAATGAGATGCAATAAGACTAAGCTAAACCTGTCCTCCAGCTATCATGTTTAAAGGATTATCCCGGCATGAATTTCCTCACAATTAGCATTTTTTGTCAAGGCACCATTCACAAAAAAAAAAAAAAAAAAAAAACAACAAAAAAACAAAAAAACAAAAAAAAAACAATTTATGGCACTTGTCTACTAACAAGAAGCAAAATATTTTGTTTTAATATAATAAAGCAGCAAAAGTTTATATCCCCAAATGATAAAAAACCATCTATTTTTTCTCCCCAAAATATATATCCTTAACACTACCCCAGCTTCTCCAGCTACCTACCACTTACAGGAACTTTGCTTTTTTGGCTTTTTTCACCCATGGCCCTCCATAATACTTAACACTGGAAATACTAAGTATGTATATAAAGATATATATATATATAGGTATAGATATAGATATATGATACAACTTAATAAGTGAATGACATTTAATGAATGAAAATTGTATGTAATTCAGTCATCGTTATTCTTGCTCATCTAAATTGTAAAATTAGGAAGACAGCTTGCCATACTTGACTATATGCATTTTTAAAAATGAATTCTCTAGAGGTAAGCAAGTTTTCTCCCAACAAGTGAAGAGAAGATGCAACTCACGTGTTTTAGTAAAATGTGAAAACTGGTAAGAACAAAGTACCAACATTAAACTAATTCAAAAGAGTAATAACCACTCAACAGATAAGTGCTTACTATGAGCTAGGCAATGTTCTTCACATTTTTTATGCCATTTAATCCTCAAAACAACACTATGATATAGGTACATTATTATTCCCATTCTACAAATGGGAGATTAAAGCATACTGACATCAAGAAATTTGCCCAAGATCATATTGTTAAGAACAGGTAAAGTGAAGTCCAGTAGTAAAACTGTAGAATCCCTATTAAACCACCACTCTATACTTTCTCACCATATTACAGAAAACATATTTCATAATTTCACTGCTACTCCTGATGAAGTGTGTCTGTTACATCCATCCATCTGTCTGTCTGTCCATCTATCTTTCTGTAAAGACATGAAAAGAATACTTACTGTCACTAGGAGTACCCTGTTCTAATAAAAACTGCTGTCCTTCACTCCACTGCCTCTCCAAAAGCTGTTCTATGCTGGCTGCTACTGGAGGCAGATTTTCCAAACTGCTGTTGACTGGTTGATCATAGCGAATCTGTAAGCTGCTTACAGGAGATCTGTTGAAAATATTAACTCTCAGGTTAAACAGAAAGAGAGTGCATTTACGCTTCTTACCTTATGCTGGCCCGTTTCCCGTACAAGTTTTCTAACTCTAGGCTGCCTATGCTGGAAGAATGATAAAACCATTATCCACCCTAAAATTGAGTAATTACCATTCTTCCTCCCCAAATTATAAAAATCACAGGAATAGCTGGCTAGACTCAGTAATTAAAAACCACCAGAACACATAAACACAACACCAATAATCTCTGAAATAAGCTGTAAAAGAACTTGATACAGCCTTAGACAAAGGGGGGAAAGATAGTATTAGAAAACTTTAAAATAATTAGCCAGAAAAGAAGAGTTCCACAATTCTGCTTTAATATGCAAAACACCAGAGGAACACTTACAATTATAATAATGTAGAAAGCATTTTAATACACAATCAACAGAATCTCAAATATCAGTAAAAAGAAATTTTTAATGATTTTGAAGGAACCCTTTGTTTTAAAGCAAAAAATACTTATTTTCTAGTATTTTCAGGATTAAGGAGCATTAGCAAGACCAAAGTAAATTTTTATTTGAGCCCTTTATACACATTTTTCTAAAACGTCTTAGACCCGTACTTCAAATGGTAATAACTTAACTCTTTCAAAGCAAATATTACTTATATTAAGATAAATACATAATGTTCTCTCATCCACTTTTTGTCTTAAATTGGTAAGCATGCCCATTTCTGGTCTCCAAGCCTCTACACTAACATATTAGTAAAGGGCTTTGGAGTTTCCAAAGTGTTTCCATGTAATTATCTCACATGATCGTCAGAACAACCCAGAGAGAGAGAGAGAGAGAGAGAGAGAGAGAGAGAGAGAGAGAAGTCAAAAGCGTGGCTTATTGGTTCCATTTCTACAGGAGGAAACAAGATGGGGCTTTAGTGACTTGTCCAAAGACACACTGCCGGTAAATGGCAGAGCTGGGGCCACAACTCAGGTCTCTAACAACCACCGGTGTTCTGCCACTGCCTCGGTATGCTTCTCTATAAAAATCTCTTCGAATAACAAGTTAGACAAATGAGGTTTTTTATTCTACACATAAACATCACATGCTACATATAATTGACCATCCCTCTTCAAATAATACATTATGCCACGATACTTTAGGCTATTACATGTCAGGCTGATTTTTAAAGGATAATATAAAGTTGAAAATATATGCTAAAAATAATTTAGTATGATTTATTGTTGGAAATTCCATTTAGCTAATGAAAACCTGAGAACTATTGTGCTAAGCAAAATAGCACTGAGGGATCTCGCAGAAATTCTGGGTAGTTTCTAGGATATTTTAAGAGGGGAACATGGACATGCTTCCTCCACTAAACACACGAGCAAAAGTCCGCCTAGTTTTCTACTTTGAAAAGAAGAATAATAGAATAGTACAGAAGTAATCACAGCATAAAATTACAAATTAGTCGGTTGATGTTATCATTGTGTGCTTCTGATTCCTAGTTTCAAAAGAAGAAATATTTCATTTCCTATAGTGCTCAATTATGAAAAATACTACTACTTTTAGGTCATCCAAGAATTTTATAGGAAAAGACACACCTAGTGGTACCACCAGAAAATAGCAAAATTCGACGTTGCTGAACTAATCTACTGATAAAGATGTCCCTTAATAGACATTACCAATATATCAGCAATACAACAACAGATACTAACAGTATCATCGCATGAAAAATTTAATTTTTAATAGAATTTTTAAGTTTGCATAGTTGAAAAAAAAAAGACTCCAGAATGGGCTTTTCCCTCCTTCTGTTCTCCCTTCTCACCCAGTCTAACCATGCTTGAGGCACAGTTTACAAAATTAGACAGCAGAGAGAAAACAAACTAGAAGAAGGTATAGAAGTTAAAAGTCGTATATAATTAATAAAAAGAGAGCTAGGGCCTCAAGTTCGACTGTTTTCCATAAGCTGGCACAATATTCCCTTCTGCCATTCTCCCCACTGAGAACAGAAGATGTGGGCACTTAGACTGTGCTCAGACAAATTCAACCATTTCAGTAGAACTTGGCTAAGAGTGTCCTGCTAACTTCTTTATCTCCTATCAGAGATATTTAAGGCACCTAAGTTCGTTCAGATAATATCTAAGACAATTTTACAGAACGATGTAAAACATTTATTATACTTTGATTCAAACAATTTTAGGAACTAGAGGGATTTTACGTTATTTTATTTAGTTTACTTTTTTTAGGAATCTCTACACCAAACGTAGGGCTCGAACTGACGACCCCAAGATCTAGAGTCCCACGCTCTTCCGACTGAGCTACCCAGGAGCCCCGAGAAGTAGAGGGAATTCAGAAATGAACCCCAAGAACTAGGAACCAGAGATGGAAGGGTTCAAGTGCATTGCCTACAACAGAGCTGAAACTGGAACCCTAAGTTGAAAGCCTGGAGTCGGTAGCTTCAAGAGGTTTTAAAGACTATTTCATAACCAAAAAGAATTAGCCAAATTAACGTATTTAACAGTACCAGTCGCTAAATGTACAAATGATAAAAACAAGAGAGTTCAAATTGACCGGAAATCTAAGAAAAGGTAGGTCCTTCTAAAAGCTTAAAGTCTAACCATGTGTTTAAATTAATATTCAAATTAATTGAGAATCATTTTTCTTGACTGTCCAGACATGCTTCTTATCTACAGAATGCTTTTACAGCCTCACAAATGTGTGCTCTGATAGGAGATAAAGTAGTTTCCAAATCTCCAAACGTCTCCTTTGCCTCGCCTCTGCAGAGTAAACAGCGCTTACCGCGGTGAGAGACTTCCTCGGGGTGAGCTTCCTCTGCCAGCAAGGCTGCGGCCATTGTCTCCGAGATCTTGATCTGCAGTGTAAATATTTCATAGCTGATAAAGTGACTCTCACTAGATAAGAGGTTTTAAGCTCTTGCCCTGATTTTCCCTAAAACGTACATAAAACCTTTACCACTGCTTCGCAGTTACTCTGAAAGTAGATCTAGTATGTTGCTAGTTCAGAATTGCTGAACTGTGGCATGTAAGGCGTTGTCCCTACACGTTTTTGTGGGTGTAGAAGGCCATGGATTATGTTCCGTTCTTTCATTCCTTTCAATTTTACAGCACAGAAGCGTGGTTTGCATTTGCAGTACCCTCCCCTCAGCCACTTTTAATTTCTACGGTTAAAGTAATGAATCACAGCTGTGGACAGCTAATCTGTATGCTTATCACAGCAAATCCTTACGCTTTGTATTTTTTAACACTTTGCATCCCAAGACAAGTCATAAAATACATAGTGTACGACATAAAGCCACACACCATAACTAAAATTACACATATCGCACGGATCCTCACACCAAGAATAAAGTTAAATATAACACTAGATATTTAAATTGACAAAAACAAGTAGGAAGATAGCATTCTGGACTTAAAAGGAAAAAACTAATTTCTTCAAAATAATTCTTAGGTGACACCAAATATCTCTGCTTGACAAGTAACCTGTATCTCCCCTACAGTCAGTTCCTTATAAAATCACCCTATCTGGCCTCTTTCAAGGTTGTCCTCCCCTTCTTCTGAGTCAGGTAACCTCTGACCTGAAAGGGTAAAGACATGACTGATTCGTTCTTGGTGAACTGCTAAACCCATTCCCTTCCCCCAAACAGGCATGACTACTTGGACATGTCAACAAATCCTTAAGGATGGAACGAAACAAAGCAAATCCAGTGGCTCATTAAAACAGTACAAGAGGCAAATGCTACAAAATGTCAACTGGTAAAAATTCACAGGATTACTAAACACTGTAGAAATTCTCTAACAGGATTTTTTTTTAACCAAGTTTGTGTAATGCAATTTCATGAATTATGCAAATAAAGGTTTAGGCTATTCACAGAAAAGCCCAGTGTTATGTTACTTTCATTGCACAGAACTGAGAACTGAACACATCAATCACAAAAGTCACAGGAGACATTGTTGCATTCCTGCCTGCTGATGGCTCTGCTTAAACATTTACATTTCAGACAGTAAAAAAAGCACATCACTATTTTGCAGCACCGCACACTATTTACTTCCAACTGTGACTCTTTTGGTTGGGGGTGGGGGGTGGGCACAATCCTGTATTAACCACACCTTTAGACTTTTCAAAGAAAATGAGCCAAAGGCAGGGATTGGGGGGGGGGGGATTTACACTGGGGGAGAGCTGAAAAATTCTTGAAAACTTACCTGTTTGACTGTTTTCAGACTGAACTATAAGAGCTGCCATTGATGAATTTGGATTTAATCTATTGCCATACATATGAGATGGTGCCTGACTAAGAGAAGATCCAGATAGGGTATTTGCCTAAATGAAAAGAATTACAAAAATAAATGAATGATATTAGAAAATATCTTCACGCTTTTCCTAATAGACCTAGCAACTGTTTTCTCTAACCTAAGAATATAAGCAAACATTCCTGACTTTCTAAAGAGCAAATTTTATTCTTTCTTGTTTTACCATTCCAACATTTCAACTTTTTTGAAATAATTCCAAATAAAAAAAACAAAGACTGGCACATTCAAAGTAAACTACGCTAACTTTAATTTCAAAGTATCTAGACACTAACAAAACCCAGTGGCATGGTAACCATGTGAACATATGACTAATTATTTAATCTTATTAAACCATTTACAAAATAAAGGCAGGTAGACAACAGATGTCTAACAAATGCTTCAGTCCCTTACATCACAGGCTGGCTAAGGAGGTCAAAAGGGCCAATTTCTACTTTTAGTATTTTAACTACACAGAGCTATATTTCCATTGCTTAACTCTGTCATTAGTAAAACCTGCACACTATTCTGTTACTTCCTATTTTGATAGACTTGGAAGCCTGCTGCTTTTTCTGTTTTGTTTTGTTTTTATTTTAAAAGAAAGCAAACAGGCATCACAAGTATGTTTTCTATACAATGCAGAGCTCAACGAATCACAGCTTTGCCCTGACCCCATATAAGGCACTGTCTTTTTGGCAGGAAGCCAGCTCCACTAACTGAAGAGCTGGTCCAAAGTTTGTAATTCATTCATGTTGCTAACCACAATTCTGAGGGCCTCTACTGGGCCTTGTGCCAAACAAGGGAAAATGAACCCTTAAACAGATGACGCTACGGAGGCTGGCCAAAGTCTTGCGTAATCCAATGTAATAAAAATGCCTTCTTTGATGTGAATACTTTCTCCCACTTTCTAAGAATATTATAACCTTAAAATGTGGCATTCTGGGAGCAAATCTCCTGTACACAAAATACTGTTACTCTAAGAAGGCTATTCCTAGCCTCAATACTTTTCAGATTTAACATAACCATAGATTTAAAGCAGACTTCTTATTCTTTTTCATGAATGAGATCAAACTTAACCTTTTATAAAATGAAATTATTGTATAGTTATTTCATAACAGAATTCTGGAAAAGAATTTCAAAGGCTTGAAGCAATTCGAATATAAAGAGGCCAAGCAATCGTAGGACAAAAGATGTGGGATGTTCTACCACGTACAACTAACTACACACAGGAGACCAAGACATGTCGACACAGTAGTTATAAAAAGCAAAATATTACAGAAAATAAACTGGTTTCTGGGAAGATTCAGACCCTGACATTATATATGGCTTCTGGCCAACTTACTGGGCATGAAAACTGGACTTGACCATTCACAGAAGTAGTCTGTGAGATAGAATCCTGTCCTTGCTTTCCACTGTTTCAAAGGGTGTTATTTCCTAGTTCATTCTTCAATGTCTAAGTTTAATTGGTCAATTTCTGGGTTTCATTTTTCTTCTTATTAAAGATGTGTATACAAAGCCAATAAATTTATACCATAAAGTCTTGCTTAACAATCAATCAGCCCTCAGGAAAAGGTAAGTCATAATTTTAACCTCAAGATCATACTAGATGCTTACCAGGTATTTAGTAGTGCAGCATACTAAAATATACAATTCATAAATGGAAATATAGCTAGGTGTTTTTTTGTTTTTTTACCTCTTGGTTACTCATAAAATAACTTAGGGTAAGAAAAACCACCAAACAGACAAACAGAAAAGTACAGATGTTACTAGTCCCATGTGTTAACATCTCAGGTACCTTACACTTAAAAATATCCTTTGTAGAGCCGATTTGCTCTTACTCTAGATACAATTCTAAAAAGATCAACTAAGCATACAAAAGACTAGAAAGTGGAAAATTCACTAGAAAGAGGAAGAAAAGTCATTTCTTGAGACATCTGCTGGCAGCAGGAATCAACAGCTGACAGGAGGAGAAGAAAGAGAAAAAGAGGAGTGAGGCGGCGCTCGAAGAACATGGACGTCTAGATGCCTTAAACCTGCATCTCAGCCTTCTGGCTCTCCTGTTTCGTGCAGTCATCGTAACGGCTGAAATTTAACTAACGTTACACCAGTTGGGTTATCAGTTTTATGAGCTGCCTTAGTCTCTTGATAAGAATCAAAAGATCCTACTCCAATCAGAAATACCCTTTTTCAGGAAGAATTCTTCCTGCAAGGGCTTTATATTTATCCTTATTAGCTTCAAATTTTTTGATGCAGTCTTCAAATTATCTTAGTGTCTCTATCACACATTAGGCCCACCATACTACAGGATCAAAATGCAGAGCAGTACTGCATAATAACTGATTTGCATAATGACTATCATCAAGAAGAAGATAAATCATCTTTAGCATAATTCCAAAAGAAGAAAGTAGGTATTTTACAAAGGTGGCAGACAAAAGTAAAGTTAATAAAATAAAAACCTAAAATGGGAATACATTTTTCATCCTCCTAAATGATCAATTTCCCAAATTCCCTGAATGAGTAAAAATTACCTGGTAGTTTGTTTTTAAAGAATTATTGCATTTATTGGAACCAGAAACTTTGGAATGAGATTAAAAGTTATTAATATTATCAGGAGGCATTTTATGGTATATTAAAACATCTAAACCACTCTACATTAAAACTCAAGTCATCAACGTCATTTTAAGCGGTAACAAGAGTTATGAATCCACAAATGTCTGACACTGCTTAGCCAATACTTCTGAAATGATGTTTAGAATGGTTAATGTTGGGAACCCATGATAAGCTTGTTGCCACCTCTGGGCCAAGAAACCCTCATCAGTTTAGTGAAAAGATTCTACAACTTAGTAGCAATAAGAAGGGTAAGTGAGGTGGGCAGGGGCAACTTACTTAGGAGAGCATACATATAATGTTGGACATTTTGTAGACTCAAAATTTTCTGTTGTCTTTAACAAGTGAAAGCACTAAGATTCTGGAGGACAGAAGAAAGTTCATGTGAACCTAAAGAAACACTGGTAAAGAAACAAAAAGGGCACTTGAAAGCTTTCATTGTAAAAGAAATCTGGAATAAAGAAAACAACATACACATACTTCTCCCACAGCGTATGTCAGATGGGAACTTTTAAAAGAGCATCAAAAGCCAATGATTCACACGCCAGAAGTCTGCTTCAGGAGACCTGGTATAAAAGACAGGCAATTCTTTTTGGAGAGAACTACCCAATTTTATCTTGCCCAAGTAAGCGGAAGGGCTACTAGGGACAGATATCCTCCTTGAATCTACTGGCACTATAAGAATAGTTGTTAACTCTGGGGAGGCCGAAGGAAGGAAATCTAAGATATATGTGAACTCTACTACTTTTGCAACTTTTCTATATACTGCACATCTATAATTATTTCGAAGTAAGAAGTTAAGGCATGCTTGGATGGCTCAGTCAGTTAAGTGACCTACTCTTGATCTCAGCTCAGGTCATGATCTCTGCACTGACAGCACTGAGACTGCTTGGGATTCTCTCTCTCCCTCTCTCTGCCCCTCCCTTGCTCACGCTTGCACGCGCGCTCTCTCTCTCTCTCTCTCTCTCTCTCTCTCTCAAAATAGGTAAACTTAAAATAAAACAAAAACAAAATTAGAAGTTAAAACAAAACAATGATAAGACAAACTAGTTAATAGCGGCTCGCTGAAATCATATCATCTAATCAACACAGTGTTAATCAAAATAGGTTAGATTAGATCAAGATAAAAGTATTTAGTAAGTATTTTAAGTTCATATTGCCATAATAAGCTTTTTTTTTTTAAGTTCGTTTATTTTGAAAGGGGGGAGGGAACGGGAAGGAGGGGCAGAGAGGGAGAGAGATAGAGAATCCCATGCCGACTCTGTGTTCCCCAACTCGACATGGGGCTTGATCTGACGAACCATGAGATCATGACCTGAGTTGAAACCAAGAGTCTGAAGCTTAACCCACTGAGCCAGCCAGGTGCCTCGCCATAATAAACTTCTGCTTTCATTTCCAATATATGATACCTCAGAGTTTTTGTTCCCTCCCCAAGATTAATTGAAAGGAACCACTTCCACCCAAGATGTTATAGAACACATATTCTAATACTCTAGTAATAAAGCCTCAGGAAGAGAGGTATTTTACCAGGTGGACCTAAAGGCAAGTAGAGGAAGAATAAATTGAATAATTATTGAGGTAAATTCAAGCTACTTTGAAAAAAAAAAAAAGTATGTTTAGGTGCCTGAGTCAAAGAACCCTAAGCAAATTTAGAATAAGTTATACTAAAACACCTAGAAAGACACACAGGTCTCTACCAAGGCAGTATTCCAACTCAAAGCAAATCAAAGAAATTTACTGTTTCATAAGTAGACTCACGGACCATATTAAAATATTAACAAGATTAAAATGACATTTCAGCTTGAAATTTCCCCTGCTGTTAACAGTTCACCTCCTATATTTCAACGTTTTTTTTTGTTTTGTTTTGTTTTTTAATTTATTTTTGGGACAGAGAGAGACAGAGCATGAACGGGGGAGGGGCAGAGAGAGAGGGAGACACAGAATCGGAAACAGGCTCCAGGCTCCGAGCCATCAGCCCAGAGCCCGACGCGGGGCTCGAACTCACGGACCGCGAGATCGTGACCTGGCTGAAGTCGGACGCTTAACCGACTGCGCCACCCAGGCGCCCCATCACCTCCTATATTTCAAATGTCTGCTTACGACCACGGAGAAATTTTAAAAGAACTCTAGCTGCAAAGCAACACTACCCAATTCCTAGGCACTTGGCTCCTTCTAAAAGAGTCAGATTATGAAGGAAAAAATCAGACTAAGCCTACTCAATTATTTGAATATCAGACAAAAATGGATGCTGTTTTGTTAGGGCTTTTTTCCTCCCAAATGTTGGTAAAGGCAGAATAATACAGAATAAACAACAAAAATTCGGTTTGAGAGAACAGAACCTATAAAAACTTCACTTTTGGAAAGTATCATAGCAATACCTAGAGGTGGATATGAAACTTTATACTTTGATCATACAGGAAAGGGTTATAGTAAGCTTTTTTAAATGCACAATTAACCTGTCAATAAACATTAAAATCACATGATTCAAACAAGCTCAAAACACGGTAGAGCTTCTTCAAGCATTCCAACCCTGACATGATATAAAATATATTCTTTCAAAATCTTGTCAGATTCACTAAATTGAATATTACTTTTAAAAATTTCTATCTCATATATACATCCTTAGAAGAGAATACTTTTATCACTATATCTGCCATAAATCAAGCTTTCTCACCGAGGGCAAGGTACTAGAACCTCTCTGTCCTCAATTTCCATTTGGAAGCGCGGAGATAATAAGAGTACCCACCCTCATAAGAATACTGTGAGAATTAACTGAGTTAGTATACAGGGCTTATAAAGAATCCGTGGCACATGGTAAGCAAACTTTAACTTGTTATTTTAAAAATCATTTTCATAAGCTATTACGGCTTCCATTTTTCCATTAACTTCATTAGAGAATATATCAATTATATTTTGATACTAACATGGCTAGACTTCAAAGATTAAAACATATTTCCTTAAGAAAAACTAGATGGTATAAATGTCTCATTATGCAATGATATTGTAATCTATGTATTCTTTGGTAATAATATAGCAATAGTGCAGGGGTGCCTGGCTGGCTCAGTGGGTTGGGCAGCTGACTACAGCTCAGGTCATGATCTCGTGGTCTGTGAGTCTGAGACCCACATCGGGCTCTGTGCTGACAGCTCAGAGCCTGGAGCCTGTTTCCGATTCTGTGCCTCCCTCTCTCTCTGCCCCTTTCCTGCTTGCTCTCTGTCTCTCTCTCTCTCAAAAATAATAAACATTAAAAAAAATTTTTAATAGTATAGCAATACTGCAAATATAATAAAATTCAAATATTTTAATGATAATTTATACATCTTTTCAATTTGCAAACACAATTTGACCAGAAAAGTTTCCAGGAAAAATGAGAGAACAACGGAAAGTTTCAGATATTCTCCAACTCAATTCAAACTTTGCACTATGAAACATATTCTGATAACAGACCCCATTTCTGTGTCAGCTCCCACCAGTAAGGCTTTAATACTCAGCGTGTGATGAGAGATGAAACCAAGTGTGAACAACTTTCAGGTCCCATGAGTAGGCTGACTGTTAAAGCTGTCAGGTTCAATTGCATCATTCCACATTATTCAATGCCTCAAACTGCTCCCTAATTGTTAGGAGCTTAACGTATTCAAAACCATTGTTTAGGCTAATACTGAAATGCCCCACAATTGAGTTTCTATAAAGTAGTGGGAGGGATTAAATTATAGTCAAACCATCACTGAACACTCATGATTGGACAACAGGATGGTAGAATAACCAACCAACTCTAAGCAGGTTTCCTAACTGGTTAATACCTAATCAATACATCACCCAACTTTAGGGGAAAAAATGTAGTCCCCAAGGACTAAAGCAGCTATTGAAATAATTTAAGAACTGGAAAAACCTCAGTCAACAGCTGAACCTAAAATGACTAAAATTCATATACCTATGTTAACATGGAATTATAAATCTTAACAAAAATTTTTAATACTATTTTTAGTAAGGGAAGTGCTTCTGTACAATTTATCTCACTGGTAAACAGGCTGTTTCTGTAACAGCCAAAATTAAGTCCTATAAAAATTGTAACATCAGTGTAATAACCTTTAATTCCAAAGTACTTTATGGTCTAGAAAGTATTCTCATTTGAACTTCATGATGTACCTGTCCCTATAGCCGGTAGGACAGGTATTTAAAGTATTTTATTTTACACATGAGAAAAACTGACACCCACAAATTTAAAAAGCCCCACCCATAGTTATACTCGTGAGTAGGAAAGCTCCTGGAACCATGGATTTCTGACTCAAATTTCTGCTGTTTGGCATTATGGCACGCAAATGGACACAGTAACATTCCTAACAATGTTTTTCAAAGAGATACCTCTTGACACAGAGGCACATCGCTGGGAAATTCATTTTTATGGGAGGGAGGGATTCAGTAAACCAGACAGCAGCCTCCAGAGGCAGACTGCCTGGCTTCCAAACTTAGTTCCCCCACTTCCCAGACAACCAACGCTGCACGGTTACTGAACCTGTACATCGCCCAATGGCAAGCGACATCACAAAGCACCTATAAAAACTTATTTTGCTCAGAATGTTAATGTCCTTAAAATTACAAGTCATTATGAAACTATTTAAAATATAAAAGGTGAAACTTTCATTCTGATCAATCAAGTCAGAGATCTTCTGAAGTCACGTCTATCTGCCTGGGAAACTGAGCCATTTTCTCAAACAGAATGGAAATGTCGTATCAGACAGACATCATCTGAAAGGAAATTGAGGACTACATCTAAGACAACTCACACACACACACACACACACACACACACCCCACAAAGTTATCATATTGGAAAACAAAGTATTCAAAGCTGCCTGAAATAAAAGTCTCACAGAAATGTGCGAAATATTAGTCCTTAAATTAACTGTACCTTAAAAATACTTAAACACCTGCATTTACTAAGTATCACATTAATAAAGCTTGAAAGTTCCTTCATCTAAAATTATTTAAATTTATTGTTTATGATAGTAAATACAGAGTTAACAAGAAACCAGGATTATATGTATGAAGTGTGTGCCCAAAAGCAAAACCCAGAATGCAGAAAATACAACTACTTTTCATTACATTCAGTCTTAAAATTTGTTTATTAAAGGAATCATCCTTCAAACAAAAGCACTTGAATTTTCCCAAAAGACAAACAGAATGAATGTAGAACTAGGAGACAGAGTGGAATTTGAAAGGCAAAATGAAAAATTAATGACACACCTACAGAAACTAATTTATACCTCTACTCATGATACAAGGGCAGAGCACATCATTTAAAATAGATCATATGAACAGTAGTTCTATCTTCCAATAATGTTAAAAACTATTAACTATATTGTTATCTGAAAGAATAATTACTCTAAAAACAAACAAATAAAAGGATTTAACACTGAAGAATATAAAACTAGCTGATCAAACATTTTTAAAAGGTGTTTTCAAATTAGGGCTGCTAAGCATCACGTTTTCCCCTACAATTTTACAAGTGTCTCCTTTTTCCCCCATTAAGGCACAATTCTATTCTCAGTTTTTAATTTCTATTAAGCTCTTCCTGATCTTACCTCCCTGACCACTTTCCAAGGAACAATTCTTAAGACAGCAAATAAGCCAAACAAGAGGCCTGTCTATCTTACTTAAAAAACCGAGGCCAGAAAGATCAAGAATGACCCCTGGATTTTTATCCTGCTGGCACCAGGCCAGTCACTAAAAACTACTACCTTCATTAAATTTGGCAGGGGGGATGGGGGGGGGGGGGGGGGGCGGGGCGGGGGGAGCAGGGCATTATTCAAATTTAACATTTCCATTATCTGTTTATATTTTCTAAAATACTTGCTTGCTAGTGTGATGTTACAATTGTAACAAGACTTCCATAATCACATTTTAAATATCGGTAATTTTAATTAACCCACTTACAGCATTGCTAATCAGCTACCTGTAAAGAAACCCTAAACAACAGACTACGATTTGATTACCTAAACACAATGAATTGTGCAATTTGAAAACAAACAGGGCCCATATAAAAGTTAACCAGAAATAAACTTGTCAATTTGAAGAGAGGATTCAATCACCAAGTACATCCCAATTTGCCAGAGTCCTAGCTAAACGTCCCCTTTATTCTAAATATTTTTGTACCCTTTCCCTCACACATTGCCTAGAAAATTCACATTTTGCACATTCAATACCAATACTATGGTCTCAGGCAGCTAAATTGAAGTAGTTCTGCACTCAGTTCAACTGAGAGGTCAATGTGCCTCAGTTGCCTGGAGACTGATGGTTGCTACAGCAGCACAGATAAGCCAGGCTAAATAAGCTTCAGCTTGAAGGCAGAAAGCATTTACTGCCGGACAGAATCATAGATGCAGTTGTCTCAGCATGCAGCATTTGAGTCTAACTAGATGATCATATTTATAAGAGACCCATCTTACTGAACATGGAAAGAGGATAAACAGTAAGGATTTTAATTGGACTGAATCCTGGATTACTTGCAACTATGATTTCTTTGTTCTTCAGTTGAGTCATATGTTAAGTGGAATTTTCCCTCTAGCTATAAATTTCTCTTCACCACCACTTCCCCCATCTACCTCCCTAATGCCAACCCCCAAAACCACAAACATAATGAATGAGAAGAAATGAGATTTTTGCTTAATTCAGCCTGGAATTAACCAGAGAGTAATTAAAACAGACTTTTATAAAGAAAGAAAAGAAAAACGCACACTGGAAATGTTCATGTGAGACTTTGTCCAAGGATAGAAAGCTATCAACAGCATATGGCTACACTTAATTAAAAGAGATGAAACTATTTACAAGAACCATTCTCTCATTTATCCTTTCACCCTCTCTAACCCCACACCCCTGTTATGCTGCCTATCTCACCAGGGCTAGTGAAATGAGCTACAAAAAACTCTCCCAAATTAGTCAAACTCCCCTTATTCAGGTTGAGAGGTTCACCACATAGTTAACTTTCATTTTCAAACATGATACCACTAATCACACCACTGGTTTTCTGTGCTGAACTGTCTGTTGTTTATTCTAATACCTGATCTAATTGTAATGGTGACTGCGCTGAGCCATTACATATTTTTAAAAATAAGGCTGTACTCTGATGTACAGCTTACAGAAAATACTTAAAAAGTGTGTATATATATTTTTTTAACTCTTGTTTAATATTTATTTTTGAGAGAGAGAGAGAGAGATGGAATGCAAGTGGAGGAGGGGCAGAGAGACACACACACACAGAATCTGAAGCAGGCTCCAGGCTCCGAGCTATCAGCACAGAGCCCAACACAGGGCTCGAACTCACAAACTGAGAGATCATGACCTGAACCGAAGTCGGGCGCTTAACCAATTGAGCCACTCAGGTGCTCCAAAAAGTACATATATATTCTAAAGGCCTGGACAATGGAAATTATGAACACATATGTAAAGCATAAATTTATAGCAACTTACAAACAACTAGCTCATAGTTTGTAATTAGAAATTTGTCTATATGGGGCGCCTGGGTGGCTCAGTTGGTTAAGCATCCAACTTCAGCTTAAGTCGTGATCTCATCATGGCTCATGGGTTCGAGCCCCACATCAGGCTCTGTGCTGACAGCTCGGAACCTGTAGCCTGCTTTGAATTCTGTGTGTCTCTCTCCCTGTCCCTCCCCCGCTCACGCTCTGTCTCTTTCCTTCAAAAATAAACAAACATTTAAAAACAATTTTTTTAAAGGAATTTGTCTTTTATAAATTTCTCTAAATACTAAGAGATTTACTACTAGAAGCTTGGATAAAATTAAAGTAAAATTATAAAGAATTCCAAATAAAAATATCTATGTATACTTTAGGAATTTTAAATTATTACACCTTTGGTGAGGTGGTGGGGGAGAGGGAGTAGGTGTGTGTGTACAGCTTTGCCAATTTACCGTCCTATTTATAAATACAAGATTATGGTTTTTCTGATTTGACTCTTGCTTTTAAGGATTCCTGAAGACTACTGACCTATCAAGTTACAGGTCTAAAGTGAAGGAAAGGGATAAATTTATGCACAATCACCAACAGAGTCACTTATTTAGAATATTCATGTACATTCTTTCCTCTCCCACTAGGAAGAAAACAATATAGTACTCAAAGGGATCAATCACTCTTTAACCTATATTCTCCTACACTGGTTTTTGAAAATTTAGACAGCAGACGATCATATATTATTTCTGTGATTTTTAAAATTATAAAAGGAATTTTTAAAACCACAAAACCGGTTCACACTTTTGAAGTCCTATTTTTAATTTTTTTAATTTTTATTTTTTAAGTTTATTTATTTATTTTGAAAGAGAGAGTGAGATAGGGGCAGAGAGAAAGAAGGAGAGAATCTCAAGCAGGCTCCGGTTTGTCAGCACAGAGCCCAGCGTGGGGCTCGAACCCATGAACCACAAGATCATGACCTGAACCGAAACCAAGAATCAGACGCTTAACCAACTGAGCCACCCATGCACCCCAAGTCCTACTTTTTAAAAGAAAGAGTAAAAGTCCCCACCAAGTTACCAGTTTACATTAGGACAAAATTAGAAACTCAGAAACTGAAAGGAGTCAGTTGAAGACAACATATTCCTTTGTCGTCTCTCATAAATACCATGTAGATATGTCTATTATTTCCACTAACATGTCAAAACAAATTGAGGCATTTTAGAAATTCCTACAGGAAGCCCTATTTTCTTTCTTTCCTCTCCAATGGAATTCGCTTTCAGAAACGACAAACCCACCTACAGGTCGCTTCACAGCACTGCAATAATTTACCTGAGTTGTAGCAACAGCTGGGGCTGCAGATGATGCTGCTGATGGGGAGAGAGCTCCCACTTGTTGCAAATGCCCAGAAGATTGCTGAGGTAAATGAGAACTGGAGACAGGAGTACTAGATCCTGAGCCAGATACTACATTTGGAAAGGATACTGCTACATCATTGCTGTTATAAATACCTGAAAGAAAAAAAATTATTTAAATACTTTGCAACTTAGCTGTCAAATTTGTCACAGATACTTAATATTAACCATTAAGTCAGAACACCCACATTTCTTCCTGATCCCTCCCCTCAATGATAAATTTTATTGGTGGTGATAAAAAAAAATGTATTAATAGCTGACTAAATACTGACTTGTCATAAAACACTTGTTTAAAAAGAACCTAAGTCATTTTTAATTTGTAACAAAAATGACTCTGCCATGTGACTGGGATCACATCAGGAAGTGCCTCGTAAAAATAACAGTAAGTATTTTAGGAATTCCTAAGAGCAAAGAAATGTTTCTTAAAAAGGAGAATGAAGCAATTAGAGTTGCTTAAAAATCACCTGGTAAGCTTTTCAAAACGCAGACACTAGAGCCCCAGAATTCATGATTGAGAGAGAGGTCTGACGTGGATGACCATGTTTTAGAAAGGTCACCCAGTTTACAATATAGAAAACAGAAGAGAACTAGACTTGAGATTCAAAGATCAGTAAGTGGATTCTAGAAATATTCAAGAGGAAGAATGAACAGACTTTATGACTGAATGGGGTGGGTGAGTAGGGGTAGGGATGGACGGGGACAGAGGATTAAAAGATAATGACAACGTGGACTACGTGGTGGTGGTCGGGGTCACTTCAAGGACACAGGAAAAAAGGATGGAGGCACGAAAGCACTTTCAGAAAGCATCATGGAGTTCAAAGAAAAGAAAAGAAAAGAAAAGAAAAGAGGAGAGGAGAGGAGAGGAGAGGAGAGGAGAGGAGAGGAGAGGAGAGGAGAGGAAAGGAAAGGAAAGGAAAGGAAAGGAAAGGAAAGGAAAGGAAAGGAAAGGAAAGGAAAGGACAGGAAAGGAAAGGAAAGGAAAGGAAAGGAAAGGAAAGGAAAGGAAAGGAAAGGACAGGAAAGGACAGGAAAGGACAGGAAAGGAAAAGGAAGGGAGCACTGGGTGAAAGCAATCCATTCTGAAAAGTGGATGGGAAGAGGAAGGAGAGAGATGATGAGCAAAAGTTAAGGGGAAAGAGGAGTGACTAGAAAAAGATGTTGATTTTTTAAAGATGGGAGATCATGCTCATATGCTCATATGCTCCACAGGAGAGGCTCTTTGAGGATAAAGGTGAGAGATGGGAATATCAATAAACCAATAGGGTTCTCAATCAGGGATGATTTCTGCTCCACAGAGACATGTGATAATGTCTGAAGACATTTTTAGTTGTCAAAACTAGGGGGCACTACTGACATACAGTAGGTAGAGGCCTGGGATGATACTAAACATCTTAAAATGTACACGGCAGCTCCTCACAGCTAAGAATTATCTGTATTACAGTGTCAGCAGTGCAGAAGCTGAGAAATCTTGATATAAACCAAGGCTCCTGGGAGGGTGGGAGAAAATAAGATCCCAAGACCCTAAGAATTTGACACTGTAACAAGAGGAAAGCAAGAAAAAAATGAACCTAAGTGGGATGTAGTAAAAGAAAAGAAAAGAAAAGAAAAGAAAAGAAAAGAAAAGAAAAGAAAAGAAAAGAAAAAAAGAGAGAGAGAGAAAGAAAGAAAGAAAGATTAGAAACCATAGCCCTTGCAAGCAACAATTATTTACATTAACAGTACAATGTATTTTGTTCTAAAGAACGTAAGTATTATTGATTCATAATAAACAGAAGTACTCATAATCCTCAAACAAGAAAAATAAGGGAATTGTGACATTTGTAAAGGCCTTACAACTATAATTGAGGGTCCTAAGATCCTTTTTCTACAATTTCTCCAGGAAAAAAAGGTAATTTATTCATTCACCAAATGCATCCATTCCGCAAACATCTGAGAGCTCACTGTTTGCCAGACATTATTCTAAGCCCTGGAGATACAAAGCCATTCAAGTAACGTGGTCTCCGCCTTCAAGAAGCTTAGTGGAAAAAAGAGACTATTACAAAAGACTGTGAAGAGTGCTATGATAGAGACATCCTCAGGGGCTCTGAGCACATGAAAAGGGGTATATAACCCAGACCTGAGGTGAGAGGATGAGGGTCAAAAAACTTACTGGAAGCGATGGATGCCTTTAGAGCTCATTTCTAAAGGAGCTGTAGAACCGAGGTGAAGGGTGGTTTGAGGAAGAAACAGAAGAACATGTAAGTACCATCTGGGTAGTCGAAGCAAGAAATGAGGCTAAAAAATGAGCAGGAATCAGATCAAGAACCTTCAAAGCTAAAATGCTGGAAATTTGGAAACAACAGGGCGCCACTGAAGGACTATAAGCAGAAGCATGGTGTGATCAGACTGAAGTTTAAGCAAGACATCAATCCATGACACCAGTGGAGAACGGACTGGGGAGGGGATTTAAAGAGAGACTGAGAAAGCTGTTTAAGGGTTGCTACAGTAATCCCGACGAGCAAAAAAGGAGATTAAACTACAGTAATAGTAGTAAAGATACATTGTAAAGGCGGAGTTGATAGGACTGGTACCTAATAGGACCTCAAGAAGAAATAAGAGGGAAGAGTCGAGGACGAGTCTTGAGTACCAGTAAGTGGGCGTGTGGTGATACCACTCACTGAAACAGGGAGAGCAACTGGGAGCACCTAGTACCGTATGTGGTTACTGTATGCAGGTCACTGTGCTGGCGTAAAAGCCCGATGAGGTATGTAGGACTCCCATCTCACACGACAGCAAGCAGAAGTTTAAAGAAATAATCTGCTGGGGCCTCTGGGTGGCCCAGTCGGGTGAGCGTCCAACTCTTGGTTTCAGCTCAGGTCATGGTCTCACAGTTTGTGAGTTTGAGCCCCGTGGGACTTTCTCTCTCTCCCTCTCTCTCTGCCCCTCCCCCGCTTGCATGCCTCTCTCTCTCTCTCTCTCAAAATAAATAAATAAACTTTAAAGAAAATAATAAAGAAATAATTTGCTTAGTGACCTAGCAGATGGTAGAATCGGGATTCACACTCGCAGCTGCCTGATTCTAAAACTGCAAGCACTTTGTAAGAAGACAAGACTGAAGTACAGGTTGATCATTCAGGGTCTCTGACATGCCTGTGGAACACAGAACTCCTCCCTCTATAGTCTAGAACAGAACAGGATCAGCCTGGAGCTCAGCAGGAAAATCAGGTGTGGAGATACAAACCCAGGAGTCAGAAGAATAATAAAGTTAGCATAAGTAAACATGAAAACTCAAAAAGGCTTTCTGTTGGCTTGCACTGTGTTTGAAATCTTAAACTAGTTCATATTTAGAAACACTGAAACTTCACATTTCAAAGCGAATTCTAATTTCTCCTGAAAAACTGAAGCTCTGTCAATATTGGACACCAAGTTCTGAAATAGCAATAATCTGCTGGAACTTTGGTCAGGGTATAGATTCTTTAACCCACCAGAGTCCTGTCATTCCTTATTCTTCATCTCTTCAGTCATTTACGTCACCTACCTGGCCCCTGTGAATATGTGATTTACAACTCCTGATATGGAAGCTGGTGAAAGCCAAGGAACGGAAAAATGAAATCACCTAGACAAAATTCTCAGCATGATCAAGAGGACCAAAGACAGAATCCTACAGAACATTACCACTGGAAGAGTAAACAACAAAAAATAGACCACAAAGAACAAAATAAGAAAACTAAGAGAATCTTAGGAACCACTAGAGAATTTCAAAGGAATAGGTCAAATGATTCCACTGGTCATTTAAAGTCAGGCCAGAAAAAGGAGTCACCAAATATGACAATAAATCTTGGCAAAATTAACTGTTCTAAGAGGTTTGGCTCTGAAGGAAAGAAAAAAGGTAGCATGTAAATGGAGCTTATAAACCTTACATTCCAAAAGACATGCACCTGAGAAATACAAGTTTTTAAAAAGTTTGTTATCTCATAATTCATTTAACAAATATTTATTGAGGTTCTTATTAAAAAACAAAAAAAGGGGGCACCTGGGTGGCTCAGTCGGTTAAGCGTCCGACTTCAGCTCAGGTCACGATCTCGTGGTCCGTGAGTTCGAGCCCCGCGTCAGGCTCTGGGCTGATGGCTCAGAGCCTGGAGCCTGCTTCCGATTCTGTGTCTCCCTCTCTCTCTGCCCCTCCCCCGTTCATGCTCTGTCTCTCTCTGTCTCAAAAATAAATAAACATTAAAAAAAAAAAATTAAAAAAAAAAAACAAACAAAAAAGGCACTGAAGATAACAAAGAACAGAAAGGAATTTTGCCTTCAAAGAACTAATAGTCTCATAGCAGAACTAGTAAGTACTCATAAGCTAAAGAAATGCTAGGTACCGTAAGGACACAGGACCTGAGGGATGACTGAGTTCAGAGGAAGAGACTAGGGGAGGTAGTTCCAGAGAGAAGCACTTGAACTCAGCCTTTGCCGCAAAGTACCTTAAAGGTAGAATGATAATAATCTAATTTTTTAATGATGGAAAGCATACATGGAATCTCCAACTCTTAAAACTAAGATAACTGGAGACAGCATGCTAAAAAAACAAAAAACAAACAAACAAACAAAAAACGGAACAAGTGTTTGAGACAGAAATCCTGGCTCTCTCAACTATGTGATCTGAATCAAATTACTTAACCTTTCTGAGCCTCCATATTTTTCTCTATAAAATCAAGTAATCATTGGTGCGCCTGGCTGGCTCAGTTGGTTAAGCGTCCGACTTCAGCTCAGGTCATGATCTCACAGTCCTTGAGTTCGAGCCCCACATAGGGCTCTGTGCTGATAGCTCTGAGTCTGGAGCCTGCTTCAGATTCTGTCTCCCTCTCTCTCTGCCCTTCCCCCATTCATGCTCTGTCTCTCAAAAATAAATAAAAACGTTAAAATTTTTTTAAAAAACAGCAAGTAATCACTACCTTAGAGGCTTTTATTTGAGAACATCCATGTAAAGGGTCTAGGAGTAAGTAAGTCTCCATAAGGGTACCCATAACTATTTTAGAGTTACTGCTCTAATAAAAATTTTAGGTTTAAGTCAGCAAAGAACAGTATTAATTACCAGGCCCTCTAATGTCCCTAATACTCTTTCAAAATTGAAAATACCATTGCCACATGCAATAATATATCCTCAGAGTGTAATGCTGAGAAGCAAAACTGTGGTGACTGAGGACCTCCAATATCTAAACTTGTATCTGTTTTTACATTGCATTAGAGCATACTTAAATAGGAAAGTGCACAACTAAATATGCAATGTGGTGAACACAACTTTGAAACTGTGTCTGGTACTCGGGTTACTACTATAAATAGAACAGATAAAATTATCTTTTCTTATCCAGGCAGGGCAGTACAAATACCCAAATCTTTTTTTGAGTATGAGGATCACTGACTCTCCTAAACTTCCTCATACCTCATGAACCAACAGTTTACTAAGACCTCTAGAACTTTCAAAAGTTAAATGATCCTCCTTAAATTGTTCTGTGCCTGCTTTCTTTTTAACTTACTCTATTTCCATCTTTCACAAATTATATGTTATTTTTTAAAACTTTTTTTTAAAGGTTATTTATTTGGGGGGGGGGGGGGACTGCAAGTGGGGGAGGAGCAGAGAGAGAGGGAGAAACAGAATCTGAAGCAGGCTCCAGGCTCTGAGCTGTCAGCATGGAGCCCAACATGGGGCTCAAACTCACAAACCATGAGATCATGGCCTGACCCGAAGTCAGACGCTTAACCAACTGAGCTACTCAGGCACCCCTATGTTATTTTAATCTAA